>NC_139840.1:15637010-16009510 GCF_963691815.1 Echiichthys vipera
CACAGTTTTATAAGCGTAGGTATTGTAGACAATATGCCCTGTAGAAGTAAATCTCTCTATTCATGTTGTTTGTGTGTGCGCTGAAATCGTGCCGCTCACCTGAAGCAGTAAGAAGAAGGGCTGTAAATATGTCAGAGTGAACTGACACTTCAGCCTTATATCCGGCAAAAAAGTGCCTTAAATCAGCAGCGTGGGAGCATTTTGACTGTCTGCAAAATGACCAGGGACTTGTTGTATAAGATGGATATCAAATTTGCAAAGCGTGCTGCAAAAATGTGAATGCAAAGGGGTCCAACCCTTTGACTATGTTCCAGCATCTTCGAGATAATCATCCACCCCTTTAGACTCAAATAAAGGCAACTTGCGAAGGCAGCTTGCGAAGGCAACTTGCGAAGGCAACTTGCGAAGGCAACTTGCTAAGGCAGCGTCTCTAAGCTGGAAAAAAACTTGGCTGGAGTAGTTCTAAAAGTGTCACTTTCTGAATGTTGAGGTGATATGTAGTAGATCCCTGGATGTAACTCCAGTTTTATGAATATGTGCAGACCAAAAGATCGGTTGTTTGGCTTTTTCCTTCCATAGTGTCGAATAATACATTTCCTCATTAATATGAAAACTGTGACGGTAATCATGATCACCCCTTCCTTCAACATGTGAAACATACTGTTTATTGATTGTGTTTACCATTATATTTATATTCTAATTCAGTGTTTGCCCTGTCTAAACAGACAATAGTATTTACATATGGTTGAATTGGAGTGATAGTAGTGATAGTATGATTAAATCTGCTGTTGGCCAAGGTAAAGACAGGCTTTTTTTCCCCACAACGTGTTGTTTACTTTACTAGCTGTCCATGTCCACTGACCACTACACACTTTTTTTGGGGAAGATTTAAAAGCTGAAGAATCTTACTTTTCTTAACCCTCAGAGAAACAGCCAAACTGTAGATTTTTACCTGCCATTGATATAATAGTTTTTTGTGTGAATGTATCTCTGTTCTTCAGCTGAGAGGACTAACGAGCTCATTGTTGGAACGGACCAGCTGATGGAGATCTAGCTCCTACAAGGATTGAGTGGCATCCCCTCATTAACCAATCACAGAAGACAACTAATTCACTGGCTGACTGACCAATCAGAAACCTGAATGCTGCTGGATGGTTCTGCACTCTCTTCTCATAGGCTTTTTTTGTACATTGTGTCCAAATAAAGACAAGTGCTTAAACCCACGCCTTAGCATGCCAGTTTTGTTGTTTTGTTCATCTATTAGGTTTTTTTGTAATAGGTCTTCTTCCCTTTGAGAAAACAAATACAAAAGATGATGTCATCTGAAAGAGACAGCTTGACTCTCAGTTATAGTAATATATCCGTCTAAATGTTTTGCCACACTAGTTCTTATTAGATTGTTGCTGTCTCCTATAATGGCAGGACTCAATTTACCCTGTTTGAGAAGGTGGACACTCGTACACGTTTGAATGTGCATGAGTGTTATCTTGCACACTGCAGCTGCGAAGACCAGAGATGGAGGAAAAAAGCCGTGGGAGGGGTGACCACAACGGCGTGGGGGTTAAGTTTATTTGTACACAAAAATGGTGTATGTGTAGGCCCCGGACCACCCAGCTTGATCCTGTATCAGTTAACACCGACACCCCACCCTCACACACACAAACACAGCAGAGGAGGAAACTAGCTCGCTCTTGACACTTTTCTTTCTTTTATCCCCTTTTTTCCCCTCTATGTCCCCTTTGCTGTCACAAGATTTATTGCATTCCTTCAGCAGAGCATTTCTTAAATTACAGGTTTGAAGTTTCTTCATCACTAAGGAGGAGGACAGGGATGTCTGTGGGGGTGCTTTGTGTGTACGGGTGTGTGATACTGTCCCCTGTTTATTGTGTCTGTGGCCTTGACTCTTGTGGCATGATTGTGTGTCCGCGTGTGTTAGGGAGAGCGATTATGATTTCTCGTTTTCCAACTCTACTGTCCATTAGATGTCCATACTGACAAGCTAATAATCACGTTTTTATGATAATTCCTTAAGAAATTATGATACTTTTGTGGCTTTCATTTGTACCATGTAGTATTTATATTCATCTGCAGTATACAGCACAAAATCGTAATCATGCGGAGGAGCTTTCTAAAGTCTGAGAATATAACCCTGCTGATGTCATCAGCGTTATTTTGAGTTTGGAAGCCATACTGGATCATTTTATTATGAAATACGATTAAACCTTTTCTCAACCCTGTCGCCAACAAAGTATGTTTACATTACAATTTTTCAGTGTTTTGTTGATGTACACATGTTTTCCCACAATGCAATGCACCAAGGAATAGCTGCTCACAGCTGTAAACATTTAGGTTGTGTGTGGTGGTGGAGGAATGGCTCCACCCACAATCTTTGGAAAATAAAACAAAAAAAGCTTCATATAATGTGAAAGTATGATGATTTATTTTTATTGTTTGTATACTTACAGCTTAAACAGTTATGATTAGTATGTAGGATGGATGTGGGATACTTCAAGTCTGCTCGAGTGCAAAAACAAGGAGTCCCGCTTTCATTTGACTGGTTTCATTTCACCAATACATTCCATAAATGTGAATCCCACGCTGAAAAGATGAACTGCTAAACAAAGTATTCTATGGCCCGCCGCTGAATCATCTTCCCACTGTGTTTACTTAGATGCGGCTTGAGCTCACAGACTGAATACTTCATTTTTCACTACTTTTCCATGCCCTTTATCTTACCTGTGTTCCTCTTCCTGTTGCACTGTTCAGATTTCATTCACATTGTGTACTACATTTAATTTCATCAATTGTCAGCAACTGTGAATTACAACAAGCTAGGGATTTTTGTCATTTAGCAACCCGGTGTAGCAATTTTCCTCAGAAGACAAGAGAGACTAGATGAGAACGGGAAAGACATTTTGTCAGCTGAGTTTTGACTTAAAAATGGTGAAAACCACAATAAAAGTTCACTTTGTCCGTGCTCTTTGTCTTGGCTGTGTTAACCTTTTCAGCGGTCCCACACTCCGACCTCTCTCTTGATGAGATCTGGCAGCCGGGTGTGTTTGGGTAGAGGTTTGTATATTTACTCAAAGACCCCAGAGTCCCCTCAATACAACGCCACCATGGCTGAGCCCGCCTTCCACCACATACATGTGTTTGCTGGTGTATGTGCACACATGTGTGGAGGCTTACCTATGTGTGACCATTGTTAATCCTCTGTCACACAAACTAATCAATGCTGTCTCACACCCCTTTGAGTGAGTGAATGCATGCATGCATGTGCACACATGCGTACACAAATGTGCATGTTTGCTTTGCAGATCTGGAGATCAGATGTCGAGCCGCAGATCATATATCAGGCTGTCATTGGTTTTGAAGCCTTGTGGAATTTTCTGACATCTCTACAGAAGATTTTCATCTAATTATGCATCCCAAACAAATCTATTTTAACACCGGAGGGAAGAGAAGTGATCTGTAAAATAAAACACTTGTACGCACAGATTATCATCAGTTCCCCGTTTTGCTGGCAGCACATTTGTCCAAAAGATTTGTTTTTAAGAAGGATGAAAGCATGTGCTAAAGCATGAAGATGCTTTAGCACATCTGCTGTGACATTTAAAAATGTACTTGTTTTGTTTTGTGTCAAAATCTGTTTCTGTTGCACCATACTCCTTGGCTACTCGATGTGTAGTTTTATTGTGTGCAGAGTGAATCATGAAGACCTCATTTTTTAAGGACATTAATTTCATAGAAGTTGACAGAAGTCTGGAGATTGAAAGATTGGTTCACATCAGAGTTTTTTCAGAGTCTGGGAATGGACCCAACGGGTGTCAACATTTAGTGCTTTCAGTCAAGATAAAGGCATTATATGACACTTCTGGACATGTTATCTTGAAACTTACATGTCTCACATGTACCTCCAAAACACAGTTTTCTGAATAAAATCCAGCTGGTTGTTTAGTATTTTAAAGGGTTTCCTAAATCACATAAAGCATATTTACCCATAAATGTAGAGATATTGACCTCTGCCACCACCTGAATGCATGGAAGTGAATGGAGTTTTGTTTGGGGTGCAGAAAGTATTTACAAATTACAGGCAAATATGTGTTTTGGGAGAAAAAAATAATAATAATCCAGAGACCCAAAAGTCTTTCTACTGAAGAAGAAGCTTTGATGAAAACATTTCCAAAGTAAAGTCTGTGGATTATCTAGAGAAAGTTAGATAAAGTTAGGGAGGAAGTGTATGAGCTTCCTCAACTTTGATTTATGAAGTGAGATGAGGACTAAGAAGCAACCAGGTAGCACTTTTTAGGAACAGAAAATGTTTGGTCAGGATTTTATTTGACAAGAAATATTGTCCCCCTAAAGCAAAGTGGTGGGTGAGTCATTACAAACATTGCAACCAAACATTAAGTTTATTCAAGGAGAACAGCACCTACATTTAGAATTCCAATATGTTATTTCCTTGCCCTAAAAAAAGTTCAATGAATATTTCAGAACATGAGCTACTTGCTCTCTCAAAGTCTGAAACCAGATAAGTCAGTCTCAAACTTGTGATGTCATCAAGTATACAATTTGGAGCGGCTCCATATACAATGAATGGGAGACTGATTTTGATTGTTTTCTCTTTTTTTATACCCAAAAACAGTAAATGTTCCCATATACTCAGAATATTACCCCGGTGCTCTCACTGTCACCAATAACATATTTCACAATTCACTGTCTATGAAGCAGCTACAGACTTTAAACTTGATGACATCATGGTTGAAATCTAGCACTCTAGTTTTTGGAGAGTTGTTCATGTTTGCTAGTATTTTTGGACTGTCTTAGACCAGAGGAATAATGTATGAGTTTTCAAAGTGGGTTTAAATTTTAAGATACCAATGTATCATGAACTGCGTATTCATGAGACTGTCGATTCTTGTGAAATTAGTTGGTTTTAACGATATTTACGGCTAGATATGGGGCAACAAAATGGCAACGTGTGTTAAGGGCTAACGCATGAACATGTTGAGGGCCTTCACACATTCTTCGACATCCTCTGCAAACACATGATGTCTTGCTATTGCTTCTGCTGAGCCCTGAGGGAGGGAAATAGATAATAAAGAACATAGTCATAGCAGATAGATGGATTGGATGGCTGGTGGAGACAAATGTGATACATAGTCATACCCAGATGCACAGGGAGGTGGGGTGGAGTCTGAGCACCGGGTTGGGGGCTTGCCTGAGTAGCTGGGTGGCTTCATGGCTTGAGGGCTGATCGTGGGTGAGCAAGAGACAGACAGACAGAGAGAGAGAGGGAGAGCGGGCCACCCAAGTGGCAGTCAGTCAGAAACCTGTGTGTGTTTGCTTCTGACCCCTACACATTAGCACAACACTTCCTCAATTTGTCTTCTGTGTTCTCCGGCCACAAATGAATTTCCTCCCTCCCTTTTTTTTCCACACACTACGTTTCAAGATGCTACCAACACCCCCCACCCTAACACACGCGCACACACCCACCCACACACACACACACACACACACACAGACACACCAACACTACCCCATCTCTAACTTAAACATCTGAATACATGCGCACACACTCTTTTTACAAGCTTTAGAGATAGAACAGTTGCTTATGTTGCTTTGCCAACAAAGAGTGTGTGTGGAGAGACAAGATCCCATGTATGGGATAACAACCTCAGTGACATGCCACACACACACACACACACACACTAAGCCAGATATCCCTGTCTGTCACTGCGGAGGCCCCCAGCTAATTAACTAAACATTGACTGGGTGGTTGATTGGGATCACATCTTAAATTGCTTTAGTAAAATCACAGGAAGAGGCAAAAGACTGACCTGCTTTACACCCCCGGGTGACCTTTTCTTTCTAATCTTATTAGTTAGAATGTTTATAACATCTACAGCTGTAACTGCAAACAGATTGGCTTTTCCAAATCATTAAAAATAAACTTTTCAATCATGTTTCCCCTTTATTTTGCACTTTGATTTAACTTCAATCACTGCCCCCTTAAAGCCACTTCCCAAAGTGGTAAAGACTTTTGGATTATAAGTGTAAGAGATAAAAATGGTTAAAGAAAGTTCCCATGTGGTTAAAAAAAAAAGAAGAAAGAAAAATCAAAAAGGCTTATCTTCCTACTTTTCTGTTACAGCGCTTCAAAAATGTATCTAAATATAATTTCTGTGCATTAAGGAAAAAGGCCAATGTATGTTGTCTCAAATCGTTTAGATCTGAGCTTTTCCAATAGGCTTGCTCATAACTGATCACAATAGTACAAAGCTTTTTTGAAAAGCTACACCGTTTCAGCTATGTTTGCTCTTGTATACACACACACACACACACACACACACACACACACACACACACACACACACACACACACACACACACACACACACACACACACACACACACACACACACACACACACACTTGTGAGGTTCTGTGCTTTCTTTTAAAGCTACAGGTCTGAGTTTGCATTACCACCTGCTAGCTGCGTTTGACAATACCTCTGTTACAACCGCACAAACAAAGACTTAAAGAAAAGTGTGTTTCTCTGTCTCTCTCTGTGTTTTGTGTGTTTTTCCCCCAGAAAGGCAACCATTCATTACGATGACAAAGGGGTAAAGAAATGCATTATCATAATTAATCTTGTGTGAGACTGTGGGTGGCAGGCAGCTTTGACTCTGCTCTGAGACTGACAGAGGTGCTCAATGCAGAAAGTGTCTCCCTTCTATACCGGGCAACTTTTTGCCTTTTCACTGATATCTGAGAAACATGTAATTACAGACTAGTAAAGTTGAAAAACTTCTTATGGGTTTTCCCCAACAATATGTGAGATCAAACAGCCAAAATGAGAATGTTTTATGACTGAGAATTTTTTTTGGTTTCTTAGAATATGGTGATTATTTTTTACCATCATCAAATCACACAACTCTTTTTATTTGCCTAGTCTGCCGGCCCATTACCAAATATTCTGTTTGGTTATAGTGAAAATGATTTGTTCATTTGGATAAGACTTGACCCCGAATGTGTTTGTGATTGTTCCATTTTTATGTTTGGTTTCAGTCTTTTCTAAGACCTGGATGTGATGCCCTTAATAGTTTTGTGCTTTTAAGTGGTTTGCTGATTAAATTATCGTAAATTTCCCTCACACATAGATAAGTATACACAGGATGTAATTAAAGGGTACAAAAATGATTATCATCATACCCCCTCAAGCACCGTCAGATTCCTCAGTGATTGTATTATGTTAATAGGGCAGTTATCTTTATTCTTTATTGCATCTTTAGACCTGCATCAACCTGTTTTTTTCTCTTTTTTTTGGTGCCAGATCGGTTATCTACATACCTCATACCTGACTGTCGTGTTTGTTGAGGCACAGCTTTTAAATCTTAAGTATATTTGTCATTTAGATGCTGTAATACATTTAGACATTCACGGACAAGCGTGGAAACGTTCTTACTTTAATACTTATCTTTGACTATGTGATCTCATCATGTTTCTCTAACTATGTGCGATAGCTGTTATGGCCACATACTTTCTATGAAGTCGCACTGAGATAATACACACACAAGGACTAACATTACAAGTTTGGTTTTCCCCTCTCCTTATTATTTCAATCATGAACATGTGACAACAGTACAAGATAACATGCAACAAATAGTCATCATATGGCTACTCAGACATGGATCATAGACATTCTCATTTCCAGTTGTTCCATATTTAATCCGTTTTGTTACTCGATTGGCATCTTTTTCCAATTTCAGTCCAAAAAGATTTCCTTTCTTGGGAATATAAGCCTCTTCCTTGTGTAACCTCCTCAGTGTTCCCCAGATAGACAGCACTGTTGATTGCAATGACATATCCCATAATTCATTTTTACCCTACCTCTACTGTGTATCCTAAATCATACCAATTATCACTGTTGCTCCAGTAAAATAAAAAAAGCATGATACATATTTTTGATCACTCTTTTATTCTACTCACTTAGCTTACTCCTTATGAGAGAGAAAAAAGAAGAAAAGCACCAGTCTCACAGCCTTTCTCTACGATAAAAAATAAACACTCTCTGGGCCTGAACTCTGTGTCTCGGCTGTTGGCGACGCCTGAATGCCAGAGCGGTTCCGTAGCTCTGCCTATAACACATACAGAACCCCGGGCCGGACAGCAAGCCATGCATGCATGGATGAACGGATGGATGGATGGAGTCACTGGGGAGACATGAAATGGAGGAATGAAGATAGGGAGGGGGGAGGAGAAAGAAGGAGGAAGAGCACGAGTAGAGAAGCAGATGAAACAGAGGGGAAAGATAAAGGTGTTAAGAAGAAAAATCAGAAATAAAAGGACGAGTAAAGGAGATAAAGAGGGAGGGATAGATGGAGGGAGATGTCATATGGGACATAGGACATGGAGAAGAGAAGGAGGGAGAGAGGGCTTGGGCAGTTTTTGTTTGGAGGCCGGGGCAGTGTGATGGCAGATATCTGCACAGCGCATGGTCATCTCAGATGGTTTATTTATCCAAGGCCTCCAGACCAGGCCTCGGACCTCCCTGAGTTTGTTAGGCTTGTAGGGGCCCCCTACTACACAACCCAATTCCTCACATTCCACATTAGCTCCCATTTCCAGCTGCCTGTTTCCCCTCTACCACTCAACCTGACCCAACCCAGTCTAGGCAAACTATACCCAGTTCCAGAAAGTGATCAGTGCCACTCTAGAGCGCGTTATAAGAGCGTATGGTCGGCCCCATTTGGACAGATGGACGAGTAAGTATATATGTTTAGTGTATCATTTAACCGCGTCAGAGCTGCGATGTGGCAGTAAAGGAGAACAACAGTATCTGTGATGTATGTTCCACTACACGTCAATACATTCTGTTTTATCAAGAACAATGTACAAATGTTTGACTCTATCTCTTTAAGATATTTAAGGCTTCAAAAATGCATCTTCAACCGCATCTTTGTTGTTTTTTATAACCAAAGATGCAGTGTAAAAAACTGTTCTTGCTCATTTCCTATTCTCCTGTATGAACATGGGAGAAGAGGAAGATCTGAAATGAAAAGTTCAAAGAGGTAGATTACGAGATAATGATAAAAAAGAGTTGCACAGGCTTTTAATGTTTTTAATAGCCCAATTTATGTGAAAATATTGCCAGCCTTTTCACTTTTGAAGTAAGCGCAGACATAACAATTTAGAGCTTTATCATAATTTATATTATAAGGATTGTGATCGGTGGTGAAATATATAAAAGTACCAATACAACAATAGGGAAAACAATCATTAGCCTATACTGTAAGTAAAAGTCCTGCATTTAAAATCATATTCAAGTAAAAATACAGAGGTACAATCTACTTAAAGTAACAAAGTCAAGTACTTGAGTCCTGAAATATGCTATCATCAGACTGTTAATGCGGACCAATCAATGTGTGAATAACATTTATTGTTGTAGTTGTTTGAGGTAGAGGTCATTTAAATTGTTTTATGTTTAATCATCTTAATGTATAACAATGCATGAATGCAAACTAAAGAGTATATACAGCTCTCAAATAAATATAGTTGAGTAAAGAGTACAATATTTTCTTTGAAATGGTGTGGAGTAGAAGTATAATGTATCATGGGTTAAGTACAAGTACCCCAAAAATGATACTGAAGTATAGGACTTGAGTTATTGTACCTATTTTCATCACTGATAATTAGTATGATTTGATTCAGTCTTGAAATATAAATGTGTATCATTTGGATACTGCTGTTTAACTTTTTAGAAATCTCTTTTTTGGTCATGAACTTACAGTCTTACAGCCACATTCAATCAAATGTCACACCTTATTGCATATGTTTGGTTTGTTTATGCTGTTTTGATATGTAATACTAGACAAGGCATACCCGACAAACATGTTATATAACGTATGATGTACTAACTAAACAACAATATAAAAAAAATATTTTGTATAAGTATAGGGCTGTATCACATATGTGACATTGGCTATACTCATCTAAGACAAAATACACACATACTTGCTTGTTTTATCATTGTAAATTGTATATCTTTGGGTTTTTGATGAAAGAGGAGATTTGAAGATGTCACACTGGTCTCTGGGAACTTGATATTTTCCAGTTTGTTCTGACAATAAACAAATAATTAAATTAATCATAAAACATACGGTCAGATTATCCAAAAAGGAAAATAATCAGTAGTTGCAGATGTCAAAATCAATTCAGTTCATCCTGGACACTGAGTGAATGAGAGCTGTTTTAAGGAAGACTTAGTCTGCCATTACACAACTACATTATTATTATTAACATTATTTACAAATTTGTATTCATTCATTATCTACTTCCTTATTTTTCTCTCTATGAAGCCATACAACACTGCCTAATGCCGATCCTATGCAACCTTTACGACCCTAACACTGCACATCCACTATCTGTTTCTCATGTCCTTTGTCTCATGCCATGTAAACAGTGATGATGGACGTAAAGGCTCGGCAGCAAGCTGTGACATGGATTGAACGTGCACCTCCTGTAGCTGTCACAAACAGAATGAGCGTATAACACCGACACCTACGTTCAAATTGCTTTGCGTCAGCTTCAAATTGTTTTACATTCCCCCAAAGGGTCTCAAATTAGCACCGGCCACCTGACAAATGTTCCTCAGCAGCAGCACAGGTTGGTGTGTGTAGGCAGAGAAGGAGTGTGTAATCTGGTAAATTGTTTCTTCTTCACCCACATACTGTCATGAGTGGGGCCAATGGGGGCTTACATTAGCAAACCACCAAGACACCCCTAACCTCTTTTCTTTTTTTTTGTTGAGAGATTAGAAACAATGTGGTATGAGAACTCCCTTTCTTTTTTTTCTCTTTCATTCTCCCTCATTTTCAGATGTTGTTCTTAAGTGAACTGTTCTTTGAACTGATGAAATCATGCATGGCAAGACATGGAAACCTTCCAAAAGTCTCCACAAAGATAAGGGTGTCACACTGAATCAGGGAGCTCCAAGGTGTCGGTGAATATTTTATTTATATATATATATATATATATATATATATATATATATATATATATATATATATATATATATATATATATATATATATATATATAAATATATGTGAGTGTGTGTGTGTGTGTGTGTGTGTGTGTGTGTGTGTGTTCCTATGAAATGTCTAAGTGTAACTTTACAGGCATGAGAGGTTACATTTTCTAGGGTGTAAGAAGGCCTATCAACCTACTTTTAGAAGCTTTTGGCCACAAGAGTTGAGGTTACAGCTGTTAGTGCTAAAAAACCTACATACACACATACACACATCTTCTCACAGCTGCCTAAATAGTAAAGACTTGAGAGGGTTAAAAAAGTATATTTTTTGCTGTAACACATGTGAGGTTCCAGAACCTCATCAAACACAAGATGACCTGAAGTGATATGAAAAGTGTTGAAAGTTCTGTAATTCCCCTTTGTATGGAAAAAAAAAAGGATCACATGTTTACATTCTTGTCTAAAAAGCTGAATTAAATTGTCTCTTTTTCTTCCATTGATTGGCCTCTGCTGATGAAACAGAAAAAAAAATTGTGAGCGTGCGTGCCTGTGGCTGTGATATCAATAGATGGCATGTGCGATTGCCTCTTCCAAACTGGAGGGCCCGGCCACTGGGAATAATGTTCACAGAGCAAGTGAGGCGGGCAGGCAGCAAACTGTGTGCGTGAGAGCGTTTGTGTGTGTGCGTGTGTGTGTGTGTGTGTGTGTGTGTGTGTGTGTGTGTGTGTGTGTGTGTGTGTGTGGGCGTGCGTGCGCGCGCGGCTGTGCAGAGTTTATTGAAAGAGTTCCTCTCTCCCTCCCCCTCCTCCTTCCCCGTCCTCCTCCCCCTCCTCCCCCCTCCCTCCAGCCCAGGCAGCAGCAGCCTGGGTGGTCCCCCTCTCTCTCCACTTTGGTGAGCTGTTGCTTAGCAGCTAATAATAGGCGATGTTTGCAAAGTAATTTGCCTCTTCCTTGGCCAATGGGAGCCGGAGCACTTTTCCATCAAACCTCCCTTTTCAGGATTTACCGAGAGGCGAACTTATCCAAATGTTACCGCTACGGGATCGGAGTTAGACTTGACACGGACGGCTCAGACATAGGCTACTAGACTACTACTACTACTACTACTACTACTACTCCTCCTCTCTGAGACGTCGTTTAATAAACTATCTGGACGAATGAAGACTGAAGGATCTATACGGATTTCGGCGCATAATGTTGGGATGGAGTTTCGAGACTTGTTTGGCTCCAAGGAAGACTAGAAAACTTTCCTCTAACTTGTCGCCGGCGGTGCTGGATGCGCTCCTCTTCTATGTTGGATTATTGTCGCTTTTTCTGAACTCGAATCGATCCTCTGTCGCTTCGCTCTGTGCCCCGTTCACCCTCTTTGGACTATGGCCACGGATCGCGGGGTCCCAGGGGCCGGCGTCTATGGAGATTTACCCCCGAGTTATACGCGCTCTCAGCCGCCTGCGAACCCAGACGTACTCCGGAGACCCAGCTACTGCCACGCTGCTTTCGCACTTAAACAGATCTCAAAGGTGATACAACGATGATCACAGTAATAGCCTAGTGTGGACTTACTATGAAGGAAGCTTTCATTCAGTCCGTAAATGTGAATGAAAAGTTTTCAAAGGCATTTAGCCCTTATCTAATCGGGAGTTGAGGGCACATGTGGAAATGTAGGGTAGGCTGAAGCAGCAGCTCCAAAAACCGGGGTCCGGGGACCACCAGAGCTCCCTGAGGGAGTCCACAGCGAAACCAGGAATGGTTCAGTCAAACTGTTTATCATTTAACGGGGGGGAAACTATATAAGTAGTCATCAGAGATCCATGTAGACAACAGAAACATTATACTTTATGTTTACTGGGACAAAACCTGTTAGAAGTCTGAGCTCGCATGATATTCCGGGAAGCTCCTGGAGTAAAGTGATTACGACTTAACAAGAGTTTCATATTTGGCAGCATGTTAACTTTGCTTTTTTGTTTCAATGGACACGGTGCTCTCATTCATTTATGTTGTTAAAAGCCACCGGGAGGGAGTCAGTCAGTGAGTGAGGGTTTGTTCCCATATCCCAGCCGTGTTGTGCGTGTTTTTGACTTTGTGCAGACAGCGGAGAGCGCACTGGCCCGGGGTCTGTTTGGAAATGTGGTGGGTCCTGTAAAGGAATTCACTGATTGAGTTTGATCTGACAAAGCATCTTTGGACCGCCCGGATGCTTGGACGTGTTTCAGCACTGCTGAGAGAAACCACAACACCAGTGCAATGTCTTCTGCAGCAGTGGCATTTGTAGCACAGGCACTGAATGGTCCAGATTCTTACAGATATTTTACAAATGAGAGGAAAGCCGCTGTATAGCTCATGTAGACCACTGCAGGGAAATAGATGTCAGCTGAAGCTTTATTTGTAACCAACTCATTTTGTTAGTACTGGTATATACTCATGTAATAGCGATTGAACAAAGGCTTCCACTCACCCAAATAGTTAAAAAAAAAAAAAGTTAACCACCACTATTCTGTTCTAAAGCAGTATACATATGCTGATAACCCTGTGCTGCATTCTTCTTTTTTTAAAAAGGTTCAAACTGTAACTTTAATCCGATTTTTCCTTACTGTAGCTTCCATTAAGTCCTGGGTTTTTCAGCTCTTTTTTCAATCACCATTGCTTTGAACTCTGTAGGATACTATTAGGAATTAGTTTCCCCGGAATTTTAACACAAGTACAAATTGTTGCCACAAGTGTGCAGACTGAATCATCTCAGATGTGGGGTGTCATGGGAGATCATGCCCCAGGTCTGGACTGAGTTCAGGCGATGGACATGATTTTAGCAGGAATCTGACAGCATGTATGCAGAGTAGGACAGCACTGACATCAAACCTGTTGTGTGGCAGTTAACACCTTAACTTATCATTGTGTTATACAAAGCTTCTCCTTAAATTCCACACAAAGTCACCTCTCTCTGTATACAGATGTTGTCCAGGGTCTTGGATGTAAGTTGTCCCCAAATTCTTCAAACTTGTGACACAGATAGGGGATACGAGCTCTGAAATTTTGGGGACAGTTGTGCAATGATGTGTGATTAATGTGCGGCAACACAGTGATAATAATTCTTTCTTTTTTTCTCGCCCTCCCTCCTTCTTTGAAAATCTAGGGGAAGGCGGTAGGTCAGAAAGCTCCTCTGTGGATCCGGGCGAGGTTCCAGGCCCTCCTGTTCTCTCTGGGCTGCCACATCCAGAGGCACTGTGGGAAGGTCCTCTTTATTGGACTCTTAGTATTTGGGGCTCTGTCCGTGGGACTCCGAGTCGCAGCCATCGAAACAGACATCGAACAGCTATGGGTGGAAGGTGAGTTTGAGATATTCCTTTCGATCTTTCGAGCGATGTTGGTGTCGTTGCTGTTTCTCACATAAAAAAGAGCATCACTCGTCCTTCAGGTTGCATCCTTCTGTGTGTTCACTTTAAGGTGCGTGGCTGGATTTTACTGACTTTTTCTTCAGAATAGTCAGCTGGGAAAAGGTTGTACATTTTGATGAGCTTGTTTTTTCACACTGGGTTTAACTGGAGTTTGAATGACAATAGTGGCTGGTGGAAAGATGCAGGGTGGCCATGTTAGTGTCATCTTAGTGCCGTGGGAGGGCACTCGGTGTTCAGGGACTGATAGACTGACTGCTTGACTGGCTGAAAGCAGAAGATTGACTAAGATTTGTAGAATCTGGTGTCAAGTTGTTTTATCAACACTGTCATCACTATATTGGAGGACCAGCTTGTAGATGATCATTTCTTTTTGCGTAGCAGTATTCCAACTATCTGTTCCGTATGTGGATAAGAATATATGTTGTATTCGCCCTGTGCTGTTTGCTCACGTCTGTTCATGTCTTAATAAGTCACAGTTTACCTGAGAAACCCAATCACACTGCATTACAATAGTCTCTCTCTCTCTCTCTCTCTCTCTCTCACACACACACTTCTGTCATACACACACTATCTGTGGCTTGTCGTGCATGACTGTGTTTGTGGGTCTAAGCTGTCTCACAAACCTTTAGGTTTGACACTTCTCTCATTTCCGCTCTTTCTGTGCATTTTAGATTTAGGCTATGTGTACATTTTCAGCGGTGGAGGCAGCTTTATTTGGTTTTTCACACCGGCCAAATTCCTTTTAAACCCCCAGGCTTTCAGTGCCGGGCTGATCCCCACAGCAGATGGACTGTGTGAATGGTTAGCCATCTTTGAGGGCTCTGACCCCTCCCCCCCTCGGCTCCCTGTGTGGTCCCTAACTATTCTTGGATTCCATTCAACAAGAGGCAAGCAGGCAGGCAGGCAAGCAGGCACCACCTCCCTAACCCCCCCCCCCCCTTTCCACCTCCTCCTCTCCTCCTCACAAGAAGAAAAAATATAAGTGAATGCAGCTGAAGTTTACCCACCTGTTTTGCACACTCTAAAAGCGCTACAGCAGTTGGTGAATATAAACAGACTCTATGGGGTTTTTTAAGCCCACCATGTCACCAGAGGACGGGGACAGGCGGCTCCCACAGGAGCCGTGTGGAGGTGTTGCAGAAGTCACACGCTGCTGGTTTCAGGAGTGTTTGAAAGCTGCGCAGTTACTTGCACAGGAATTTAAATATGTTCCTGTATCAGACACACTAAAAAATCAAAAGAACAATCTGTGTATATCTAGTCGTTGAAATTATTAGCTTGACGTTGCAAAAGCCTGAATTTGGAACTAAAGAAAGCAGGCAGCAAGCGTTTTAATTTCCACAGTCTCCTTTTCTTTGGTTTCATTCTGGTTAGTGTAAAGCTTCAGGATTACCTCTTGAGCTAATTGGCAGATCCATCTCTTAAAGGAAATGTTTAGATGTTTGTGTGCCAGTTGTTTTGCTGCGGGATTGAGAGAGTTGAACAAGGGGGGGCTGAAAAGGAATGCTGTGCCTTTAAGAGGCCGTGGCCATGTTTCTAAAGTTTCTGTCTGCCTTGTTTCCACCAATAGCCCATTGACAAAGCTGCTAGGGCCTCAATGGAGAGTAAAGTGGTTCGGTAACAAGGAGAGGTTAGCTCTCTCTCTTTCTCTCTCGCTTTCGCTCTCTCTTTCTCTCTCTCTCTCACACACACACACACTCACAGAAACACACCCACATGCACCATTGCGCATAAACCAGAAGAGGCAGGAATGATATTCTCTTTAATAAGACAGCTGATTTCATATATTAGGGGACTTTTTCCCTATTAGTTTTTTAAGTTTTATTGGAATGGGGTTTTTTTTGTTTATATTTCTTAACCTAAGACCGATTTCATTTCTCATGCAACGTAATCTCACGAAACAGCTCTTTGAGATTGCCGCATAAACAAAAGCTTTCGCACTTGTATCCTCATTTGTTCAGAATAAACTAGCTGGGAATTGACACTGTATGTGTTAGCACTGCCAATATGGTGTAACCTATGAGTGTGTGTGTGCATGTGTGTGTGTGTGTGTGTGTGTGTGTGTGTGTGTTTGTGTGTGTGTGTGTTTGTGTTAGAGGCATATGCTTCCCATCATATATTCATACTACAGGCAGCCACACATACACTTGTCATCTTTGCCACCTCTGGTGTGTACAGCCTGCCTAGCCGTCTGTCTGCCCGCCTTAATTTCCTGACTGCGTGCCTGTCTGTCTGCCTATGCTTTGTGTATGTCTGTTTATATTTCTACCTGTCTGTCTGCCTGCTCTGTGAAGTCAGGCCACCAGGGCTTTTTTAATTGCTTCCTCCCCTCCTACAGGACCAAAACACTGTGAAGCAGAGCACAGCAGTTTTGGCTGTCTAGAGTAGACAGGGAGAGACAGAATAATGAGGTCGGTGATGTTAGCGTATATGCCTACCTGCCTACCTGCAAGCAAGTATACTTCTACAGTTTACAGCCTTTATTCGTATAATTTCTGCATTTGCAAGGGGGCAGGCAACAAAAGACTAAAAGGGCCTTCAATTTTCCCACCTGTGTAGGTGAGATTAAAGCCACAGCATCAGGGTGTTTAGTCTGACAGGGGGATTAAGGACTCTTTCTGGTTTACTGCTCCATCATTGAGAATCTGAGACAGACATAACCCATCACAATACCTCCAGTTACTCACACAGGTCTTTGGCAAGCTGTGTTTTAAATGTTGCATCATGTGTTATTGTAAAAGTGTCTGTAGACCTTAGAGACAATAGTCCAATTACTTGGATGAAGACTATACGAAGATGTTCATTATTCCTTCAGCAGCATATATTATTTTAGAGTGCCTGAGTTACATTATATTTCTATAATACCATATAATAATAATACTAAGCTTTGCATACTGTAAACATACATCACGCTACCCTATGCAATTTATGTTCATATAGCCTGTCCAATTTTGAAGGTATGAAAGTTGGTGTGAGCTTGGCATCGTGTGACCAAGTCTTTATTGTCCACAAGTAGAAAAGAGAGATCGTAAAAAGAGGTGCAGGAAGAAGAGAAGGAGGATAGCAGACATTGGGGGGTTGGGGCAGGAACAGAGGAAGGTTTACGGCTTAACACTTTTTTTTTTTGCCTGATTCACTCGAACAAACATAAAGTGTGACACTGTCTCATGCACATGTCTTTCTTCCACTGTAAAGGATTGTGAGAGGGTAATTTTTCATTAAGCCTAAGCTTGTTAAGCCTAAGCTTGAAATGTTTTAACAAAATCTGTTTTCTTTTTGCAATGTATTTGGATAATTAAAAATTATTTATTATTTAAGTCAATCCTGTATGTAAGCGTTAGGGTTAGGACTTTTATTATTCTCCGTTTACAAAGACCCATTTGAAATGATTTTGTGGGGGAAAAGAGGAAAGAAAAGGCCTCCATCTACAAGTGGTGGTGTTTACTCTTACATTAACTAAACTCATCCTTCTTGGCAGAGTTTGGGTGAGACATGACAGACATGTACACAGACTCAAGCTGTCCAAATATGAGTAGAGTGAGACAGGGCCTATCCGGATAGCAGGCGCACCACATGTCCCATAAAGAGGCCATGTAGAAAGAGGATAGGAAAGGGGGAGGTAAAGACCATACACGGCACATAGCATGAATGCATAGAGACTGAAGTGTTAGCTTAGCTAGCTAGCAATGAAATCAGACCAAGAAATAGATTGATTAAAAGAGAGAAAAGACATCTGAGTTTGGGCAAATGAGCGAATGCACACGTGGGCATTTCAGTGTTTGGAGCAGTTTCTCTAAACAAACCTCAGCGCTGCACAGCAGGTAAATGCTATAATTCATTGGAGCGCACACAGCGCCCCAGTTCAGACAGAGAAAGGGAGCTCTATGAGGCATTATTGGAGGTGAATAGTGCGCGGTGGTGCCCCAGCTAGATAAATAAACTCCCAGCGCTCAGGGCCCAGGACCTCACTGGTAGAGAGAACAAACAAGACCAGAGTCAACCTGGGTCACTTCTAAATGTTTATTTCACCACCACCCCCTTCCCGCCATCCTTCAATCCTACTCTCCCTCATTCCATCCCCTTTTTCAGCATCCCCCCAATACACACACACACACACACACACACACACACACACACACAAACACACACACACACACACACACAAACACACATACACACACACACACACACACTCTCTTCAACAGTCAGACCAAGTCCAACCCCCAACAAATAAACACACATTGAACGGCTATAGACACGTGCATATTAGCGCTCCCTACCTGTCTTTTTGAAGTAGAAATTTTAAAACAAAAGTAATTATCATGTGGCCACGTTTACAGTGATGACATCAAACATCTTTATACTGTTGTTTTGGAGCCAAAGCTTTTATAAAAGACAGGGCACCACACTGTCAGTCTTTGCAACATTGAATGCAATATACGGAGAAAGGCTACAATGCAACTGAAAACGGGATAATGAAAACTCAATCAATATAGTGTGGCACCCTTTCTTTACTAGCTGAAGAGCAACCTTTGTCTTTGGTCTGCGCCAAATAAAGCGGCACCAGTCACCTTGGAGTTTGCACCATTTTGCCTCTGTCTTTACACCATGAAAGTATAAAAAGTAAAGGGAGATGGAGAGACTAAACATTTTCTTGGTACTTGGGAGGGAAAAAAGAAATGGTTCTTGGGCTCAATAAATTCATTTCTCGTCTGAATGAGACCAGCAACGTGGAAAAATTTTGCCTTTCAGGCAAGGATGAATGTATGTTTCAACCACACATTAAGCAGTATTAGCGGTCAGTGGAGTGTCTAATGTGACTATTTTTCACAGTGGCCAACTCTGCCCATGATTAGCATAATTAGCAGAGGCAAGCCTATACATATGGAAATAGAAAGTGCCTAAATGCCAACCCTGGTGGAAATTTATGTGTGGTGGCTAACACCACTGGCACATCTGAATAGAATGTAAGTGAAACTGATTTTTCATGTTGTTTTCACTGTTTAATGCTACTTTTAAGTTGTGATCTCATTTTGGTTGTCTGTCATGATGCTGGGAGCTGCATGATTTAAACACACTGAAACTGATCACTTGAGATTTCCCATGTTTGTACATTAATTACAACATTCTCCTCCTAAAACAACACAACTGTCTTTGACGATTAATGAACAGATATAGCATCCATGTGAAGACAAAAACACGCTCACACACAGTGTGTTTCTATAGGTAAGATACCAAAGTGCCAGTTTTTCTTTCTTGCCCCACAGCCTCACCCTCCCACAGCCAACTCTGGCATTGTTTTACAGGCTGGGAAAGTTTGGGTCCATTTGCTTTTGTTGTGGAAAAAAAAGAACGTTCCCTCTTTATTTTATTCTGCTGTTTGTTGGGAAACATCTGAATGAAATTGAAGGGTTGAATGACAAAAGGGTCTGCATTCAGTCTGGAACTGCTGCACTGAAGGATTGTATGGAGGAACAGCCCATCTGCTGGGGGCAGCCTGGTTTAGGCGGTGCCCTGGCTAGGGAATGCCATAGGGCAGGGCCAGTCAGAGGAACCGAAGTGGGGCCCAGTCCTGATTCTGGTGGGTCCACATGTGACAAAAAGAGGGTTTTTTGGGGGCGGTGCTTGATTCCAGGCCAAGAGAATGAATTTTTCATTTGGCTCCTTTGCCGAAAATAAAAAGAAATAAAGGACCTCTATTGCAGAACATTGTAAAAAAAAAAACAACCAGCTGACTGAAAAAGTAAATGGATGGAGGTTGGCAGCCGAGGGATAACTTATTATTACTACTTTTTCTATTGTTTCTACTCTGTGGTGATCAGACCTCTTTTTATTTTATTTTTACTAAGAAGGTTCTGTGTAGAAATCAGCTGTTAGCAATATCTCTCATGTTGCCATGCAGTGTAAATCCATAAAGGGTAACTTGCAATGCACTACGTAGCAGGTAAAAGCATACATGTCACTTTCAGCCTTCTTCGTCCTGGGTCTTCCACCATATCAGCGTGAGGCCTTTTAGAGGCCCCCTAATCCAGCTAATCTACCACACTGAACTTTGAAGGTGGCCTGGTCTGACCTAGCATGGCCTGGAACTGGGAATAGGCCCATAAGCCATGAAGACAGAATAGAATACAATAGAATAAATTTGAAGCACAGCACTTTAAAGATGGCCTTGCCTCGTCAGAAGCCAGATGTGAGAAGCCACACATATTTCACCAAGTTAGCGGATTCTGGGTGTTCGGGTTTTGGGAATGGAAGGGTCAGGTGGAGAGGAAAACCTGTGCGCACACACACACACACACACACACACGTACATTATATTTGTACACACACGGCCAGGGAACCATGTCAGGGCTTGTTGTGACATTTTTCATTGGCTTTTCACTTTCCCAATGTCGTAACTGTTGTGAAAGTGCTTTTCGTGGTGAAGCTAGTAAATTAAATCACATGTTGCTCCCAGCACAGTCGAGCTGTTTGCTAAAATTTGTGAGCTGGTGGTCGAGTTTCTCAAAAACATGCAGTGAAAGAGCTGTTGATGTCTTTTAGAAGGAGTTGTGATCATTTTTGCAAACAAAATTTTGCGCAGTGTTTAATGATGTTGCCAAACATGGACTAATATTTCATGTTACAAAACTGCTCATGTAATAAAATTACCAGTCACTGGTGTGATGAAACCCAGGGCTTCCATGCTCAAAGGCGCTTTCTTCCCAGGGTGGGGAAATTTCCGGGAACTGTCTCTTTAAGGCTGTGTGGAGCGCAGGCTGAGTGCAGGGTGAGAGTGGAGGGGATTGAAAAAGAGTGAGAAAAAGAAAGAAGGAGAAAGAGGGAGTAAAGGGAGACGAGAAGCGAGGAGATAGAAAGGAAGACAAATAAGAAAAGGAAGGACAAGGTTCCCTCTGGTGAGAGCAGCGAGCTGAGCTGAGCTGAGCTGAGCTGAGCAGAGCGGAGTAGTCGAGAAGCTCAGAGTTGGGTGGTTGGGGCCGGACCAGGGGTTGAGGGAGAAGGCGAGAAAGAGAGAGAGAGAAGAGAGAGGACTGGCTGCCTGGGTGGTCCAGATGGGAGGAACAAGACACAAATAGCTATAATTTACTTCAGGAGGCCTGTAATTACAGAGCCAGAGTCTCTCCGAGCCACCCAGTTCCTGTTGGGATCAAAACCCCACACTGCAGAGGTTAACATACGAAATGTCAAAAAAGGTTTAACAGATGTCAAAGAGGTCCACTAACGGAAAGGGTTCCATTTTGTAGTAGCCTTTTTTGATTCCAAATCTGTGTGGCAAGGAAACTGAGTCGTGGCGACCATTTTTACACCAAGTCAGACTCTTTGGCCTAACGTTAATTGAAAGTGTGAAAATAATTTAATAGAAGTCAAATAAACTCACAGAACCAGTATTCTGTTTAATAAAAACCTCTGCATTTTCTCAACTACAAGAGTTTTGAGGACATTATTCTACTTTTTTGTTGTTGTGGCTCTCAGTGAAAAAGTGTTATAATGAAAATAAAAATATTAACAAACTGACTTTTTTGTAGGACCAGATGTGCAAAGAATATCCAGCAAGAACATTTTGAGGTTTTTTTTCTCTTTCTTTTTGGGATGCACTGAGCCAGACATAAAAAAAAAAAAACACCCATGACTGCAGATAAACGAGGTGACCTTATATTCTGAAGCCCCTGTGTAGGTAATTAAAGCCTTGAAAGCAAAGCCTAGAAATATTGGACTGTGTCTCCAAGGCCCAGAGTTCTAACCTGATCTCACACTTTTGCGGCGTAGGCTGAATAGTTTGTTTTTTCTTTTCTCCCCATCAATTATAGGAGCCTGCTCCAGGCTGGGGGAGGTGCAGAGAACGTGAGGGGGAGAGAGAGAAAGAGGGAGACAGACAGAGAGAAAGACAGAAGCAGGAGCTAAAGAGAGTATCATGAGAGGAAGAGATGCAGTCAGGATTGAGTGTGGCCTTGGGAAAGTGGGCAAAAGAGTGATGAGAGTTAGAATTAAGAAAGAGGTAGCCCTAGTTTCCAAACTTCTCCCCCCTTCCCTCCCTCTCTTTCTCTCTCTGGGGTTGTCATGCAGTGGGACAGCGAGAGGGGCAGACGGGCCCTCTGTGATCCAACGCGGCATGTTTCATGTTCACTTGGCACCGGCACAGATCCCCCCGGCTGGCAAACTCTTTTCAGGGCAACCTCCTGTAATTAGGGGGCTGGAGTCTACCACGCAGCACAGCATAGCGCTCTCTCTCTCTCTCTCTCTCTCTCTCTCTCTCTCTCTCTCTCTCTCTCTCTCTCTCTCTCTCTCTCTTTCTCTCTCTCTCTATCTCCCTCTCTCTCTACAATATTTTTTCATCCTCTCTCTATCTCTTTTTTGTTCATCACCAACTCTGACATCTAATACATCTCTCTCTATGACTCTTTTTACCTCGATTTATCTCTTTGTATCTCCAAGTTCTTTGACATCTTTTATTCACAGTTTTGTGTGCGCCATATCAACACCATTTTCTCTTCTCTTCTCTTCTCTTCTCTTCTCTTCTCTTCTCTTCTCTTCTCTTCTCTTCTCTTCTCTTCTCTTCTCTTCTCTTCTCTTCTCTTCTCTTCTCTTCTCTTCTTTCATGTACTCAACATGTCTAAATCGATAACTGCGGCCCTGACTAGAGTGGCAGAGTCTTTCGGGGCATCAGGGGCTGGTTTTCCAAATGAACAGGGCACATCTGTTTCGCAGAAGGAGCCAATGAGAAGCTGTATTACTCATTTCTCTTGGCCAGACGTTGGGCTTGTGTGAAGTGCCTTCAAAACCAACACTGGCGAGGGCCAAGGGCGTTGGTCGATATATATGTATGTGTTCGTGTGTAAGTGTAACACACTTTGTTATAGGATCCAAATGTGTGAGCAAAGAAATTCTGTGCAAATGTATGACTATTATACAGTATCTATCTATCAATCTATCAATCTATCTATCTATCTATCTATCTATCTATCTATCTATCTATCTATTTATCTATCTATCTATCTATCTATCTATCTATCTATCTATCTATCTATCTATCTATCTATCTATCCATCTATCTATCCATCTATCTATCTATCTATCTATCTATCTATCTTTCTAGGAATGCCGTAATAATTCGTCCTTTATTCTTTGTTTTCTAGCTGGTAGTCGAGTGAGCACGGAGCTTCGCTACACCAAGGAGAAGCAGGGAGAGGAGTCAGTATTTACCTCACAGATGCTTATCCAGACCCCCAAAGAAGAAGGCACCAATATTCTTACCCAGGATGCTTTGCTGGTTCACATGGAAGCTGCCCTGTCTGCCAGCAAGGTCCAGGTGTCACTGTTTGGAAAGTAAGTGCATCACGGACATGTTATGTGAAAAAAGTTCTTTGTGCGCCGAATATAAGAGATGTAAATTAAAAAAACGTTTGTCTCTTGTAGGTCGTGGGATCTTAACAAAATATGCTATAAATCAGGAGTTCCTATTATAGAAAATGTCATGATTGAAAGGGTAAGTTCACAACACAGAGATTTTTTATTGATGTATATTTTCTCTAAATTGTGATATTTAATCATGCTTCCTGTCTTTTTCCTGATCCCAGATGATTGACAAGCTATTCCCCTGTATGATAATCACCCCTTTGGACTGTTTTTGGGAAGGGGCCAAACTACAGGGCGGCTCCGCCTATTTACCGTAAGTCTTGGAATATTTGACGCAACTTTTTGCATATTAAAGCTCTTCATTGGAAGTTTTGGCTCACCCTTTGCTGTCATTGCTTTCATCTGAATTGCGTTGCAGACTAGTGCTTTTAGAGGGGTCCGTAACTTTTAACACATGCTCGATGGAGACATACAGTTGGGCTTTCAGTATTCTGTCAGTGGGTGCTGTGGCTGACAGCGGCGGTAGGTAATAGAGTTCTTTAAGGGCCCAGAGAGGGACTAGTGGGGGGTGTCCTGTCCTGACAGAGAAATTCAAAGAGAGAAAGTGAGGGAGAGATGCAGCGAGGAAAGGATGGAGAGAGAGATGGCTGCAGCAACTGGGTGGTGGGTTGGTAGAATGGAGGGCGGGGAGGCGGCGGTGGTGGTGGTGGCAGGGGAGCCCTTTGGGTCAGACAATGGTAAGCATTCTTTCAGTTTACGAGTGAGTGTCCATCAGTGTAGGGGCCCCGGAGGGGGGGGGGGGGGGGGGTGGCTTTGTCAGCTCACGGCTAACACTCGGCATTCTCATGGTAATGCCCCGGGCTCCCAGCTCCCAAGTTGTCCAACAAATAAAATGGGCAGTATTCAAACCTCAAGTCCCTCGAGAAAGACAGAGAGAGGCTACAAGACGGTTAACAGTGGAGTCTGGGCGTATTTGGCCATTTGCGGATTCAGTTTTTTTTATTCTCCTTTTTATCAGGACTCTTGAGAAATTGAGTCACTGAAAGAGAGCTTCTTTTGTCATCAGAAGTGATATTTCAATTGAGCCCTTAGTTTATAAAAGATAGTTTAGA
The DNA here is from genome assembly GCF_963691815.1 of Echiichthys vipera. Classification (NCBI taxonomy): domain Eukaryota; kingdom Metazoa; phylum Chordata; class Actinopteri; order Perciformes; family Trachinidae; genus Echiichthys; species Echiichthys vipera. Next base: position 15,661,907 of record NC_139840.1, read on the forward strand.
TCATAGCAGATGTTTCTTTGCAAACAAACTATTTGTTTATATTCCTGTCTCGAGCTGACAGCGGTATGTTGCATGACAAGCCAGCACATATGCAAACAAACACAAGTTTCCCATCCTTAGCATCTCCCAGTTGGCTTGTTTTAGCCACAGAGAGGGAAAATGAGGTCTTTGATGATTCACACGTCATCCAAGTATTCGTGTAAATCACACAAAGTGTTCAGCATCTGTTGTCATTTATTAATAGTTTTCTTTACTTGTTTTTTTTTCTATGGCGCTGAGAAGGGAACTTGTGGTAGTCACTGAGGCCCGTGTCCCTGTTAGCTTCCGCTTCACTTCAGCTCTGGTTTTAAAAGCAAGAAAAAGAGGGAAAAAAAGAGTGAGATGGAGGGAGAAAGGCAGATTGGGGAAATATAGTGAGGAAGAGTGAGTTGGAGAGAGAGAAAAACTTGGGAGGACAAAGAGCAGCAATCTATGAAAAAACAAAAGGGCCCAGGCCCGGTTCACTCAAGCAAAAACTAGCTGATAAAGGAGTGTGTCTTTGCGAGCAGCAGCAAAAGGGACCCTGGTATGTGGGAATAGGAGAGGAGCTCTCTTCATGAGCCATTGGAGGGAGATTGAGCCCAGAGTTGAGATACTTTGGGATTCTTTTATTTCCATCTTCTTTCTTACTTTGTCTCACACCAGAAAAGGTCCATCCTAATCTTGCCAACATTGTAGCAAATTATTTCTTCTGTTTTTATGCTTTTCTAATTTAACGACGCTGCAATCAATACATTAAAAACAAAAACAAGTTTCTGAAGCAGGATATCCAGCTGTACATTGGTTATATTTTTGTTCAAGACATGTAAAACATTCCAGATAGACATGAGTCCCTTCAGCAAGTCGCCTGTAAAAGCCAATAGCACGAGAAAGCTGTTTATTTCAATCATTTAGAGTAGATATATAGACCTTAATATAGAGCAAATTATGACTTTATCTCAAGGAGAAGGGGGATGGTGGTACAGGTGAGGCTCAGAATAGACTGAGCAGACCTTATGGCTTCACCTCTCATCCCTCACCTATATCCCTCCCATTCATCCTCCCAACCTTTTCCCTTCCCTCCCCTCCTTATCAAGATGTTTGGGAGGCAAAGGTAATCGTTATGACTCAGTGCAGGACATTGAGGAATGGAAGCGAGCAGGCAGCCACCGTGCCTTTTCCCCGGGCATTGTGGCAGCGTGAAACAGGATAATAAACGCTATTTTATCCTGTATCCACAGCTAGCCTCCCGCATAGCCCGGCACAACCAGGGAGAGAGAGAGAATCAAACTGAACTGAAAGAATCCAAGTTTTTCTGCTCACAGTTAAGATTAGGAGGAATGCAAAGCCACACAGCCTTGCAGGCACAAAGTGATAAAGGTTATTTTACAGTTGCTATGTTTGGGTTGATGCTCATCAGTGTCTCTTTTCTATCCAGGGGTATGCCAGATATCCAGTGGATGAATCTAGATCCAGTCAAGCTAATGGCGGAGCTGAGTCAGTTCACTTCACTGGAAGGATTTAAAGAAATGTTGGATAAAGCCCAGGTGGGACACACTATAGCCTGACAGATTTACTGAATATATTCTCCTATGAACAATTACTTACAATTCTAGTTGCATGCTTTTTTCCATATACTGAGGCTTTTGTAACATTGTGTAATTCTTTAGGTGGGACATGCCTACATGAACAGACCATGTCTAGACCCCTCAGACTCTGACTGCCCTCTCAGCGCACCCAACAAGGAGCAAGGAGAGGTAAGAATTCAATTTCAGTCATTATGTAGAACAAGAAGTTGTATATATATCAAAATACAAAAAAACTAACATATTGTTCCATCTGATCCTCTGCTGCCCATCCATTCAGAGTCCTGACATTGCCGGGCATCTCCAGGGTGGTTGCCATGGTTTTAGCCGGAAGTTCATGCACTGGCAGGAGGAGCTGATCCTGGGAGGGCGAGTCAAGAGCAGCCAGGATGCTCTGCTGAGGTGTGTGTGTATTAAGACTTATAGAGAATGATCAGATACGGCAGTTCCAGGGGATTTTACATAGTATGTCAGCAGTATCTCTTGTCTTATTGGAGGATGTGATAGTAAGACCGCTGTGACTGTGGAATCTGTGTAACCCCTAATGACCCAACAGACACATGCTAGGAATGCCTGGTATTGAGAGGGATCAGTTTCCTACATGACCCGCATCCAAGATAGGCCAATTAAAGATGATTGACGGCCACATATAGCCCCCCCCCCATCCTGTAACACATTTGTTGTGTAAGGGTCCAAAGAATAAGAAGTGAAAAACACATTTTCTTCTAATAAGATGCTCTCCAGAGTTTTGTTTTTTCCTACTGACTTCGACTGCATTTGAAAGTATGGCCAATACAAATGGAGTGACAGTGTTGGGTCAGAGCCCAGGCCCAACAGAGCCTTGAATGAAAGAGGACTCCAGTCCCATCTGCAAGAGCCACACTTACTTACTTACTTACTTACTCTTGGATGTGATTTATGATCATTTCTTTCACATTTTGAGCAGCACTGCTGCTCGCTGTGTCTGTGCCAAGAAAACCTGAGGACATCTGGAACTGCAGCTGAGAGACCAGCAGACAGGAAGACTAGATAACACCTGCTTTTAGCTGTTTACTTTGGCAGACAGACAGACAGGCAGGCAGGCAGACAAATCCTAGAAAAAGAGGCACCTGCCTTTAGCCATTCCCAGAAAGGCATGTTCCTGTGTAGGTTAAGGGATACCAAGAACATCTAAACAGTCTGATTGATGATTTTGAATGTGCTAGTAGCGAGATGAATGATGCAGTTGAGGTTTCAGCTCAACACACAATAAACCATGTTTGCAGGGGGAGCCAGACATTTCTGATGTGTCCTAAGCTGACTTCTGTGTGTTTTGCAGTGCGGAGGCTCTCCAAACCATGTTCCTGTTGATGAGTCCTAAGCAGCTGTATGAGCACTTTAAAGACGACTATGAGATCCACGACATAAACTGGAATGAAGAAAAGGCTACCGCCATCCTCGAGTCCTGGCAGAGGAAATTTGTGGAGGTGCGGACATAGATTGTGCATTTAATGTATATTCGAAGCTCACATACTTAAAAAAAACTTATGCACATGAAGCTGGATAGAAGTATAGATTTTTTTTAATGTAGCCACCAAGAAAATTAGGGAGGAGGAGGAGAAAAAAAGGCGAAAGCATTTCCTTGCTCCTTCCTGTGCAGTCGTGTTTTGCTTTGGCACACACACACACACACACACACACGCACACACACACACACACACACTTTGTCTGAATTCCATCAGTCTTCAGCTCCCTTGTAAAGCGAATCGCGGGGCACACCGTGTGTGTGTGTGTGTGTGTGTGTGTGTGTGTGTGTGTGTGTGTTGGTGTGTGTTGTAGGCCAACCATCTCTCTCTGTCAGAGCCCTAGTTATAGGAACAAGCTGTTGCTGTGATAGCTGACACCCACTATGCTGAGGGTAAGGAGAGAGGGAGGGAGAGGAGAGCAAGGGGTGACAAACTTAAACGTAAACTGACAGAGACATGACACCTCCCCAGTACACGTTAAAGAACAGGAACAAATCTAATTGAGATTGCGAATGGTGACTAAATGCGGACAGGTAAATAGCTTTTGGAGAGATTTGGTCCATTTGTGCCACAGAGTGGAGAGAGAACAACCTCCCATGCCATGTGATCCCATCCCTTTCACCTTTGACCTTACAACCTCTGGCATCTGTGCTCATTACTCCTCAGTTGTCATACATACACACGCACTCGCACACATGCTAGCACATGTAAAAACATACACACACGTTCATACTCACTTTCACACACACACACACACACACATTTCAAAGGGACAGAATGTTTTTTTTTCTGTTAGAGTGCCCTGAAATACGGCGCTGTAGGAAAGTCTTCAAGTAGCGTTGGTGAGACGGAGAACGTGTGTTTTCATGTGTAAATGCATGTTTGGTCTGGCTACAGCTACATTATTTGATCTATGTCCTTTAGGTGGTGCATCAGAGTATCCCGTCTAACTCCAGCCAGTCCATCCACGCTTTCTCCACCACCACCCTCAATGACATCATGAAATCCTTCTCAGATGTCAGTGTCATCAGAGTGGCTGGAGGATACCTGCTCATGGTGAGCCTGATAAATAATTTAATTTCTGTCATTTATAGATAGTAAGTTTGTGAAAAAATATTTAACCTTGCTGTGAAATAACTAATATAAAATATGGACCCTTCTCTAGCTTGCCTATGCCTGCGTGACCATGCTAAGGTGGGACTGTGCCAAGTCCCAGGGGGCCGTGGGGCTGGCCGGGGTGCTGTTAGTGGCTCTGTCAGTGGCTGCAGGACTGGGTCTCTGCTCCCTGCTAGGCCTCTCGTTCAATGCTGCCACCACACAGGTACAACACAAAGGAAACTGCAAACTTAAAGGGGGGAAGCTGTCTTTCTGTGATTTAAAGGTTTTGATGTGAAACGTTCATTCTGACCCATTCCCCTTCCAGGTGCTTCCCTTCCTGGCACTCGGGATTGGTGTGGACGACATGTTTTTGTTGGCTCATTCCTTCACAGAGGGTGGAAGTAACATCCCCTTTAAGGTACCTTTACGACCTTAAGACCTCCTCTCCTCTCCTCTCCTCTCCTCTCCTCTCCTCTCCTCTCTTCTTACAATTATCTGTTTTTGTTTTAAAGGAGCGGACAGGTGACTGTTTGCGGCGCACCGGCACCAGTGTGGCTCTGACTTCCGTCAACAACATGATTGCATTCTTTATGGCTGCTCTCGTGCCCATTCCTGCCTTGCGAGCGTTCTCTTTGCAGGTATGTTTTGTACACATCCTCACGCGCATGCGCACAGACATAAACACATGCGCACAATCGCACACCAAGAGGCCAGAGGCTCCTTTGAAAATGAAGGAGATAACTTAAGAGAGGTGACATTCATTCAGAGCCAGGAAAGCCTTTGTTCCCAGTTTTATTGCCGCTGCACCTACAGGGCAAACATTTGTGTGTGTGTGTGTGTGTGTGTGTGTGTGTGTGTGTGTGTGTGTGTGTGTGTGTGTGTGTGTGTGTGTGTGTGTGTGTGTGTGTGTGTGTGTGTGTGTGTGTGTGTGTGTGTGTGTGTGTGTATGTGTGTGCGGAATAATCAGAGCAAAAAGAGTGATGAACAGAGGGAGAGGCAGACAGAGAGAGAGAGAACGAGAAGGAGAGGGAGGGAGGAGTGGATCAGTATATCACTGGCCCGTCAAGGCGGTTTGCTCTGATCTGTGACTAAACTGTGGGTGGTCTGAAACACACAAGCAAACACACAAATATGCACACACACACTGGAAACCACAGCCAGTTAGGACGTCACCTTCAGGGGCTGGGGCAAGTGGGGAGGCAGCAGTAGTGGTGGCGAAGGGTGATGGTTTTGCTCAGACTTGCAACATATATATTCCCATCCTGCTCCTTTTTTTAAGTCTTTCTTACAGTTCTTTTATTCTGGCACTCTTTCCTTTCTTTTCTCTATCTTCCTCTCCCTTTCTGGCTTGCTTAGTATTCCTGGCTGGTGATAGAGTAAGGCTTTTCTTTATTTTCTAGGCTGTGGTCTGAGATACTAAAAAAAAAGGAGAATTGACTCTCCCCAGCTGGGTTAGGGTGTCTGTAATTTTGCATACTGTTCTCTGTCTTTTCTCACTTTGTTTTTCTCATTTTGTCTCTCTGTGTTTTTCTCCCTAGGCGGCCATTGTGGTTGTGTTTAACTTCGCCATGGTGCTGCTCATCTTCCCTGCCATCCTCAGCTTGGACCTCCATCGGCGTGAGGACAAGCGTTTGGATGTCCTCTGCTGCCTGTACAGCCCCTGTTCCGACCGCGTCATCCACCTCTCCCCACACGAGCTGTCAGACGCTGGAGAGCAGCCGCACACGCCTACGACGGCAACAGCGCACACGCACCAGTACTCGGCGGGGTCGACAATCACCACGAGCACCCAAATTACCACCACGGTGCAGGCGTTCACGCAGTGTGACGCAGCCGGCCAACATATCGTCACAATCCTACCACCTACCTCACAGATCTCCACCAGCCCCCCGTCCATCATTGTATGCCCCACTTCACAGCCTCAAGGTAAATAAAGCTATATTCATTTCCTGACAATTATGTTATTTCGTAAAGAGGATTTTCTAAATCAGTATGAAAACATAACAATATCAAAACATTCATTTTCTGCACATATTCCCTTCCCTTAGCCATCTCACCGTCCCCCGCGACCACCACCTCTGTGCTGGACCCCTATGGCTCACAGCTCTTCACTCCTACCTCCAGCTCCACACGGGACCTCCTAGCCCAGGTGGAAGATTCCAAATCGGGAAAGAAGTGCGTCCCACTCCCTTTCCTGCACTGGAACCTGTCCAGCTTTGCCAGGGATAAATACGCTCCTCTGCTCCTCAAGCCCAAAAGCAAAGCCATTGTGGTCGTTCTCTTTCTGGGCCTCCTGGGCCTCAGCCTGTATGGAACCACCATGGTGCACGACGGCCTCTACCTAACGGATATTGTGCCACGTGACACCAAGGAGTACGATTTCATCGACGCCCAGTTCAAGTATTTTTCCTTCTACAACATGTACCTGGTGACCATGGACCGATTTGATTACGCCCGGTCACAAAGGCTGCTGATCCAGCTGCATAATGCCTTCAACTCTGTTAAATACGTGGTCAGAGACAGCGACAACAAACTGCCCCGCATGTGGCTGCATTACTTCCAGGACTGGCTAAGAGGTAAGAGTCCAGGCTCAGTTCTGTTATTTGTTTGAGTGAGTCAGGTAATAAGTTACTCCATGTCCCCTCCTGGGAGTTTTCGATAATGATGTCAGAATCCGGTAGGGGGTGCAACAGGTTTTTTCAGGTGTGCTTTTTCAGGGCACAAGTGAATGAGTGTGTGTGTGTGTGTGTGTGTGTGTGTGTGTGTGTGTGTGGGTGGGTGTGTGTGCGTGGTTGTGTGTATGTTTGAGGTGAGAATGTGTGAAGGGTGAATGAAAGTTCAGTCACGCTGTTTACCCCCATCCACCTGGGCTCAAGGGTGGTGCAGCAGACAGGCCGGGGTCATAGGTTATCTTTGCATGTGTGTGCGTGTGTGTGTGTCCTCAGGCCAGAACATGCCAGGGGCCCAGTCAGGAGGAAGTGATAACCAACAGGTCAATCAGAGCGAGCCTTAAAAAAAAAAAGAATAAAAACAAAAGAGACGGAAAAGGAAACTTGATATTTCAACATCACTGCCCTCGCAGACAGAAAGCTATAATACAAATCATAATATTTATAAATGACAACCACAATAATCTTTTCTCTTCTTCTCTGTGTGTGTTTTACATTGCACGCAGGTCTTCAGGCTGCTTTTGATGCTGACTGGCAGGCAGGCAGGATTACCTCTGACAGCTATCGTAACGGCACAGAGGACGGAGCGCTGGCGTACAAGCTCCTCATCCAGACCGGCTCCAAGAAAGAGCCTTTTAACTTCAGCCAGGTATGTCTACAAGAGCTACACAAAATACTTCAAAACAGAATCCACATGTCATTCCTACGACGCTGTGTGCGGCATTGTAGACAATTACATTATCAGCTGCCTTTTTTCGACCATTTATTCTGCCAAAACTCAATACATGAATGACCATTAAATCTGAATTTTTCAATCACTTTTCTCTAGTTGACTTCCCGTCGGCTGGTAGATGCAGAGGGTTTGATCCCTGCGGAGGTGTTTTACATTTACTTGACAGTCTGGGTCAGTAATGATCCTCTTGGCTATGCTGCCTCCCAGGCTAACTTCTACCCCCATCCTAGAGAGTGGATTCATGACAAGTATGACACTACAGGGGAGAATCTGCGCAGTAAGTATCTTATCTTCACGCATTATTTTGACCAGAGTGGATACCCTATAAAATTATATAAATGCAGTACAAAGAGCAAATCTAACCTGTTTTCTCTTCCTCTCTTGCAGTCCCAGCTGCGGAGCCCCTGGAGTTTGCCCAGTTCCCCTTCTACCTGAACGGCCTTCGCCAGGCCAGTGACTTTGTGGAGGCCATCGAGAGTGTGCGGGCCATCTGTGATGAGTTTAGCCGCAAGGGTGTGTTGAACTACCCTAACGGATACCCCTTCCTGTTCTGGGAGCAGTACATTGGCCTCAGACACTGGTTCCTTCTGGCAATCAGTGTGGTGCTGGCCTGCACCTTCCTGGTCTGTGCGATTCTCCTGCTCAACCCCTGGACCGCCGGCATCATCGTAAGCAAACAATCACTTTGCCCCACAACTCTTCATCATACCTCTTCCTCATCCTTCATTAGCCCCTTCCTCCTCTCACTTTCTTCTCACCCTTCTCAGCACAGCTCAATAACACTGTCTAGGGGGCCCCTTTTTCTCTGTGGAGGGCCAGTACGCACACACACACACACATACACACACAGAGACCTTTGTCATTCTAATGTAGGCTGGGTCGGCCTTAGAAAAGGAAATGCAAAGGAGCAAGAAAGGCTTTGCTCTCCTGAAGCCTCTACCTCCAACTCCCTCACTGCTTTTGTCAGAGGGAGAGGGAGAGACTTGGGGACAGGACAGATCTGCCCAGTTGCGACCTTGGCCTGCTCAACCCATCCATCAGGGATGTGTGTGTATGTGTGTGTGTGTGTGTGTGTGTGTGTGTGTGTGTGTGTGTGTGTGTGTGTGTGTGTGTGTGTGTGTGAGAGAGAGAGAGAGAGAGAGAGAATGAGAGAGAGAGAGAGAGAGAGAGAGAGAGAGAGAGAGATAAAGAGACAGTCAGAGTGATCAGAGACTGGAAAACATTTCATACACAAGCTGGTGAGACTGGTGGTCCTTAAAGGTCCCAAAACTCACACACATGCACAAATCCACATATCCCGATCATTGTTGGGGGGGGGATGTAGCACAACAACAGTGCCAGTTTCAGTTGGAATGTGTTTAGTTTAAGTAGTGGTCCATAGTAGCACTGAAACAGCCACATAGCACAGTATCTTAGAAGGAGAGAGACACGGTTACATGCATGTATGGTTTCCAAGCATCAGTCTGCCTGTGAAAGTTTCGCCCTGCCTGTATGTGGTCGAGCAGTAAAACGGCTTTTATCATTTCCAATTTAACTATGCCCCAGCTCAGAGACCCCGCTGGGATCAAAAGCTCCCGTTGGCCGGGAACCATTTTCTTCTCCTCCTTCTCTAAGAATTGTTGTTGTTGTTTGCGTTGCGGTTTATAGTATCACAGCACGTTTACTATTAAGACATTAGTAAACCAAAACACTGCATTACACTGCAAGATGTTGCATTATACATCGGAAACAATAAAAGAAACAAACAGGCTACTATCACGTAAGAAACAAGACAGCAGTAGGCTGTACGGTGTTCTGGTAGTGACAGAGTGCCTCAGTGTTGTCTCAGGCACTGTCAATCATTTCAGCCACCTCTGAGAAGGAATAGGAGAAAGAGAAGGAAGGAGGGAGGGAGGAGGAGAAGGTATTAGCCTTGGGGTGGGTAATTTGATGCCATGTGGTTGGGAGCCTGTGCACAGGGTCAAAGATTGTGTGGGGTGAAGAGGCAAAAGGGCTCAGCTCAGTCATAAAGGAAAGGCATATACACTTTTATCGTTTACAGGCTTTTTTTGTTGGTGTTGTTCTATTGCCTGTTTCTTCATCACCCCACAGTTTCTCAAATACTGGCAGTTGAAAACAATTGAGTTTGTAACACTTTCTTTCTTTTTCCTTCTTTTCAGGTTTTTATCTTGGCCATGATGACGGTGGAGTTGTTTGGCATCATGGGTCTGATTGGCATCAAGCTGAGCGCCATCCCCGTCGTTATCCTGATCGCCTCCGTAGGCATCGGAGTAGAGTTCACCGTTCACATCGCACTGGTAAGTCAAGACTCAGCACAAAGCAAGAGCACACACATGGATTAGCTGTTAGGGGGACTGAGCTCCCTACGATTAAACACCTACTTTACTTGAAACCTGATGCTTTGCTCTAAATGTTAAAGACCCGCTACAGACCAACACATCACCACATGATTTGCTTACCTCCGCGAAGAATTGCATTTTACAAGTAGACTTATTTATTCTTATTTATTATTGATAAAATTACATTAGGTATGTACAGTAAGTGTTATTAAAGATCTACAAGGAAACTGTTGGCTTCCTGGTTCATGTCGGCAGTTTTCTGGCATAATGTAACCGTCTTGTAGTGCAGCGTAGGGATCCCCAACAAACGCTTGAATGCCAAGCCTCGCCACAAGCACAAGGTTTTTGTGAGATCTGCAAGATTTCCAACTCATTTCTCCTCCCCTCCTCCACCCTCCAATGCAGGGCTTCCTGACAGCGATTGGCAACAGAAACAAGCGCTCAGAGGTGGCTCTGGAGCACATGTTTGCCCCGGTGGTCGACGGAGCGATCTCTACGCTGCTGGGCGTTCTCATGCTGGCAGGGTCAGAGTTTGACTTCATCATGAGGTGAGACGCTGTCTGTGTATGTGTGTGTGTGGCAATGTGTGTGCAACATTGTTGCTGTGTGAGAGGGTGGCGGTACGCACTCACGCAGTGATGGTGTCTGCAACCTCCACAGCCCATTTGGTACCTTCAGAAGTAGTAGTGTTTTGGTTTTACGCCATTAATGTGTGTGTGTGTGTGTGTGTGTGTGTGTGTGTGTGTGTGTGGTGCCAGTTGTCTATTCTCACTTTGGGACATGAGGAAGCCTTATGGGGGGTCGTGGGTGCATGCAGGTGGAAATGTTATACCCCTATTTATGCACACACACACACACACACACACACACACACACACACACACACACACACACACACACACACACACACACACACACACACACACACACACACACACACAACACAAACACACACACAGTGACAAATATGCACCTGGTTCTGTCAGTCTGGTCACACACACACATACAGCTCCCCAACCTCTGAGCACAACAAATGGGGAAAACATCAAGGGTGTGTAGCAGCTGCTCGTAAACATGGTGTTCTGCTACCCACTGTGTGATGTCTCTCTCTCCCCCTCTCTCTCTCTCTCTCTCTCTCTATCTCTCTCTCTCTTGCTCTCTCTCTCACACTCACATTCACACATGCATACAAGTGGGAATCTGTTAAAATTCCTATCATCCATTTCTTTCCCTCCTCATTGGGTGCTAAAATTTGAGCTAAATTTGAACTGGACAGCCAGTCAGATGGTATGAAGCCCACCAACATCACTCCCCTCTTTGTGTGCGTGTGTGCGTGTAAATTGTGTGTCCGTGGGTTTTCTACCACTGTTTCATGGTCAGAGTGGAAAAAAGGCAAATAGCTCGATGTTTTTCAGCCGAATGTGGTCTAGGCCCAAACCCGAAACCACAACCTTGAGCTCACAGACTGCAACAGGCCTCCATGACATAAAAAGCATTTTTTTTCTGCAGAAACAGAGACAGAAGCAGAGGCAGAGGAGGAGAAATGCTCCGAGGGTGGCTTTTCTTAAAAGGATATGAGGTCCTTGTGGGTGGGTAGATGAGCGGATCCTCCACAATGTTGGATTGGAAAGATAAAGAGGTGTAAATGGGGCAAATTGAGAGTGGGAGTTGAAGGAAGAAAATCAGAGAGAGCATTTTAAGCATTTTGGTTTTCTTCTCCTTTTTCCATGGTGCTGTGAGAGATCATTTTTCAGAGGACAGGGTGAGGAAGAGAGACAGAAAGGTCTAGTATCTCTGTTGGAGGTCTTGTTTAGCTCTAGCTGTAGCTGTGGTCGGGTGAATGGGGCAAGCCAGAACTGGCTAGCTGGGGAGTAGCATAAATATACTGCTGTAAACATCTCCTGGCCTTGTAATGCACTGAATAAACAGCAAGCCTAATTCAGCTCTGCTCAGAGTCCTCTCTCTCATGTACACACACACGGGGCATACACACACACACACACACACACATACACAAGGAGAAATGCACATATGTACATGTAAACACTTACGCTCTCTTCCTCGCACACACACATACACACGGCTCCCCAGGCCCTGACAACGAATGGAAAAGATTACGGTTTATATAAACAACAGAATTCCTAACAGTGAGACACTGTTGGAGGTCCCACCAACGTCTCACTCTTTTTCTTTCTGTCTCACTCTTCTCTTGTTTTTTTTTTTTTTCTCCATGTAAAAAAGTTGTTTTGGAGAAAGATAAGGAAGCTAGCGGAAAAGTGGAGGCCAATGCTCTGCCATAAAAACAACGACAACTTATTTGTGATTTCAGTGTCCGCGCTGTAATTCAATAAAGCGTGCGGATTAAATATCTGTGTGCGGTTGAAAGAAAGTTGTGGTTTGAGCAGACACCAAGAAATTGAAAATATCTCACTTAAGTGTTTTGTCAAAAGTGGTTAGGATGACTTGCGTTGTGCTTCTGATAGAGGAAGAAAACAAGGACAGAGGTTAAAGAAGGAAATGTCAGAGAGAGTGGGGGGCTGACATGGGTGCAAATGACACCCAACATGCAAACCGTGAACTTTTTCTGAAGCGTGACCTTTGTCAAGTGAAGTAGTAGTAATAATCATTGTAGAGAAGCATGTTTCCAGAACACCACACAGCTATTATCCTTGTCCTTGTTAGGTTTTTTTTTCTTCATTCCAACAATCGTTCTTTTCCTCCCTCTCTCTTTTACCTCTTTAAGTCTGGCTCGTGGTTAGCATCTCGCTGTCTCTCTCTTGCTCTGTTTTCTGTTAGTGTTTAAGTGGAGTCCTCTCTAATTTTCTTGGGGAGCTCTTTCTTGTGGCCTGCCTCCACCCCTGGCCTCCTCAGAGCTCCACTGAGATGCACGCATACACACAAAAAAAAAAATGCACACACAGTGTGAGTGAAAAACAGAGCGATAGAAAGTCTTGTAGCAGCAGCAGTGGAGGCATCAAAGCATGTTTTAGTTGGACTGAGCGAGGAATCAGATTTACCCTCCCTGCCTTTGATACACAAACACTGGGCTTTCCCTGATTTCTTCCCCTGAGCTACTTCCCTTCCTCATGTGCCAACAGTGTGTGTGTTTGGAGTTGTGCACACTTGTGTGTGTGTGTGTGTGTGTGTGTGTGTGTGTGTGTGTGCGTGTATATGTGTGTTTTTGTCTGTATAAAACATCAAGCCAATGTGGTATTGTCCCTTTTTTGTCACATTAAAAGAAAAATGCATACAATTAAGAAACATTTTCAAAACATTGTCCACTGTGTCATGAGTTTGGCTGAAGCTCTAAATCCATCCAAACTTTAGTCAAATCCCTGAAAAAGAAATAAGATTAAAAGGATTGTGGCTATGCATCCATGTGTGTGCAATCTAGCTGATGCAGGGCCAGAAGAGAAGGGTCAGGCAGACCAGTTCGGTGTAAACAGAGGTGCTTTGGTATAGCCTGACCTCAACTAAAATCTTGGAAACTTTTTTTAGCACTAACTGTGTCGTCTTTCAGTTAATGTTCAAACTAACATACCTCATCTCTCCATCCTCCAGGTATTTCTTTGCCGTGTTGGCCATCCTCACAGTATTGGGGATGCTGAATGGCTTGGTTCTCCTGCCAGTCCTCCTGTCCATGATGGGCCCTCCAGCTGAGGTCAACCCAGTCGACAATGCCAGCCGCCTGCCGACGCCTTCCCCTGAACCCCCATTGCCCCCACCGATGACTCACCATGGGTACTACACGGACCACCACAACCCGCGGTCATCTCGTCAACAAGCTTTTTCTGAGTCGTCGGACTCTGAGTATTACTCAGAGATGACCACCACATCAGGGATCGGGGAAGAGGATTATAAGTACTGTGACCAGAGCGCATATATAGCATCGCACACAAGCGTTCCACCTACAACATCTCACATACTGCTAGAAGCCAGCAAGAACCCCAGCTTCCCCAAGCTTACGGTATGTTGCATAACCACACAGATATAACAGAAACCCTCCCTGTATGTTCAAAGTTCTTCAAAGTGTGTCAAATGGGTTTTTCCTGAAAGTAACCGATGAAACTTAATTTGTCGTAGGTTGTGAAGCCATTCAGGGAAAAGGAATCTTCCCACAACGCACAGTCACGTCTCAGCTCCCAGGTTACTTGCTGGGATGGAAACAAGCGGGAGCAGCAGCCGGGCCTCCAGAGGCTCCAGGCACAACACTTCTCCTGCGACAGACCTCACATCCCTGGGAGGACTTGTGAAATTGGTCCCAGGCTGCCGAACAGCAGAGGGCCTCAGTCAAACAGGACTAAAGGGCCTAGCTATAGCAATAGCAACTCCGCCCTGCCAACGCAACAAGGCTCCATGGGGGGGGCTGTCACTATGGTAACAGCCACAGCCTCCGTGACGGTGGCTGTGCATCCGACCTTGCCGGGGGCGGCATACCAGGGCTACATGCATGAATGTTTTGAGACGGACAGTGAGTCGGACTCTTTTGAGGCTGCTAAGAGGACTTGTGGTGACAAAACAAACTTTTCTTCATGTAAGAGAGACTCTCTAGAGCTCCAGGACTTGGAAGCAACACAGAGCCAGACAGAGCATCAACTCGGCAAAACACAAGGTGAGTTTATGACCAGTCAATCTCAGGTTTACCTCACATTTAATGTCACATATGCATATTGAGAACTGACATTGAACTGAATAACAAATCAAGAAATATGCGCAGTATTTTTGCACTAACATTTCCAGTCTTTCTGGCCTTCGTTTGTTTTTGTTTGAATGCCCATTTGGCAATGTCTGACTCTCTTTTCTCTGTTTTTCTGCTGCAGGTGGGTTGAGGATCCAGGCAGCCAAAGATTGCTAGACTCTCTCACATGCCCTGCCTTCTCTATTTGACTGTCTTGGCTGCTTATCCAGAGCACCTTGATGCCTCACATGGTGTCAAATCATGTCTTGAACTCTCAACTGTACATAGACTTTACACAAAAAGGAGAGGATTTATTTCATGGACTTATTAAGAAAAAAAAACATTTTAAGAATTATATAAATCTATGAGTATATATTTTAATACTAAAAAAGAAGGAAGCTATTTAAAAGAGTACTGTATAACTTGGGTATACTCTTGTGTAAAAGTTCAGATGTAAAAGATTATTTTTTGTGTGGGGTGGTTGATTTTTTTCCCTCCACAGTGTATAGAATAAGAAATGTGCTATATGTAAAAAAAAGTGTCCACAAAAAGTGAGATGTTATTAAGATATTAGGCTATTGAACATACATGGTCAGTGTGTTATTCCTATCTGTATTGTTATTTTTTTCTTTTTTTTTCTTTTTTTTGCTGCTAAACTTCAAAATAATTTTAAGTGATTTGCCTTAAAAATGCAGTACCCCCTCTTCCCCCTCTGGTTTAAGTCAGTATAATGTTTTACACAGTATTATACTGTGATATTCTCTGACACACTATCTAGTTTAAATATAGATTTTCTCCGTCAGTGTGCACTGTAAAAAAAGAAAAGAAAAAAAGAACAAGAAGCAGAGAAATTACACAGCAGAAACTGTTTTTTTAGAAACCGTTGTGCCTTCAATTTGTCCCATTTTCCCTGTTATCACAGCATTCAGCGCTCAGTATTATGTTCCCACTTTGGTGTAAATATGTTTTGTCTCGTCCAGACACAGAATGTTTGTCAAGAAGCAGTAGTAGATTGAAGCTTGTCAGTTATCCCCATTATCTGTCCATCTATCTGAATATTTTGAATGTGATACACCTAATTCATATTTCATGTTAAGTCTTGAGTGACTGAGTGTCCCAGTGTCCTCTGCAGTTTTAAACTACTTGAAGGAGCTGTGATAAGATTTTTTTTCCTGCAGTTTTTGTAAGCTCTACAGTGGGTGAAGTTCACATTTGTCACTATGTGTTTGACAATTCTTCACCTTCTTGTATTATTTTGAAAGGGAATTATAAAATCCAATGCAAAGGGAGTGATTTTATTTTATTTTATTATAATTATTTTTTCCTTTTTTTCTTTGCTGGCTGCTTTAGGGTTGTAACATGTTCATGTTGTTGCGATCCTGTGCAAATATTACACTCTGTAAACCGGTTCAGTTTTTATAATGCTCCAACCTGCTCTGACTCACTTTTTCATTTTTTCACTCTTCGTGCTAATACAAAAACCTAATTTATGCCACGTTACATTTTTCTCTCATTCTTAGGATTTTCATGTAATTTGCTTTAAAAAGTTTCCATTGTTGTTGTTGTTATTGTTGTTCAGTATTGGTCTCATCACTGCCAGGTTAAATTGCAGGGAAAAACTTGCGGATCTATTTTTGAATTTCATTTTTTTTTTTTTTTTTTTAAGTGGCAGCTTTGGTTTCTTTTGTGCGTATGAAAGAAAAGTTAAGTAGCTACTGTGCAGAATGAGCAAAGCACCATTTACAGTTTGATCAGACCGTAGACCGCCAGCAGGTGTTGTCAGACAGTGGTGAGGAGTTTAAAAGGGAGGGGGTTGGGGGTTGGGGGGGGTGAGGTTGCATTGGTTTGTAGTTTATTTCGAAAAAAATTGTTAATGTCATGCCATATAAATTATTTATATTAAAATTTTATTTTTGTAGTTTGTACAGATGTTAGTATCTAGACTGAAGTTCTATTTTTAAAGAGTGAATATATATTATATATAAATATATCTATTTGTTGCCGAGTTTGTTTTTGTTTTGTTTTGTTTGCATTATGGGAGGGGGGCAGGGACCTTGGGAGGGAGAGCTTGACAACACTTTAGTGCAGAGGCCTTTTTTTTTTTTGGTGGAGCGAAGGGGGAAGTTGGAGGACCATGAAGGAGAAGGTGTGTAGGATTGTGTCACTGTTACACCTTGTTTTTAAGTTTCCTCTTGGCCCTTCCTTCTTCATTGTCATTTTTTTTTAAATGTTCTTGTCCATGTCTAAAACACTGTGACTTCTGAAAACTATGCTCAAGAAAAACCCTTGTGTGACCGTTATGTTCCCTCACCTGCTATAGAAATTTAACTAACAAAATAAATTGAATGAAAAAAGTGATTCTGTGGTCTTTGCCAGTCTTTTTTGAGTGTGGTTTTGTACGTGTTTACCTGTGACCCTGCAAAGACTTAAGGGTCAGGACTGTTATCACAAATGCAGTTGAGCCAACTTACAAACCAACAGTGTTTGCTGGTTAAATATACTGGATAATTAAGCCTACTCTACTATCAAGGTGCATTGTTGAGGCGTCAAACAAAAGGTTTGATTTCAGTTTGTTTATAATTCAAACCTAGAAGAAGCCATGTATAAGATAAGAATTTAAGATAAGAAAAAAAAACAATAAAATGAGCTTGATGCTCCAGACTCTCCAGACTACAGAGTCTCTTAATCATTGATAAACACAATCGTTTCACATTCGAGAGAAGTTATACAAAAAAATTACGCAAATTGTGATCATAAGGTCATTATTATTGAGGGTTACTATTGAAAGTATATCCTTGCTGGGACATCAGATCCTTATAAATTATATATCAGTTTACACTGATAAATGCCATTGGTAAAATTAGAAATTAAATGCACAATAATAAAATGTTTCAGTGCAGATAACCCATTCCTCGATCATATATCAACTGCCTTTCTGTTGCGTACCGCACTGAAATCTGCACTGATTGCATGAATTCCCAGATGCATCAAAACTGTTTTAGACTTTGGAACTGTAACTCATAGTCGTATGTAACTTATTACCTTGTAAAGTTGGTGTGTGATGTGTAGTTCAATTTTTGTACATCAGCCATAATTGAAACTGATATCATGAGACGCTAATGATATAAAAAGTAGGTTTCATCTGACATTCAGCTCTCATGCAAGCCATTTCAACCAGTCTCTGATTTTTTTTTTATCCACATATAAAAGCAGAAGTAGAAGAAAGTCTGTATTGTCAATGTACTGTACAGTAAACAATGAAATTAAGACCGCTACTCGTAATCAGTGCATTAAAAGACACAGGAAGACACTTCAAAAACAAAACAACGTCAGCAAGCAAACATCCGCAGAAAGCTTGACACAAGTAAAATAAATAAAATGTCATTTTACGCTAGTATGAATGTAGTATGAATGTAATTGTTGCACTACCATAGTTAATCAGCGTGTTTGTGCTGTTGGTGCCTTTTGGGGAATTGTTCATCCAGATATCGGTAATAGTACAGCTTGCTGTGCGTTTAAGCGTGTGTTCCAGCTTTTCCAGTGAGTGAAATTCTAGTATTATTTTATTTATGTTAACATTACTATTTCTCAACAGTTTCTCAACAGATAATCTTGTGCAGTGTTGTCGTTATCAACATTCCATATACATTTCTGTCCTCCACGGATATCTATCATTGTCAAAACTAAAAAATATGTGCACTGCAACAGCGCTGTGGGGAATTATAATCATATAATCGATATTATCATTAGTATTATCTCACTGTGGATGCAGCAGTGCAATTTAAATTCAGGTTAAATGATTTGTTTCAAATTGTATTGACTCGTATGAAGTGCAGTGTTTAACACAAAATTAGATTCTAATTGTGGTGGTAACTGACCTGGTGAGACAGTTAGCCTCAGTAGCAGCTCAAGTTCATATGGCGCAAACCACAGCACAGGGATCAGACTCTGTATACCGGAGTCCCCTGACTCAGGTTAGACCCAGGCCATTTGTGCTGCCTGAATTTAGGTTGATACAGCCACTTTGTAACTTCATCTCCAGGCTAATGCCCTCGGCTTTCCTCCCTGGTGAAACAGTCTTGCTTCCATCTTAGCCTAGCTTGTTAGCCTTCGCTAGCTTCCTAGCTTCGAGTCAGACTTTTTCCATCCCACCTCGGCTCCACCTCTTTGTCCATTTAAATTAGATAACTTATTGCAGATTAGTATTACATTGATTTTAGTTTTTTTTAAGATTTTTTATTTTCATCATGATTGGCTCCATATTGTGCAACACTTTGCTTCCTGTAAATCACCTGACACACACAAGCCTGGCTTAGGAAATAATCCCTCAAAATAAGTGACTTTACACATTTTAGTGTCAAACTTTTGCGTATATTATATGATTTTATATTTCTATGACGTTTTCTTACTGCAGAGTTTGAAACTTTTCCACTTCGTGAACAGTGAATTAACACTGAGAGCCACTGAACTGGAGCCTTGAACCACCTGGAAAGTGTCTGGGATCACTGGCTTCCTGGAACATTGTTGTGACTCGTCTGTCTAAATCTCCACCATTGTGAATGCACACACACACACACACACACACACACACACACACACACACACACACACGCACACACACACACACACACACACACACACATTCGCACATACAATGCTTATGTACACACTCTAAAAATCGCAAACACAAAACAAACTACATACACATATATACACTACCTCGCCTCCTGATACACAAATACACACACACACAGATACACACACACATACACACAGGCCCACCTGTGTAGATGAAAGGTAGATGCTGTAAATTCCTTCTCCTCTCACACAACAGCTCCTCGTTTGTCAGCCCAAGCAAAGCAGCCCATGTCTGAATCTGATACCTTAGTCTTTTGAAGTTACTGTCATGCACGTCCACCTCTAAACCAAACCTCATACAGACTCAAACACACACACACACACACACACACACACACACACACACACACACACACACACACACACACACACACACACACACACACACACACACACACACACACAAAGCTTACAGTACATGTTCATACCTGTAAAGTTAAATTTAAATTCCATTTACTAAGTATGTTATCTCACATGCACCCTAAAGCAGTAAACAAAATGATCAGACAGATTTGGATTTAGCTTTAAAGTTGTAGAACACATTTAGGCCCCAGAGTGATGTCATCCTGGGAGTTCATGTTGTATTCAATGTCACGGATTAGTGACAAGAAAATGAAAACAGGCTGTCCAGTTAAGGGTCATAGCAGGGCTACAGCCTATCCTCCCAACATGCATTTGGTGGAAATCAGCTAAATAGCTATTTAGAAAAATATACACAGCTATGAACAAAGTAGCATTTCAAATATACCAGAGAAGCAAGGGACCCAGGAGACCACAGGGCGAAAAATACAACATTCATCCAAAAAAGGCAACCTTTCTTCAGTGTGTCTTCCTGATCACTAAGCTAACCAAATCTTTATAATCAAAATACTTATCGTGTTTAATGGGGTTGTATACGAAAACATTTTAATTTAATTGTACACTAAAGCAAGATATAAAACATTTAAAGTACCCATTAATTATCTTTGAAATGCCCTTGAAAGAAATTAATGAAAAAATCAGAAGCAAACGTGATGCCACAGGCTGGTTTCAATACACACACACACACACACACACACACACACACACACACACACACACACACACACACACACACACACACACACACACACACACACACACACACACACACACACACACAAAACTCTGGTGTATTTGAGTTTCCCACAGGAATTAGGCATTGTACAGAGGCATATCAGATAAGAAAACACAGATAACTTTAAAGTTGTATGGGGTTGACCTGAAATCTTTTGTTTTGGTTAGGAAATCAGGTTATTCAGGTTTTTGATAGGTATGGGACAACATGATAGTGTAATGCGTACGAGGGACACCAATCAACCATACCAGCTCCAGGGTGTTGTTCCATATGACCTCTGACCTCTAAAGAGATTAGGTAAAAATAACAAAAAAACAATGTCCACTATTAAAGCTCTACATGAAATTGAACTTTGTCTCCTCTATCTGGCACAATGACTGCTGAAACACTTCAACCAAAAAACAGAGGTCAAGGTCAAGGTTTTTATTTATCGTATGCACAGCAATTAGGGAAGCAGTCATGTCAAATCTTAGGTCTCAGGCTCCCTCCAACAATGCACATTAAATATAAATAAGAAAGCAGGGTTCAGTTCAACAATGTTCTGAAGTTTTAATAAAACCACTTAATTAAAAGTATGTAAAAAGGTAAGTGGGTGATATGGTGTAGTGGTGGTTTGTGCTGTCACCTCACAGCAAGAGGGTTCTGGTTCAAATCCCAGCTGAGACCCTTCTGTGTGAAGTTTGCATTTTCTCCCCGTGTCTGCGTGGGTTTTCTCCGGGTTCTCCGGTTTCCTTCCACAATCCAAAGACATGCTCGTGGCTCGTGGTTAGGTTCATTGATGACTGATTGATTGCCCTTAGGTGTGAATGGTTGTTTGTCTCTGTTCGTCTCTATGTGCCCTGTGATAGACTGGCGTCCTGTCCAGGGTGTACCCCGCCTCACGCCCGATGTCAGCTGGGATTGGCTCCAGCCCCCCCGCGACCCTGATAGGGAAAAGTGGTTGAAGATGAATGAATGAATGAAAAAAGGTAAGTGAGGTTAAAATAGTGAAGTGATGAGCACAGGAGATCAAAGGTCTTAGAGCGTACGGGATGAAACCAGTGGGGCCAGTGGGAGCAGGACCTCAGCCTCCCGGGGGCCTTCATGTGTGTAACACAGGCACACATACATACAAACACATGCACGCACACACACACACACACACACACACACACACACACACACACACACACACACACACACACACAGACTCACAAGATGAACACAATACCAGCATCGCTGTCAGGGCTGGTAATAATTAAACATTACAGTCTATGGCATTGTAATGTAATGCATGAACAGTGAATGTAACTGTGGTTTATGGAGCTCGCCCCCACCTTTCTGTTTGAGTGCAGTGTGTGGACCCAGATAGCAGCTGATAGTCCAGATAAAACGATCTCCCAGTGCCAACTCCTGACCTGTGTGTGAAGGTGAGATCAATGGATGAAAAGAAAACACAATGAAGGAACAAAAGACGAAACTCGTGATTTAGTGATGCTGGTGTGTGTGTGTGTGTGTGCGCGCGCGTGTGTGTGTGTGTGTGTGTGTGTGCACCGCTTGGGTGGCCCAAGGATGAGCGCCCATTGTTGCTGGAATTCAATAGGGCTGATTAGGAAAGAAGAGTGTGTGTGTGTGTGTGTGTGTGTGTGTGTGTGTGTGTGTGTGTGTGTGTGTGTGTGTGTGTGTGTGTGTGTGCAAAAACATGCACTGGCATGCGTGTCTGTGTAAAGCAGGGGGTGGTGTATGTGTTTGTACTTTTGCACTAAGCACAGCAGAGAAGAATAGGGGAATTAGCTGTAAAGCCAGCAGACTTCAGGGTGACATACCACACAAATCCGGGGAATGGGGATTGTTTCTCCCCACGTCCACAGCAATGCTTTGTTTCAATAGAACAATTCTCTCGCAGGCCTCCATACAGTGATATATATGTATAAAAAATATTACATAAATGTTTTTGAGCACAAATTAGTGTGAAGTAAGTTGGTCCCTAACTCACACTATACTACATCAAAGTGAAATGAGGAAAGGCAAGACAGGTTTTTCTAAAGAATGGTAAATTGAAGTGGACCATGTGCCAAAATGGAGGAAAAGACAGGTTTTATCATACTTCTTTTGATTGTGAGCAAATGACTTTGACCCCAAGTGTGGCCGATTTGGGGAAAATGTATTCACTTTCTTTCCGAGAGTTAGACGAAAAGATCGATTGTGCCTTCCACTCTCATATGTGTCTGTTAAGTTTGAAGCTAGGAGACAGTTAGCTTAGCTTAGCATCAACTCTGGAAACAGGGAAACAGCTGGCCCCACTCAAAAATATGCCTTCCAGCTATTATAAAGCTCAGTAATTAGCATGTTATACCTCCTGTCATAGTTCAAGCACATAACCCCCATAAACCACTTCTTTTGTATTAATTAAACAAAGTAGCATGTTCTAATTTGTGAGCTTTGGAGGTGCTAATAACCAGGTCCTTCTTAACAAGAGCTAACTCAAGGTTCAGTTGTCACAGATTCAAATTAACTCATTCACATAACTCATAATTCCTAATTTTTCAACTTTCAGTCATAGGCTCTTTTTAGCATGTTCATGCACAACACTGGATTTTGATACCATGGGACAACAACAAAATAAATGACAAAGGCAGCAACATTGTCTCTTCCTTACGGGGCTGTTGCACCTTTATTACGACCTGCCGTCTGTGTGAAAGGCACAGAGATAGACTGAGGGGTCAGATCTGTTACACCTCTGAGCTCTGAACAGTTCTGCTGCTTTAATGTATAAAGTTGGCAGTTTACGGGTTGGGTCGTCCTCATGCTGTTGACTAACAGTAGGCTACAGACC
This sequence comes from Echiichthys vipera, assembly GCF_963691815.1. Taxonomy (NCBI): domain Eukaryota; kingdom Metazoa; phylum Chordata; class Actinopteri; order Perciformes; family Trachinidae; genus Echiichthys; species Echiichthys vipera. The sequence continues at coordinate 15,685,082 of NC_139840.1, forward strand.
AGCTAACACACTAGACGCCTTTGCGTGGTCTGTGTGAATGACCAAAAAGCTGGCATTCTGGCTTTCCTTCATTCCGGCGCTGTTGCGGAACCTCTGTGTGAAAAGTATTTTTCGCAGTGACCAATAACTCAGACCATCAGTCACTTTAACTAAACTTACTGTTAATCAAACTAAATGCAGCCTTTTTTAATGTAACTTTCCTAAAAAATATATTTTAACCAAATCATGCACATTTTAATATCACTCACTCCATCACTCACTTGAGTTTATTTGCTGTCTGTTTTAACAGAGGCTATATGCTCCTGCTGTGATTGCACACTGCACTAGATTGTTGCTTGGACTTCTTATCGTCTCTCGCAGAAACAGAGGAAGAACGAGATCAATATTTATTGAAAATACTCTTCAACATAACAAATGTGTTTGTAATTTATGCCTTGTGCGTGTGTGTGTGTGTGTGTGTGTGTGTGTGTGTGTGTGTGTGTGTGTGTGTGTGTGTGTGTGTGTGTGTGTGTGTGTGTATGTGTGTGTGTGTGTGTGTGTGTGTGTGTGTGTGATATACCTTGGCCGTGACCGGGCCTATTGAGTGGTGGCAGGAGGAGGAGGAGGAGGAATACGACGTTCCAGGCAATCATGCAGACAGGCGGGAGGGCCTGTATAGTGTAAACATGTTTTAAATAAACAGGAACCAGCGTAATGCCCTTTTAATTGATTCATTCTGTGCTTTGCTGTTTACAGAAGGGCCTAAATATGAGCCTCGTAAGGCAGAGGCCTTGTGTTTATAAGTGGTTTGTTTAGTTCAAACAATAACAGTTTGAACACCAGACGTAGCTGTGGATCAGTCGTGATGCGTTGTGCTGTAATGTTCTGCGGCGTTGCATTTTCTGTTGTGTTTTTCATGTTGTCCCTCTTTCTCCTCATCCCTCTCTTTGTGTGTGTTTCCATTTGAGAGCTCCATTTTAGGGGAGAATAAAAGAGCTAAAGCAGCTCTCTACAGTACCCCACTGTCTCCTCTTTACAATTTGCAGGCCAGCCAGGGTATGTTGGTGTGTATGTGTGACTGAAGTTTAAATTGTAGCCACAGTGTAATGATATGGTGGCATGGCATTGAGGGGTACTCTAAAGTGAGGGCGGGGGTTGGTAATTAAACATATGCAGACAGAGACACATGCAGAGGGTGAGACACATACACGCACACACACACACACACACACACACAGTCAGACACACAGAGAGGCAAAGAAAGAGAGCAAAGCTAAACACATCCAAGTGGGGTAGTAAAAGCTAATGAAGGCTCAGCGCTAGGCTGGCACAGACAGCCATTTCATGTGGTGAAGAGGAGAGGAGGAGGAGGAGGAGGAGGAGGAGGAGGAGGAGGCGGAGGAGGAGGACTGGGGCAGGCTGGGGAGCAATAAGGCAGGGCCTTACTCTAAAGCAAGCAAGGCAAATCAGAGGATAAACTTTAATTGACACCATGCATATGTGTGGTTTTTCAATATCGTTTGTCACAGGGTCTGCCAAATGACTGTCTATGCAATGGAAAAAGCAAACAATGACATTAACACGTTTGGGGAGCACTAACAATAAAACTAACACTACAGTGTGTGTAGCTTATTAAAGTACTGTAAGGGTTCAGTACAAACGCGCTCAGGTCCACTTAAGAAAGTCAGGCACCCTGTGATCGCAAACAAGAGTATTTGACAGTGACAGTGTTGATGTTGGGATGAAGTGTAATTTTGGAAATAAAACAGGAGAGTTAGTTCATTCGATAAAGCCTTTGACTGTGCATAAAAGCAAGACATGTGGCCAAACTATATATATATATATATATATATATATATATACCAAATATATGCTTCTTTGATAAACTACACTAATGACTGTGTCACTATGAGGTTTAAGTAGTAATGTGCAAGATTACTATTCCCAACCTTTTGTTTTTAATGATGGTGACAGCTTTGATGATAAACCAAAGTTTGCTGTGGTGTTTTATAACCACACTTCAGAACTCACAGTGTGGCCTGTGGTTTCTTTATTTCTATAATTTTGTTTATAAATTTTGACCGTCTGCGTTTTTTAATTTCTGTCAGTTCAGCTTTCTTGGTCATGCTAACTACTAATCTTTTTTTTTTTTCAACTGAAGGCTTTTGCTGCTTTTGTTAACAAACAGCTCATTACTTATCACGAGCCAGAGCAGTTTTGCCAAGTAATATGCAACTGAAATGGTTTTGCTTTACAAATCGTCAATGCAGACCTTTATCCAAGCTAAATGAGTCAGGGGTTCACAACCTTTTTTGGAGAGTTGACCCTTTAAGCTTTAATTCCACAACATGAAAATATTATCCAGGCTCATTATCCAGGCTCATTTTGCATTCATCTCACCACGCTGGCAGATTTTTTTCTCTTAATAAAGGAAAATAAGGCTTTTGGAACTCAATAATAGATACAGAATGACTTGATAAAATGGAAATGTCTGCAGTACATCTCATCGCTGTAGTTTCAGAGAAGGCTGTAAAACTCTTGGTATAAGTGTAGTTTTTCTTTGAGAACTTTGGGGTCCACATGTTGTACCCTGCACTATGTAAGCAAACATGTGACTTCTCTGGTGAGTCCCATAAAAAGGGAAAAAAGAAACACTGGTGGGTTTTAAGGATTCATTTCAAAAGCACACTGACACATTTCTGTGCTATTCATGGTTTGTGGTTGCAACTGGTGTTCCCTTAAAGAGGTTATGCAGGCCTGCAGTATCTCAACCTTTATGGTTCATATAAAGAAACCGATTGAATTCAAGAATAGAATTAAGGGGTAATTTCGCTGTTTTATTTTAACGCTAAAGTTTCAATGGACAGGTTTAAAGTTTTAAGTTGAAAACCTTATTTTTATTTCTTAATATTCGCAGTGCACTAGCCTTCTCTGCGCGTTATAGTTTGAAATGGAAAACTGATGAAGACCAACAGGGAAATTGTGAGTGACAGAGAGGCCCTGTGGACTAGTTACTGACCAAATGGAGAAACAGCGAAACCAAGAGCTGCACTCTGTGAATGAACATGTGTGTGGCTGTGGGTGTAAAGCAATAAAACTAATGGCATTCAATGCTCTAGCCCACTTTAATGTGCTTAAATGTCCTGAAAGTGCCCTAAAAGTGTCCTACACGTCTATTATTTACTAAACACGTCAGATTATATCACTTTAAATATAGGTGTAACCAATTTTGCAATTGGTTATATAGTTATTGTTACTTGTGCACATAGTATTTCTTTTAAATAGGCGGTATATTAGTTTGTATTTGGTGACTGAAACTCTTGTATTGGATGTACACAAAGCTTAATGATCATGTCCTCCAAGGCCTCTAACATGCTCTGACCAACAGGGGGCAGAGTTAGAGCCAAACTAATTTGGACATGATTATAGTATAGAGATTAAATATTTATCAAAATTGATGTTGTTTAGTTGATCGATCAAGACTTTGTTCTAGCTGATTATATTAAATGAACATGGAGCTCAGAGAGGAGGATTGGTGTTATGGTAAGTTTTGAAATGGGCCATCATTTCCAACCAAAGATTAATTGTTTTTGTATTGGTTTTTAGCACAGTGTAGTGGTCTCCAATGAGGTGGGTGGGTGTGGTACGTAAGGAAGTCTGTCTCAAGCTTTCATTTTGTTTAATGAAACATTTAATTTACTGAGTGGGCAAATTATTTGCTGCTTGATAAGGCTATCTTGTAAGTGAAATGCACTGATATGCTAAAGATCCAAAGATCGACTGCTATCATGTTGTGGTACTGTAGAAGTAACCAACCTGTGGACAGACAGGTCAAGCTTTCCCGTAGTTTAGCTGCAGCTGTGTGTACGGCCAAGACCACTCTTTACTGCAAAGACCAAATGGATAAACAAAATTAGAGTTGAAGAAACAAATAAAATTTGCCAGCTGGGGAAACTGGGTCCCGTTCTGTGTGGCAGAGCCCGCTGAACAATTTCCCTGCTTAAAATGTTGTATTTGAAGAGTAAGCCTAGAAATATGGCAGCTTTTCCTAAATGATGGGCCGGGAACCAATATGGGTCACTGGCATGTTTTAGTGGATCCCCACATGCCAAGAATACTAATATGCTGTAATGAGTGAATGTTCCAGAATCACTCAGTAGCCTATTTGCTCAGTTTGGCTCCTTGGCTGGAGAAGTTTTTAAACCCTCGCTGCTGGAGCTATGTTGGATGCACACTAAGTTCCGTTATGAACACAATTAATCAAACCAGACCATCAAGTGGTTGACACTATAGAAAAGTACATGGAGAAATGTTATATTTTAATATCAGCCCAGTTATTTCCAAGTCCAGAGTTTGCTGTAACTGCCTGTATGTTGCTCTTTCTGGTTGTAACTATATTGCTCTCTGCTGGCCATTCTGTATAATGCAACATAGACCATAATAAGATTACAGAAATAATATGAATAATAAATTCAGTATAATAAAAACAATCAAGCTTAACAGCGTATGTGTTTTTGCTACAATATCCCCTTATCATCCTATCGGTCTGTGTTCCAGCATCACTGTGACTAGCCAAAATGACTGATGCTGCCCCAGAACTAACCATTTTGTAGACTTGAAATATTAAAGCCAACCAAAAGATGTAAAGTATGGGTATCATATGCTATGTTTATCAAACAATTAAAACTATTTTCTCTAATCGAAAGCTTAAAAGTGACAGAAAAGTAGAAGAGTCAGTAGTTCAATTGTCTTCTTCAATCTCTTTCCTTCTTTGTTCCTCTCAGTGCTCCTCTCCAAGTCTCTAAACCTTCCTGGGTGGTTTTTAAGTGTGCTCAGCTCACACACTGTATGCATGTGTGTTTATTTAGTCTGTATAGGGGGAACAGAGCCATGGCCTCTGCCAATTTTCTATACACTGAGAAAATATGCTTTTGGACAGATGGAAAAGGGGGAGCAGTTAAACAGACTCAAGGCCAACAGATACAAGAAAACCCCTCCTTCCTCAAATCAACCACCACAACTACGGACTAGGGAGACTATGAAGAACTTCTGCCGAGATGATGACAAATAAAATCGGCAAAAGCAAAACAATGTGTAACAGAGTTTGTCTGAGGGAAAGGCTCAGTGATGAAATGAAATAGATAATTCTAATTTATAAATGGCTGAGCAAGATTCCAAACTCTTGTGAAATACCCAATGGGCGCAGACAAAACCTAACAAAACCAAAAGCTGTTGTTGAATGCTGTGACATCTAGCTATAGCACGCATATACAGCTGTGAAGAATAACTGAAACATTCATCATCACCATACTGTATGTCTCTTCACATCATGTGTGTCTATGACCTGGCCTTCATGTAAGAAGCTGTGATAAGATGAAGACCACCACGATACTCAGATGTGAAATATACTACCCAGAGACAGACATACATATGGAAGCACTTATATGACTAACTTCAACAAAGATATCATGAGTAATTACATACACGCAAATACCATATGCTTAAAGTGGCATAACAACATGCAAGGATGCACACATGTCCACAACTGTTTAATCTCCCTCTTAAGCTCATTTAGACCACAAAGTTTGAGTTTTACTCCATATATGTTACTTAGAAAACACCATAATTGTTGTCTATGGATGTGATCAGGCACAATCACTCCTTCATAAAAATATTTATATTATATATTTATTTATTAATTAGAAGTAAATAATGAGTTCAAGTGCACACGTGGCATCATTTTAGACAATGTCATTGCAATTAGTGTTGTTATAGAGCTGACACATGTGTACAAAAACACGCAGGACCAGGACCAGGACCAAGTAAATACACAGACTTACTTACTTACTCCATCCAATCAAGGCCACTAAGGAAGTGTTTAGCCTAAAACTAGAGCTGTGAGAATGGATGGACTGATGACTGGAGGGGAGGAAAAGGGGGGAGGAGCACTTGGAGTAGAGAGGAGAGGAGAGGGTAGGAGTTTGGGGGATGTGAGAAAAAGAAGGAGGAGGGGAATACCACCCACTAAGCCAGTTGTGGAGCGGTTCTGGGGGTTGGGCTGCGCACAGGAAACAGTTGTGGCTCCATCCCAGGCCTCACACCGAGCAGCCCTGGGCCACCCAGTCATCGACAGACAGACCTACCAAATGGCCTGGCTGGGCCAAACCGACAGGGATTTGTTTATTTTTCATCCTTTGGTGGTGGGGGGAAAATTGTTCAGCACAAGCTGTTTATTAGACCTTTGATTTGTCATGTGTCAGCCTTCGCTTGCGGGGAATGTGTATACATAAGTCCAGCTTGTGTATAGTTAGGAGGTTTGGAGGGTGAGAGGGTGTGGGCACGGAGGAGTGGGGAGGCTGGGGGGCAAAAATAAAAGAGGAAAAATGGGAAGCCTCCCACGCTGAAGGCTAGTCTGTACTGCATTATGGGTCATTCTCCAGCTGTCCCTGATTGTTGATGTCAAGGGGGACTGAGCTGTTGGTGCCTGGTTTGCAATGGATGTGAGAAGAGAGGGAGCATGTGGACAAACACAGGATTCCTGTGGTCACATGGATGAAATTCAGTAGGCTAAATAGATCAGCATTTGGCAGAATTTTGGCTGAACTGTGGGCTGATCAGGAAGCAGCACTATTAAAAGTTACTGTGGGAGTATCAAGTCATGGATTCACAAATAATCCTGTGAATGTAGTATTGTCATAAGCAGTCCTGTTCAATTATCGTCAACATCGCCCCAGTGACATATAATCAGGAATATTAAAATAGGAATTGATAGAGTATGTACAGTATATATTTTTTTTTTATTAACCTTTATTTATACAGGTAAAATCTCATTGAGACCCAGGGTCTCATTTGCAAGAGAGACCTGTTCAGGTCGGCAGCAGCAAAACACACAGGAGACACAACACAGAACACAAACAGTAAAACAGTAAAATAATACAGTGCAAAGGGCAAAGAACAAGATAAGTTCAAGTTAAATAATGTACAAGTGCAGACCCCCACAGACTGTCTCAACAGCCTTCCTACAAGCAGTTTGGAGTCCCCTAAAGAAATAAAGCTGGACAGATGCACGACATTGCAAACTCTCTGACATGTCACATTTTTAATTGACTCACAGTATGTATTACTGATACTTGATATTAGCAGTGATTTATATACAGAATACATATAGGCTGTATGAAAACGTATTTACGCTACTCCATGTACTTCAGTAAAAAGAGTACACACTCTATGAGAAAAGTCAGGCCACAATGTAATAAACGAGAAGAGTCCTTGTAATACTATATTTCAGGTCATCATCAGTTTGACTGAGACTCTTTTGTGATGTTTTTCTTACATTTTGTCACATATATGTAATATTCACCTGATCTGGAACTGTCATATTTCATGAAGTCAGAATACAATTTATGACAGGGGCATTCAGTGAATAGATTTTCAGAAAATGATTTCCCATAAAACGGATGTAAATATGATTAAGTCCTACTTACGTGTAAACATAATATTATATTGGTATCACATGACTGTTAGTAATTTTTAGACAATCAGATGCATCAGCTGTGAGAAGTATTATGTTGTTGGTGGCTAGTAGCCTAGAAATTCTTAACAGTGCATCCAATAGCCTATTATGAGCTCACCCTGTGTTTTGCATAATAACCTATTTTTCCAATGTGGTAAAATACATCAAAGTAGAGCAATAGAGTTAAAAACAAAAACCCCAACAACATATGATTATCTCTGATGTGTACCCTCGTAGTGCAAAAATATAATGTCACAAAATGTACATTAGCTTTCACAAAAATATTAAAAACCATATCAGTATATAAATGTGTATGCATTTGGAATGAAATTACATTAACAAAACCTAAGATTTCTAATTTACATGTGATTTTCCCTTCACGTCAGCTAGTAATTTGGGAGAATCAGTGCGCCTTGCTCCAATAACTGAATGTATGGTCTTATTTTTGAATGTAGAGTCGGACAACGAGGAAGTTGATAAAGTGATAAAATTACTATGTCTTTTGGGCAATTATCATATTCACAAGGCCAGATTTCTTCAGTTTCTTCCCAGCAAAAAATAGTTTTATGGTGAACTTAAGACATTCTATGACTCTGTAGCCTATTTAAAGTATTTAAAAACAAAAAACAAAAGCTTAAAGGACTTCTCAAAATTGCCAGAATATTTACAGTTGGTTATTTACTGTTATGAACTGAAACTGGAAACTGTATATTTATGTGCGCATTGTAAAAAAATACCCCCTCCACTGTTACTTTTTTTGCAATATAATAAAACTGAAATTAATTCATTTACACAGTCTATGGTTGTTCCGCACTGATCCAGGTGATGGCAGTGTAACACCAAAGAGATAAAAACAACCAAAAAACATAGAAGAAGAACGTCTCACACGTGACATGACGAGGACCAATCAGATTCTCAAATAGCCGGAACACCAGTTTCAAACTTTGGCGGCGTTACATTTGGCACGTAGGTAAGTCCGTGGTTTTGACGTTAACTGGTGAGAAAAAATATATATAAAAAAAAACTAGAGTAATACCATTGTTATGTTAGTTATTGAATCCATTAAACGAAGACATAGTTGTAAAATGACTTGCTAGACGACGACGCTGTTTCCAAAACGCTGTCGTTACCGGAATTTTTCCGTAATCTCCGTTACAGCACAGAAAAGGAGCCAAAATGGAGAACAGCCTGTCCAGACTTCTTGTTGGGCTTTCTGTTAAAATTGGCCGCAGTGATGGTGAGCTGGTGCTGTTGTTGTATTGAGACCTTTTTGCTATACCCTTCAAGTAATGGCGCTGTGTGTCGTTAACAAAGCTTGTACGGTTTGTTTATGTGCAAAACAGGTCGAGTACATCTGGCAACGGTGAAGTCCGTTGATACCGTCAAATCCACGGTTATGGTTGAATGGAATGAAAGAAAGATCTGCCGTGGGAAGGAGGTCAGTAAATGTGTAAACACGGCAAATACATATGTGAGAACAGGAACCCAGCTAGGAACACTAGAAGTGAGTCAGCTGGTCACCATTCATTGTTTTACATTACCATGAATGGTCAAGGAAAGTTGTATCAAATAGTAATTACAGTTACACAGATTACAGAACCTTTTACACTACAAAAGACCGTTTACTTAAGCACCAATATGTTTGCAGCTACGTCGACTACAGTCACAAACACGGAACTCCGTGTATTTCTCATGTATTATGCGGAGATATGGAAGAACATCTGTGTCAAAGGATTTTGAAATTAAAAAGCCACTGAAATTCAAGCACTGAATATTTATTCACAGAAATAAGGTATTTACATGTTTTGACTCTGAATTTAAATCTATTTTTCAATGTTCAGAAATCCAAAGTTAAATAATTCAAGATTTTAAAAATGCAACGTTAAACTTTGTTTTTAAAAATTAACTAATGAAAGCTAAAAATATTCAACCTTAGAATTTTCAACATGCCAAATTCAGCTGCAAAATTCAGTGTATGAAATGCAGTTTATTAAATTCAGTGTTGACATCCTGGGAACCAAGGAAGAGCAATCGACTCCAGATACTACTCACACAGAGCTTTGACAGTGGCTGCTAGTTGGCTAACCACCAACAAACTATATATAATCTACTATCCACAATGCTTTCATGCAGCAGACTGTGGTCATGGCTCTGACTCATCGGCGGGACTGTGGAGGTTATCTGCCACAGGGTCTCTCGCTTGTGGAGGAGGACACACCGGCACCTCACAGCTCCAGCGGGCTGCAGTAGCGGATCACTTCCACGGTCCGCCGATGAGTCACAGCCATAACCGAAGTCTGCTGCACAAAAGCAATGTAGGACGCACGGGCGTCGACCTCCAGAGAGTTAACGTTGAATTCTTTAACCTTGAATTTCTGAACATTGAATGTTTTGACTCTGAATTTAACTCTTTATTTTGCAAATACAGAATTTCAGTGCTTGAACTTCAGTGGCTTTTCAATTTCAAAATCTGATGACACAGATTTACTTCCATACGGATACCGACGCACATTCAGCCAGTGCTGAACCATGTGAAACATCTGTCACTCTGTTGTCATCTCTTTCGTGTTATAAGTAAATTGACATCTAATCTAGGTTATGATGTGTTTGCTTGTGCTTTTTAGGTCGAAGTGAGTGAGTTATGTACACTCAATCCAGAGCTTTTGGACCATATAAAGGCTGTCAGCAACCACACTGCTGACCCAGCCCCACCTGCTCCAGACAAGGTAGGTACTTTTCCCCCATAACAAAGAACTAAAGCAGCCTTTGTCAATGGCAACCCGTTAATTTGACCATTTTTCTAAGGCAGGGAACATTTACACATTCAAAAAGTTGAACCTCACAGTTCAAATCAAATAATCCTATACAATACTGCTCTTAATGAAAGACAGACATGTGAAAGTTTGATGGTAATTTTACTTATCCTTTGTGAAACATGGGTTCAACATTAGTCCTGGATGGAAAAGGTCATTATTGTAAACTATCTAAATAAATGGTGCAATGAGCAATTTCTCTCTTTCTCTCTCTGTGTTTGTTTGTCTCTTCCCTAGAAGTATGAGGGTCGACTTCGCTCTTCCAGGATTCCTGCTCCTCCCTCCTGTATGTGAATATATTGTACTATTTGTTTATTTTAGATTGTTGTATCCTGTACTTTGTCTCCTAACAGCTTGTTTCCTTCCAAAAGCCTCTTCTCAAAGCAAAGCTGAAGACTCAGGTCGGCAATGAGATGCATGTTCCTCTTTCTAAAGCAAATGAGTCATATCTTCTAATTACTCCTTTGTTAATGGGATCAGGGAATAAGTGTAAAGAAAAATGCACTGAGAGGAGAGGCTCAGGCCTGGGCACTGATCATTCATAAATAATCGTCCTAATGATTATTGGCACTGGGATGTACATGGAAACTTTGGGTATTTGCTTATTCTGGACTGTTATGGTACAATGCACTGCTTTTTTATTCACCAGAATTGTCTGACAGTAACACTATTCATCTTCAGTCAGCTATATTTTCATCTATAATCAAATATTTAATCACCTGCTGCACTTTAGTTTATGCTCTCTGCACCTGCGCACTTTTGTCACTCTGATCCTCTGAAGGATCTTGTTTCCTATTAATATGGGAAAATTGTTGCTGTGGTCACTTTTGTTTTGGCAGGCTACAGCCATGGACAGTGTTTCCTTTCATTATACAATGGTTTGGATTACATTTAACCCCAGAAAAAACACGCCAGAAATACGAATACTTTAAGATACTGACACTCATGTTGCATTTGTTTGACTTAGATTTGTCTTACTTTCAGTTGTCAGTCGGTATCAGACCAGGCAGACGTGCATGTTCCAGGCCCCTGTTCCAGCACCATTAACAACCTGTGAGTCTTCTACAGCCCACCTGGAGACAGTCCACCCTGATCTCCCCTCTTCATCGGTCCTCACAAACTCTGGTTGGTAGTGATCTTCTGAAAAGAAATGCACAATCTACAACACTGTCTAAAAACATGAGTAACTGATGCTGATACTTATATTTGTTTTATTGAACATTTGGGTATTGTTGTACTCAGTGAGGGGTAATTGTGTGTCCTGTTCAAACAGTATTTTTTACCACCCCATTGTGCACTGTCACATGACACAGTTGTAGTAGTAGTAGTATCACAAGATATGGAACATGTTGCATGTGTAGATTTTAGAGTATTTTCCATGTACAACTTAATCTTTTAGTGATTTCTTTGTTCAGTAATTTAAAAATTTTGGTCATCTTTATAAACTCAAGTGCACTCTCTTTTGCCTTATCTAGCACTTCCTAATCGGCAGCATAGAAAGAATGAGGCCAGTTCAGCCCAGACGCTGCCTTTTGTCTGTGAGGCAGTAAAGGAAAATGAACCTGTGATAATGCCTCCTCCGTCTGCAGCCAAAGGTAAACACGTTTCACATCAACATGATTTCATGTGTAGCCACTGGATAACTATGCACAGAGAGAAAATTCTACACATTAACACACACACAAGTGCAACCTCCTTTCTCTCCTGCAAAGGATGTTTTTTGGGTTTTAGACAAAAATATTTAGTGATTATCCACACATAAATCATATTACCTCCATGTTCTGTGAAAAGTATGAACAGGTGGTGCATGAAAATGAGATATGAGGTCATTAGTTTTATTAGATGTTTATTTTTGATCTGCCAAAAATAAATATATATTATCTCTATGCACTTCAGTCAAAAGAGTAGCTCCAAAAGAGCTAAACAAAGGCAGCAAAAGGCTCTCGTGTGCTGTAAAGCCACCTGACATGCAGACAAAGAAAGGAAAGGTGAGATTTTTTTCTCATTCTGCTATGCATTTTTTTTTTTTTTTTTTTCTCATTGAAAAGTATAACTTGGTGGGGATCTCTATGTCATTTTATTAACATTCTTGGTTTCCTTCTAGTTTGGAGAGGCTTCTCGACCAAACCAAAAGTTCTATGACATGATCCAAGACTTCAGAGAGACCTTGGAAATAACCCCCATATCAACTACTGACCATGTAAGTTTGGACTAGAGAACAATGTGCCTTGTATCAAGTGTGCCTTTTTTATAGCCATACTTATAGGACATCTTGTGTTTTTACAGATTGAACCTTACAGGATTTGTGTGTGCGTTCGCAAGCGGCCCCTTAACAAACAAGGTATAATGGAAGTAGTTCCATCATACCATATAGAAAAGTTTTGGCCATCATAAGTTTTAAAAAATAAAGTATAAAATGCTAACTTTGACTTGTGTATTCCAGAGCTTCACAAAAAGGAGATAGATGTGGTGTCTGTACCCGGAAAAGGTGTTCTGTTGGTCCATGAGCCAAAACAGAAGGTGGACCTCACCAAGTACCTGGACAATCAAGTCTTCCACTTTGACTACTCCTTCAATGAGACCGCCACCAATGACTTGGTCTACAAGTAATTACCTTATTTGTCCTTTTTTTAAATTTAGTAATAAGGTGGACCTGAAGCTCTAAATAACTTGGTGTGTAGTCATGTTTTAATACTGTAGTAGCTCTGTGATGTCTGGAGTAGTGATACCGTGGATTTCGGTTATGCAGGCACTGTGATTAATCTTGTCAATCGAATAGGTGGGCTGGTGAAAACATAACATTCTGATTCCAAAGTAGAGAAAATAATACATTTGGGTGGATTCCAGGTGGATTTTTTAGGGGTACAGGCGGAATCGGATCAGAGCTGCTCTGCCACCTCTAGTCTTGAGTGTGGTCTTTTCTTGGAATTACAAAGAGTTGAATTTTTGACGGACGCTATTTTTTTTCTTTAGGTTCACAGCCAAACCTTTGGTGAAGTCCATGTTCGATGGTGGTGTGGCAACATGTTTCGCCTATGGCCAGACTGGAAGTGGGAAGACTCATGTAAGTAGTTGCTATCATTGTTTTAATACCTGACTCAGTTATACATACAGAGATTGAATACCATATTAATATTATTATCATTATTATTATTTTTCATCTAGTTTGACAGTCAGTCATAATAAGATAATAAGAACATGCTTTCTACCTAGACTATGGGAGGTGATTTCACAGGAAGGCAGCAGAACAGTGCTAAAGGAATCTACGCCTTGGCAGGTAGGACTGCAACCATCCACCCAACTGCTGTACATGCCCTTTATTACTTATTCTAGGTGTCACATTAAGATTATTAATCGTAATCGAGCAAAGGCAATTTTGTAATTTGTTTCTATCTGAATAATTTGTATTTTTCCAATTCATTTAGGATATGAGTCAGAACATTCTGGATTGTCTTAACTGACCTCTTAAATATTTTTTTCCCTTTTAGCCCATGATGTTTTCACCTATCTAAACCACAGGAACTATGCTCACCTAGATATATCTGCTTATGTCAGCTTCTTTGAGATTTACAATGGAAAAGTAAGAAAAAACCCCATCAACAAATTTATTTGACATAAAATCGGCTTATTCAAGTTATCCTAAAAGTTAAATGTACTTTTTGATTTAGGTGTATGACCTACTGAATAAGAAGGCCATGCTTCGTGTTATGGAAGATGACCGACAGCAGGTTCAAGTGGTGGGCCTGGAGGAGGTCGAAGTGTCCACAGCAGAGGAGGTCATCAAAATGATCCAGCTGGGCACTTCAAGCAGGTACTTTTGTGTTAAGAACTTGTCCTTTGCAATCGCATGGTTAATGTTTCTTATGTTTTATTCTTCTCTCTTAACTTCTGGCAAGCCTTTTGCCAACAGTCACGAAGACAGCATGTAATTGTTAATTCAATCAAATGTTTTTTCTTATTTTTCAAATATTTGTCATTTCTCGGCTCAAAACAATATTCACATATAGATAAATATACTCACATTCCTTTAATCCTTCTGTGTCTAGAACATCAGGCCAGACCTCAGCCAATGCCAACTCATCCCGCTCTCATGCCATCCTTCAGATTGTCCTGCGGTGCAATGACCGTGCCCGCACATTGCATGGCAAATTTTCACTGATTGATCTGGCTGGCAATGAGCGTGGCACTGACGTCAGTAGCAATGACCGCAGCACTTTAGTGGAGACTGCCGAGATCAACCGCAGCCTGCTGGCTCTCAAGGTAGACTATGGCTGCTTTGTAGCTGTGCACACACCAGATAAATAAGTAGCTGTGGATGCACCTTAGCTAGGATGCATATGTAGAAAGCCTTGCTCTCTCAAATTGACTGTAAACAAGAGTAAAATGCTCAACTCATTTTCTGAACTCTTATGTCCTGTAGGAGTGTATTCGATCACTGGGAATGAACAGCGATCACATTCCTTTCCGAATGAGCACTTTGACCAAAGTCCTCAGGGATTCCTTTGTTGGAGAAAAGTCCAGGACCTGCATGGTATGTTGAAAACCATGGACTGTATTAAATATGGTCTCTGTGATGTCATGCATAGGTTTGGAGTGGGTGGCTATGGCTTTCTAAAAATAAGTTCTTAAATATTATTTAAACTGGTGAGTTTTCATGAATGTGGACGTTTGGCTATAGAGACCACAACTGTTTTTGTACCAGGCTATTTTTCCTGTAGAGTTGGACGTTTTTACATGGGAGTCTATAGGGATTGACTATTTTTTTCGAGCCAACTTCAAGTAGCCATTTGAGAAACTAAATTGGCATTGATATTTTGGCACTTCAATATTAGTTTCATTTTTCAGCACTAGAGGTTGTCGCTTTGTTTAAACACCAAATTAAGCTTACTCAGTTTGGCATACAGTGTATTATGGTCAGATTACATTGTAGCAGATGCAGACACACCAAAAGAGCACAAACTCTGGTGTGAGTATGTACGATGTCAATGTTTCACTCTTATTCCATAGATTGCTATGGTGTCTCCAGGCATGACTTCATGTGAATACACGATGAACACACTGCGTTATGCTGACAGGTACAAATTTAGCTTAGGAAGTTTGACTTGATTCCAAATAATTTTGTTTTAGTTTTTTTTAAAAAAAACAAAAAAAAAAAACACTCACTTTCTATCATAAAAAAATGATGCCTGGGAAGATGAACAATTCTCATCTTTGTCAGAGTGAAGGAGCTGAATGGCAATACAAAGGTCAATGGAGCAGCTAAGGCACAAGAGCCTCTAAATAGCTCCACAGAAGAGGTAAGCCTGTTACGTCCAAAATCATCAATAATATTGATTATTTCATATTTATAATTTGCTAATATTTTCTGTGTTGTAGGAATCTGTAGATACCAGTGGATTTGACACCATATCACAGGTGGCAGAGCTGGAGGAGAAGGTTTATGCACACTACCAGGTAAAGTGCTTTTGTCTCTCTATTGCTCTTCTCTACAGCATACAAGACAAGTAATAAGTCCTCACACTTTCATTACTTTTGTTTCTCAGAGGGCCAATGAACTCTTCACTGCAATGAGGCAAAGCTCGTACAGTATTAAGGAAGGACTACACGACCTGGTGGATCATGCAAAGAAATGCATGGGTTTGTACAAAAAAAATATTAAATAATGTTTGGGTAGACTGTAATTGATTTTAGTTGAGGTGCTCAGTGGATCATCATACATGTAAACAAAAGTCACAAGAAAGATCGAGTAGAAATCTCTCTTTTAAACACTTAAAATTGTCACGGCATAGTAACACATTGCCAGACCAATTTCCACAGTGCAAGATAAAGGTCTGGCTACACAAAAAACGTTCCCTGCTTCAACCGACTTGTTTGTATTTCTTTAAACCAATCACAATAGTGTTAGGCGGTGCTAAGCCACAGATGTGATGTGTCATTGCAAAATCAATAGAGAAAGGGGAATTGAATAAAGCTGAACTAGGCGGCCAATGGCAGGCTTTATTCCATCGGTCTACATAAGTGAGTCAGACTGTTATACCTACAAAGTCTAACACGTTTCAGTATCAAACCTCTGTTTGGGAGTAGAAATGCCAATATACACTATATATATATATATATATATATATATATATATATATATATGTACGGTGCTTGAAATTCTTGACAATGCTTGAATTTTAATGTTGTTTTCAAGGTTCAAAAGGTGCTTGAATTTTGGATAAAGTGCCAGAAAATGCTTGAAATTATATCTCCATTTCTTTCAACAAATAGGTATAGAACAGAAATATAATTTTCATCCTAAAATCCTTCTGATATTCCGATATTATAACATACCATCTCTTTTAATGTGATTTTAATTTAAAAAAAAAAAGAAATATGTTTGTCTATGTATTCGTAGATATATGTAACTGTAAGGTGCTGGAAAAGCTTGAAAATGGACCTTAATTTTGAATGAATTTGACCTAAGAAAGGGTGTACGAGCCCTGAATATATGTTAACTAAAACCATTACGTTTGTTATTGGACCAGCTGGAGGCAAGTGGAGAGTCTGTATGACATTTTCAAATAGTTAGATAGTAATGGGTGCATGCTGTCTAGGGCTGTAAATCCCAAGTTTTAGCACATTATGATACATTGATTCTTTGGACAACGAAACATACATTTTTTTTTTAATATAATTTAGATTCAGATCAGGGGCCTGCAATCGATATGAGACAATATATTAATTATATCATACATTCAACACACTCAGTCAATCAGTGCTTTATATTAACTCACAAAAAGCAACTACATTCTGATTTAACAATATTGCAACCGAGCTCTTCCAGACATTTCAATGAAAAACTATTTTTTGATAAAAAACAATAAATCGAAAGTAGGAATTTCAAAATAAAGGTGCATCTTAAAGGTTACAATACGTATCCATTTTAACTTTGCATCAATGATGTTGGATCATTAAAATGAAATCTCAATCCACCCATAGTGCTGAATAGATCAAATATCACGACAAGTGCCGGGACAAATATACATAAAGGACCAAATCTGGGTGGATACATGCAATTTATCTTTATTTAATCAGTCTTCTGTCATCCACAGACATCGTACTGGCCTTGCAGACTGCTGTGGACCAGGAGAGAAGCAGTTAAGAAGAGCGCACCGGCCCACTCAAAGTTTTTTTTTTTTTAATTGAAAACAAGCAGCTTAATTTTAACATTTTAATGACTGTATTCAATAAATGATATGTATTCAGACACTATCCCATTAATTCAAAGTGAAACCACTTTGGGAACTACTTGTGTTTATTGTTGGATGCAGACTTCCAGTTGCAAATATTGAATTTAAACAGGTGCCCAAAACGATTACCAAAGTTTGATGCTAATGTGGAAGCAGCAAAAATTCAGCTAAATGATTTATTTTTGGTTTTGTCTTGCAAGCCACTTTGTGTTAGTAATACTTTACTTTCAATTTCTACCTTGCTATATTTCAGAGGCAAAGATTGTACTTGTATCTGTAATAACTAGTTGTGTTGTATGTACACATTAATAATACGAAAAAGGAATAAATTATATTGTAATGTAGATTAAAATAAAACTTTATTGGTTATTGGGGAGAACATACCTTTACCAGCTTGCAGTTTAAAGTGATGTTCACATGCACTGATCACTGAAACATTTTCAGTATATTCTTTTGGTCAGTTTAATGGAATTGAACAGCCAGAGCTGTAGGGTGGCTGCAAATTTTGTTTAGAAGATTTGAGCATGGGGAAAAGGAGGGACCCATAAACGTTTGACTTTGTTGAAAATGTACAAAATAGAAAGGGCAACATTTATTTTTATACATTGAATAAATGGTACAAAGCATTTGCCAAATGGCACAGCAGCATTGTCATCAAAGACATTTTTCTTTCAGTAGTACATTCTAAACAGAATTCACAGAGGTGAAAAATAATTTTATAAAACGGTGGAATATGGTTTAATTACAGTTAGTTGACACAGTGGGGAAGTGTTTTTTATTTACAGTGCCAATTTATAACAACTTATGTCAGGATACTGAACAGAGTTGATGAAGACCACACGCAATGACTTATTTAAGATTTACATAGACACAACAATCCCCCCCTTGAGTACACGGTGGCAACGAAAACAGACAGGAACGTTGAACAGACCCAGCTCTGTGGAGGACGGCCATCTGTCTTCACCGGTGAGAGAGATAAAGATAGTCCCAGAATTGCAAGCAACAGCAAAAGTAACAGTAACTATAGTAATGTGAATATGACATATGTTATGGCAGACAATATAGTTGAAACAAATACAGCTAATATGACAATAATTATGGTGGTAAATATGATCATTGATGAGTAGTAATAACAGCTCTGATATGAGAACTTTCACTGATGTTTTTATGGCTACAAATTTGATCATATATAAGACGAATGATATTATATATGAGTAATAGTGATAATAGCAGCAGGAAGCGTCATGCAAGACCACAGCAGCAGGCACCCCCACAATCAGCAGAGACCTGCGAGACGACAAAGTACAAACTCTGGGAAAGAAGTTGAATTAGTAACGTATTGATGAGACATGAGTGATACAGACAGAGAGGAGAGGAGCTCAGAGTATCAGGAACAGTATTATCCCCAGGCAGACTAGGCCTATATATAATTAAACAGAATAAAATCAGCTTAGGCCCTGAGGAGTACATGCTTTAGAGTATACAAATTTTGTATTTTTCTTTCATTTACCAATTTTTAAAGACTTTACATACATTTTAAATTCATTTAAGAAAAAAACAATGAGCTCAGTATTCTGGCGATGATTTCAGAATTCTGTATTTGTGGATGAAAATGTGTGCCAGATATATTTTTGGACTGTTTTCCAGATATTTACATCACAGTATCATACCACCAGCATCTCACGTGTGCCTCTGGAGATGGAAGCTGGAAATGATGAGGTATTTTCTGTGATCCAGTTACGGACCAATAAACCGGCCTCCTTCACACTCCAGTCCAGTTGTTGGCAGTATTGCATCTCTGTGCTGGTTTGTCAACCGCCAATCCCCAACAACGAAGAAGAAGAAA
Source organism: Echiichthys vipera (assembly GCF_963691815.1). NCBI lineage: Eukaryota > Metazoa > Chordata > Actinopteri > Perciformes > Trachinidae > Echiichthys > Echiichthys vipera. Next base: position 15,704,465 of record NC_139840.1, read on the forward strand.
AAGCAGAAGAAGAAGAAGAAGAAGCGTTAACCTGCCTCGCGCATCTGAGTGAGGGAGCAAACCCCGGAACGAATAGCCATGAAGTGGTTGCGTCTTTCGCTCTTCGTCTTGGGGGTTATCTCGCTGTGCTGCGCCACGTCTGGTGACAGCAGCGGCGTGAAGAAGATGAAGATGCAGTTTGCTGCGGGACCCCTGCTCAAGTTTCAAATTTGGTAAGCGAAAAAATCTGGCGAGTCATTGCAAGCTAACGTTAGCTGAGCTCGGCTACCAACATCTTAGGCCGGAAAGCAGACAGACGCTAGCTAACTCAACAGGGGGGTACAGTGTGTTGAACAGCTGGTTATTTACTAACGACATTACTCAAACATACGGGGAGAATAAGTATTGTGCAAGTGACTGCTTTTTTGCCACTTCTCATGAACATTTTGTCGAAAACATGTCCCCTGCTCGCGCTGTCAAACATGCTAATTAACGTCAAATCCAGTGGTAGTCGTCTCGTGTCCACATATTTTAAGTGTAATTACGTGCTATTTGTATTGTACGGAAAATAGGGTTAAGTGCTCCGTCTGTTTGGAATTATTAATGCAATTAAAGCATTTTTATCTTTTTAATTTTCTAGACCGTGCTGTTGGAAAAGTTGAAGCTAATCGTTAGCATAGCTACTTTTATTCATAGTGCCAAATAATAACTTATCGCAAGACACTTTACAGATAGAGTAGGTTTATACCACACTATGACTTATTGATGATTTACAGAGACCCAGCATTTCCTCCATGAGCAGCAGCAAGTCGCACGATCTATATTATTAATAATAATAATATACACACACACGCAGTATTTATCCATCACGCTCGTGCACACAGTGGCAACCAAAACCTTCCTTTTTAACAGGCAAGACCATCGAACAGACCCAGCTCTATGGAGGATGGCCCTCTGTCTTGACTGGTTGGGGGGGAAGAGACAGATAAAACTGACAGACCCGGCACTAATCAAACATTAACAAAAATGCATGTTCATTCTTAATCACTGTCACGTGATTTTAATGTCAAAGGAGTTGTAATTTTTAAGTAAACATGAAATAAACATTTGCATTGTAAATTTATTTTCTGCCAAACAGTATAGCAATGGAGTAATCTTACACAGTATGTCATTTAAAGTAGGCTAAAAATGTCACGCTGAAAATGTTGAACTAAGTTAATTGGAAAACTGTATTGGATTAATATGTGCTCAGTCTCAGTCAGGTTCAACTCAAAATATAGCCTTGAGGTCGCTGTTATTTTGTGGCTGTGCTTTGACCTCGTTTGATGTTGCAACACACACACAGGGAATGTCTTTTTAACAGTGTGTTTGTCTTCTCGCAGCATTTCCTGAGGGTACAAGCGGGTGTTTGAGGAGTACACGCAGGCCTTGTACCAGCGATACCCAGACATCCGCATTGAAGGGGAGAATTATCTTCCTGTGCCCCTCTATCGGTGAGAGAAAGATTTTGTGCCTTGTTACAAGTGGATTATAGTCAGCTTTATTAAAGCAGCCTTAAAGCTGCCTGGGATAAGCTGCGGTTTGACTGAGGAAATGGAATTTTCGTGCAGTCATGCTTATCTAGCCACGGATTTGTCTTTGGTCATTGTCTAATGAAGTGGACAAAACCAATGGCCCTTAAAATTATAAAATGCAGGTCATAGGTGCACCATGTTATTTAGTGTGGATCTATTACTGACATTTCTGTACCAGGAAATAAGGGTAACAAACTGGAAACTTTGAAAGAATCTAAACTGTAGGTACATATTCTAATATTAGGGTTCATATATAGGGCTGACAAGTCCCACCCCTGTAGTACAGCTTGCAATAAACCCCATGGGATCTCAGCTCCTGAGATAGCGTAATGAGAATGACTATATTTTATGTCGCCTATGTGACGTCATGTCATCATGCTTTCCCTCCACTTCTGAACTCTGAGTTCTGCAGAACATGGCTGTCTGTCACATTTCACACACCCGTTCTTTCTGGAATGTGGACATTCTGGCACAAAACACATTGGCATCTTGATCTCAATCTTGGCAGGCAGCAAGAGCGTGATGATGTGAGGTCACATAGGCAACATGAAATTTATTCATTGTCATTACGCTCCATCCAGGACAGATAATGACTGGAACCAGAAAATAATTGTTCCATTTCAATAGACACCAATGTCAATTTTTTTGGGAGCTGAGGTCACATGGGGTCTACTGGAAGCCATATTAGAGGGGCGGGGCTTACCAGCTCTATATCTGGGTAAAGATATCTTTCACTATATATATGTATCTTGTTCCTTTTTTACTGATTTATTATGTATTTTCTTATGCAATAAAAATCAAATCTAATATTGTGGTAAAGTCTGACCTATTCTCTAGCATTTGGGAGGAAGTTAAAGAGCACTTTTACTGTTAACATTTTTACTACCAGGGAACTGATGATATGAAGGGGGTACAGAATGACCACCCAATTTATATCAATGATTGTATAGGCTAAATAACAGAAACCTCTCTCAGTATAATGCAATATCATTCAATTGAACAGCGCCACAATCTGCATCCTCCATAATAACCATACAGTGTTATCAGCATCTCCCTAAACGGTTTCAATTAAAACTGAACATTAAAACCGTCATTAAGGTCAGATTTATTGCAATATTATTTTAGCAAGGTGTGCATAATAAACTGGAAATGGAATGTGAATTACCAACGTAATGATTGTTGATTCTGTAGATTCTTGAGTAAATTCCTCCTCTTAAGAATCGTCCAGGAACTATTTCTGTTACAGATACAGACTAGACTTTAGATGTATTTTTGTAGTCAAGTTAGTTGGCTTGTGAATCAATGGCTGGATTTGGATCAGTGGCTGAGTCTCAATGTGATACTGGTTTTTGCACTTAGTTGCCTGGTGTCACTGAGACCCTTGGGTCCTCATCAGTTGAACGCTTAATGAACACACCAGAGATTAGCTCAATTCTAGAGACTGTTGTTTTTTTGTCTAGAGTTTTTTTCCATACTCATCTCTGGTTCACTCACTGGAAAATAAGCATGTGTCCACTGATACCTTTTTAATTTCTTTTGAACCAGGAATAAATGTGCTTACCTCAATACCTGAGAACCATACGTTTATTAAACATGACCAACCAATTTATTGTAAGCCTACAGGCTCACATCTATTTGGATAATTGTAATCTCTCTATACCAAGCCTTTATGTCTAGAAAATGTATCAAAAGCCTGTTTCTTGTTTTATTTCCAGACATTTTTCTTCCTTCCTCTCTGTCTTCAAATTGCTGGTGATTGGGCTGATTATTATTGGCAGAGACCCATTCGCCCTCCTTGGTATGCAAGCCCCTGGCATCTGGGAGTGGGGTCAGGGAAATAAGGTAAGCTTTAGTGGATATAGTGATATAGGACTCTGATCCTAAGGGGAAGTTTTTGCAGTTTGTTTTGCAGTTCACCACCACATTTATCCAACAGAAGCATGGAATTAATATAGAAGTGGAGGAACATGGGCTTTAGTTTGGCTGACCATTTGATCACACTAGCTGCAAAGCCACATTAGGCCCAGAGGCCTACTTTCTACTCTCCTACTTCAAGTGCCCTTGGTGGGACTGCACCCATCTTTGAACTCTGTTACTCAGCTACAAACCTGTTAAGTTTTCGTGATTGGGACACTGACACAGTGACAAAATATGTCAACAGATGAAAGAACCCTCTTTCTGATAAAATGATAACAACAACAAATAACTAAGAAAACCATACAATTGCATACAGAATAGAAACAGATTTAGTAAGCATTTGACTTGGACATGTGCTAATAAATTTGCTCTTTTACTCAAGCTACAACCTGACTTTTTACATATTGTAAGGTGTTTGTTGCTTCAATGGCTAATCCTAACACAAATCTTTTCAGTGCACTGCTCTTGTGACCCAGTGAGTGAGCCCAATGCAAGAAAAACTGCAAATAATATTAGTTTAGGAAATGTTTTTTGTGCAGAACTTTTTAACTCATGTTTCTCTCATGCTTCTTTCAGATATATGCCTGCATGATGGTGTTCTTCCTTAGCAATATGATTGAAAACCAGTTAATGTCTACAGGAGCTTTTGAAATCACATTAAATGGTGAGTCACGGCATCGGCTAAATGACTGAACCAGATGCTTTTTGCTTTGATTAATTTTAATATTGTGTGGTGAAGGAACAAAACAATGTATGACAGTGAAATATCTTTCCATAGATGTGCCAGTGTGGTCAAAACTAGAGTCTGGTCACCTTCCCTCCATGCAGCAGCTTGTGCAAATCCTTGACAATGAGATGAAGATGAATGTTCCCATGAACACAGGACCACACCACCACTCCTAACCCTATTTGATGCATCCTGGCTGGACCTAAAAGCCACTCCATGTAAGTACAGTAGTGTTACTAGCACTGTTTTGTTTATTCAGTCTTTTGCTTTTATCTTTTCTTCTTACTGACATTTGGGCCAGAGGAAATGTTTTTTTAATTCAATCTGCTTTTCCTGTCTAGGTTTGAGGTTGGTTTCTCACTGGGCTGTGAGGTGATGTTTATGAAGGTCTGCGCTGAAGGCAGGAAGACTGCTAGCACAGACTGGATGCCCCCATCAATCTTCACCATGCCCCTTGGAGACGTCCCGCCCCTGACGCCAGAGTTGGATCCATGGCAACAGTGCCAGCCATTCTTTTGTCATTTTCTTGTACTATTCATACTACTGCAGATTTCATCCAGGTGACATCAGTGGTCCTACAAGGAGAAGTCTAACATTGATTATTATAGTCTTTAACTCGTTGCATATAACTGATCTATGTGAATTAAAAAAATGTGTCATTTGTACCATTGAGCCACATTTAGAATTTTAAGTTTATTGTTCTAAACATAGCTTAGCCATGTAGAAAAATGCAACACTTACAATCTGTTGTCACTGTAACATGGGAAATTGTGTCTTGGTATGATTTCTGAATAATTTTTATATATGCATAACTTGAAGTAAGCTAAGAGGATTAATAAAATGCATTGTAACTATTTAACTGTGAGGCTGTGTGTTGGGGTTTGCTGATTGATGTGGTGGAATCAGGTATTATAAATGATATCATAAATGAGCTCAAAAAACATTTTACTTTAAGAAGAGATGATGGATAATGTGACCGTTAAGTTACCTGAGAAGAAAAGTAGGAACACCCCCCCCCCCCCCCCCCCCCTTTAAACAGACGCCTGCTCAGGTCATGAGTACACATCTTGAGCCATCTGCTCAGCCTAATGTTATTAGGATTTACGCCAATGTGATTAGGAAACACTAAACAGATTAAGCACGAGTACAATGCAAGACCAAAACATGTCACAGTGCCATATGCATTTGTTGGATTTTTGATATTCACAACAATGAGATCACACCCCTTTATTATGCTATCTAGAAGTAACTGAACAAAATGTAATGGATACAAACGACCCCTTTTTATTTGTTGGCAATACAGCATGCACAAAAGGCAGATTGCCTTGGAGAGCATTTCACTATGGGTTCAATAAACCAAAAAATGAAGTAGTAAAATAAAAAAAGTTTTACATGTTATGTGGCAAATTACTTTATTTGTATGCCCTTATGTCATAGCAAAGCTGTCAAGTCACACTGTACTTTATTACTGGTACATCAAAGACAGTCCTGAAGGCACCTATGGAAAAAGGCACTTTCACTCTCACTCATCATCACATGAGCACTGACTTCCAGAAGCCTTTGTGCAACAATGTGGAGGCGAGGAGGGGCCTGTATGGTCTTGAGCAGCCGGGGATGAGAGGGCATCATCAGGTACTGGTGGAGATTTTGAATGAGAAGGTGGATCCGTATCCTGGCAGCCAACACAAACAGCTCCTCCTTTAATATTGATGCTCCTGAAGCGGCCCCGTCTGTTTTACATTCACCCTGGAGGGGGGGAAAGTTTCAAAAGTCACTGAAATGGACCTGGAAATGCTGGCAACTGCAAGATGAACACATGGGCGGAACAAATTATTTATAAATAGAGAGCAGTGCCTCACCTGAGAACAGCAGGTACCCACACTGAACTTGGCTTGTTGACCTCTTGCCAGGAAAGAGATGAACACTTGTTCCTTCCCGAGGACTCTAACCCCAACAGATTTGTTGAGCGACAGGAAGACGGGATGCAGGGGAGTAGTGAAGCTCAAACTGCTCCAGCTCCACCGACGAACCCTGGCACCCGCCTCATCCAAACACTGACCACCTGAACTGTTTAAGGTCAGCCTGCAACATGAACACACATACATCACATTTTACAAGTGATTAACAGGTATTATATGCACCCATTAGTATAGAAACATAATATGAATTTGCTTAGTTTATATCCTAAAGATATTGCCAATATAATACAACTTCTACACATACCATATGTTTCCATTGATGTGATAACATGTCGCCCTGCCATCAGACTGGAACATGGCTCTAACTGGTTGATAGGGGGCATCGCTGTCATCATACACGATGCAGACCCTTCCATTTTCTTCAGTGACCACGACGACTAGAGCCAAGAGGCCCGAGGGATAGCTGTTACCATGACGATAAGGATGGGGACTGCCACTGTAGAGTATTTTGTATTGCACTCTCTTGTAAAAAAAAAAAAAAACTGAAAATCTAATCATGATAAAAATCTACAAAAATTAAATTGTGAGTGGATACAAGACCTGAGCAGAGCCATCAGAGAACACAGTAAGAAATGTCATGCCACTGGAATAAGATTTCTGTAAAAACTCGGCCCCTTCCTGTGAATATAAAAGATTGAACAAGGTCAAAATATGTCAAGGTGCAGAAAGTCTAACAAAAAAATATATGCACTGTGGGAAAGGAAGAAATGTTTTTGGAGCCTGACTTATACTAGGGACTAGAAATAAGGAGGGTATTTTGGCCTTTGCTGCTCTGATTTTCACCAGTTTGTATTTTAAAACTGTCTACTTTATGGAAGCACAATGCTAAATTGCTGGAGCAACCCTTTAATAGCCATATATGTTTAGAATCATAAATATTTAGCCCATTTACAAAAACAAAAAGCTTTCATTTGTTAAGAACAGCCATTGAATGGTTTTATGCATTGATTTGACACAGTGTGACCACACAGGGGCAGTGTTTATCCATGTGTAAAGACTAATATACAGTATTTGTAGACTTCTATGGCTTCTATTTACATAAATGATACTGGCATTAATAAAAGAAACAATGACAGTAATCTGTGGGTACCTGATGATGACATATGCCGAACTTAAGTAGCTTGTGGTCACAAAAAGGGACCAGCACCTGCTCCTCTTCCTCTTTTATTTCCACGTGCTTCTCAGTTGAGCTACAAGGATACACTGTCCAACATCCTTTTACGGGAGCACATGAGAGCCGGAAGCGCAGGACTTTTTTTGTTTGGGCAACTAAAAATAAGCAAAGAACAAAGTGTATTAGTCTGCTCTGTATGCCAGTTGATGTTTGTTTAACATGACTAGACATGACCTAAAGCTGCCAATGTGTGTGTTGCTCAGTAAGCCGTTACTCACAGGTTTCTGCCGCAGCTAGTTGGATTATGTAATCCTCATAGATTCTCAATTCTGACTGTTCTCTAATAAAAGGAAACAGATTGCATTGCTTCTTATTGTATGAATTAAGCATTTTACTATATTTAGTATTTAGTTTCGTTGTGTTGGATTTAAAAAAAAAAAAAGTGAAAGCATTTCAAGATGCTAATTTGTACCCAAGTCCAATTGGTAAATCCATGATAAACTTGTTGTGATCTTCCACCTCCTTGCCTCGGAAGAGAAGTTCCTCCATCTCTGCGGCTGGCTGGTCTCCCGGTGATGTTGGAGTACCAGTCCTCAGGTCACATCTCCCTTCAACCAAACATCTCTGCTTCACCACAACCTTCCACAGCCGCCGCCGCTGGGCACAGCAAAAGAGTGGCACTGTCTTAAGATGAACACAAAAGAGGATGCAAGGAGGTCAGCGCTGCATCAGGTTTATTTTGGGGAATTAGTTTGAGTTTATTCACTGTCTTCCTCACCTCACGCTCATGTACCCATGTCAGATCCAGGGAAGGTTGGGCCTTCTCTCCGCAGTACTCACATTTCGCTGAGTATTGCGTAAGAGGCTGGGACTGGACACGAGTATTAAATTGAACTGTATCATAAAGTCATGTTGCTATAGATCAAGTTACAACAGTATAGGTAGAATTAGATCTTTGTACCGCTGGAAGAATGGTTGTCAAGTTCATCCTGTGGTTGTCAGACTCACGATTGTACCTCAAAACTCCTACAGCTCTTATACAATAGGTGGGTGGGTCACTGCCTGACTGTGGATGGCCATCCGGTATCCTCTTACAAAAGAAAGAAACAAAAATCCAATTAAGCAAACAAGTAATTAATCAAAGACTATAGTAAATGAGATATGCATTGATTCAAAACAGAGCTGAAAAGGGAAAATTGATTGTCCACTACTTGATTTGTCTTACACGGTCATCCAGGACAGATGGTGGCTCACTGGGATCATGCTCCGATGTAGCAGCAGCAGCGGCAGCAGCAGCATCTAATGGTAAAGCAAAGGTTACTGTTGCATCCTTGAATAAAACAAAGTAAACACTTGCCGTATATCATTTGAATTGTGCTTAGAGTATTCTCACAGGAAGAGCTCATCTTTTTTCTGCCCTGACTGGAGTAAAGTCTCTGTGTTCAGTGTTTTTTTTTTCCAGGAAGAAAATATCAACATTCACTGCTTGTGTAAGGTTTCTCTTTCCTGCTGAAGTTGAATTTATAAAGTAAATAGATTAGGCAGCCTTACCTGAAAAACACCCCAAAGACTCTAAACCACGTCTCTGTTCTACACACTTCTGTGTTTAAGTAGTAAGATCTGCATTATATTTTCAAAAATATAAAATCATGTAGAAAAGGAGACGAAGACAGATCAGATTGATAGAAAAAAAGTTGAGAAAATGCAACATTTTATCACTTATTATCAACACAATTATTAATTTGAGTGGGCTGGTTACATTAACAAATAGCATACATAAAAAGCAATAAAACCAGTACACACAAGGTAATGCACTCACCTCAATGCATCACTGGCTGGTGTTGTCAGTAACCTTGGAGACAAAATCGCAATGTGTGCTGACTGGTTTTAATGCCTACAGATACTATGAAACCCAATTACAATGTCCTATACAATACTGTCAAAGTATATACTCCATTAATGTGATTTTATGCCAAGGCTACAGTGTACAATTTCAGATCTTATTAGACTGAATCTGGATATATTTTGTAGGCTAATATATCTAAATTACACGATTTTAATATGTGAATTGAATAATCCAGTACTATCCATTTGAGTTTTAATCTCACCTCAAGGTCTATTTAATAGGTTATACAGCTTTTTTGCAGATGGTGTTTGCCCAGTTGTCATGGAGCTGTACATATTCAAATTTCCATTTTTGTTGGCTCAAAAGCTGAGCTTCAGAGTCTCTTGCTGGTTTACAGTAAGAAACCTCTTTGATTAAAAAAACAATCCAATCCATTTCGTATCACAATATCTTCATCACAGGTCAGGAATTAACTTTGAAGCACCAAATCATCCTTATGCAAATGGTAATGGGAAATACAGCCGTCAAAAGTGCACAAGGTGTAGTCTATATATTGACGTCTTTGTAAAGTAGGTAAAATTTGTAGAGTAATGTGCTTTTTGACTTAAGTGTCAAAACCCTCTTACACTTTCCCCATCCATTATTTCCAACAGTGACGCATGCTTTAACACATGCTTGAACACAATTTAATTTCAAGATTTGATTTGATTTGATTGTCGTTTATCTCAAACACTCAACATTCTGTGACAGAAAAAAAAATCTGATAAAACCACAAAGATAAAACAAATGAATCAGTTCTGATAGATTCCATCAAACAAAAAAAATAAAAAACAAAAAAAGTATGCATTGGAGAAGGAGCAGGCAGAAGCATAGTGCTTATAGTCCTGCACTTTATGAGATAATATACTTACATAATTAAATATGTTTATACAGTACTGTATGTATACTGCATAAGATGATACAGGCATACAATAACATACAACAATACAACATCATACATATGTATTACATATGTATATATATATATATACACACACACACACACACAGGTATATACTATATATGATGGCCGATTGGCCAGTTGGTTATGTGGGTCAGCATGAGCCTCTTTGATAGCCTACACTATTTTGTTTATTTATTTATTCAAGTTAGGTTAGTCTGGTTCTGAACTGGGGAAAAAATAACCCTGATAATTGAATTGTATAACTAAATAACCAGCCCACCCCTCCTGCCTTGCTGTCTGGAGACCTCATGGCAACCCTGAAATCACCCAGGTGGAACCAATGCACAGTGATTAGGGAACATTCAATTAGCACACCTGTTGCAGCTTTTGATTGGTTGTTCTAGCACCCGCTTGCAGACAATGTGCAGTACAAATAGTTGCAACGTAGCCCCCATCTCTCAGCTCAGAACATTTCCAGGAGTCATGTGCAACAGAATGAAGGGTAAAGGAAAAAGGAAACGTGTTAATTTGGCTGCGGCTGTTATTCTGATGTGTTATTTGTTACAAACAATAGACTGTTATCGACTGAAGAAAACACAAAGACAAGAAAGGCTTAAAGAAGCCGATGCAGCCAAAACTATTGGTTTTCAAGAGGGGAAAATCGTGCTCGGGAGAGTTTTTGAGAACAGGTCAGGCCTTGAGTCACAAATTACAGATGAGACCAAAAAGTCCTCAAATGCCTCTGTGGAAGATGATGCAGCTTATCAAGCAGACTTTACAGGTAAGAATCTTTGACAACCTTTTTAGTGAACGGTTTGTGTCAATATTTTGCTCAGGGGTGCCTAATTCTGGTCCTGCAGGGTCACTGTCCTGCATGTTTTACGTTACCCCCTGCTCTTACACCCCTGATTGTAATGATATGCTCGTTATCAAGCACCTGAAGCCTGTCACAGGTTTATAGATGGTTAGATGTGTTAGTGCAGGGACAAACCTAAAAAATGCTGTGCAGTGGCCCTTCAGGACTGGGAATGGGCACCCCTGTTCTAGTCTACTTGGTTCAGTGCCATAACAACTAAAACAATCACTATAATCCCTTTCAGGCTGGTCGCAAGGACACACACAAGATGCCAGTTCCAAGGAAGCATCATGGAAGGGCATGGCACCCTCCCTGCAATGTGCTGGGGACCAGATGAAGTTCAAAGCAATGGGATCGGGAGCTTCACAGTTTGCAGTGGCACAAGGTGCACTTTAATATAATTTAGCTACAATATATTATTACCTTTAGAACTGTACATATGTAGGTGTTCCCACCAATGATTGCATAGTCACAGAGGTTTTTATTTTCCACAGGAACTTCACCCCCAATACCTCTGTCAAATATCCCTTCCACTTGTGGCTACAACATGCAGACGAACTCTCTTGGGCTTGTCATGTTGGTTCCCTATGATGGCTGCTACATGTTTCAGGAGGTAATGTTGTTTTATATGCTAGATGATGCTACTCTAGAGACTTGACAATTGGAAGAAAATAATACTATGGTGTAACCAAAAGCTAAAATGTTGCAACTAATTTTGGATTAGAGCTGCAAAGATTAACCTGTACTCTTGATTAACTTAAATTGCCAGCTATATATTTTTAATCCATCTTTTTAGATTACACTTGCAATGAACTGCATAGCTTGAGCTGTGGACAAAACATGATCTTGGGCTTTGGAAACTGATCATGTTTCACAATGTTAGTTGCAGCCATACCAAAGTAGTGATTTGATGACTTGACCTCAAATCTGTTGACAAATCCATGAAAAGGCTTGTTTACAGTGGTGTAACTTGGTTTGTGTGATTCCTTGGTTTCTAATTTTATGTTTGTCCTCAAGGGTGGAAGTCATGTGCTTCCATTGAGTTGGCAGGGAATTCCAGTCTCACTCTGGTGTCAAAAACCTGCTGCCACTGTACCTCAGACAACCAAGCCACCCTTCCAAATGCACCAGATGATGCCTCTGATACCCCGGGCCAGCAAGGACACACATTCCCATAACTTTCCACCCTTCATGGCTTATCCTAAAAACCCTCCAAAACAAGAACCTGCCACAACAAAGAAACCAGAAGTACATCAACATCCAGGATACCATTACTACCCTTATCAGTACTTTTCCCAACCTGCTGTTACAACTGCAGCACCAACCACAACTGGCCCCCCTTTCAATCCGCCCCAGCTTCCACCATATATGTATTTCATTCCTCCATATAATCCCTTTTTCAACTTTGGGCCATATCCGACAACTACGCCGCAGACTACAACTACCAAGAAGACTCCTGTCCCACATGGCCACCTTCCTTTTCTTCCCTATGACCCTCGCTTCCCTCCCTTTATGCCACCCTATTTTCCATATCCAACTACAACAGCCTCTACTACTACAACCAAGAAAACTCCTGTCCCACATGGCCACCTTCCTTTTCTTCCCTATGACCCCCGCTTCCCTCCCTTTATGCCACCCTATTTTCCATATCCATCTCAGCCAGCCTCTACTACAACAGCCTCTACTACAACCAAGAAAACTCCTGTCCCACATACTCATCCACATGGCCACCTTCCTTTTCTTCCCTATGACCCCCGCTTCCCTCCCTTTATGCCCCCCTATGTTCCATTTCCAACCCCCAAGCCCAAAACTACTACGCCAGCCTCTACTACAACCAAGAAAACTCCTGTCCCACATACTCATCCACATGGCCACCTTCCTTTTCTTCCCTATGACCCCCGCTTCCCTCCCTTTATGCCCCCCTATGTTCCATTTCCAACCCCCAAGCCCAAAACTACTACGCCAGCCTCTACTACAACCAAGAAAACTCCTGTCCCACATACTCATCCACATGGCCACCTTCCTTTTCTTCCCTATGACCCTCGCTTCCCTCTGTTTATGCCCCCCTATGTTCCATATCCAACCACCAAGCCCAAAACTACAACGAAGACCACGACAACTAAGGACCATGATCATCCACATTTCCATCTTCCCTATCCCTATCATTTAGGATAGCATGCTAATGATTCTAATAAATGGTTTGACTAACATAAGTGACACTGTGCAGTTCTTTCAACTTGTTAACCCTCAATGTGGAAAAGTAATTGATTGCAGGTTTGAACATAATTCACAATTTTGAATTAAATGTTTTTATTGATGGTGGTGAAATACTGAGTTTTATATTAACGTAAGACCTGGGTAAACCAACCATTGAATATGTAGCAAACAATTTCCCCATGGGATAAAAAGGTATTTCTGATCTAGTCATTTGAAGGTATTGGCCATGTGTATGGTTGAGACTGCACACAAGGTCTTAATGAAGTTTATTGACCCAATAACTACAAAATTAAAGTACAATAAGTAACACAAACATTTGAGTAAAATTGGTCAATGACCTTTGTATAGGAAACCAATTCAATCTGAATATATTCAGGCACTGTTAAGTAGTGAGCTCCAGCGTGTAATTCTAATCTGAAGTCTTTAGTTTGAATCTTAAGTACATGGTCACCCACACTTAAACTCATGAACTTACACAGAATGTAATGTTCTGATGTCACCCTTTCATTAACTTTTTTCTCAGTGGGCTCAATTGGGCTATTGGCAGATTGTCCACATGGTGGCACTATGGCTCGTTAAACAGTCTTTTTAAAAAAAAAAAAACATTTGGCAGGTATGAAGAAGCCAACAACGGAGGAGCCTCATTGCATTTGAACACACTAGAAATAACAGATCACATATCACTCCAATTTCATCCTCCCTGCACTGGTTTCCAATCAAATTCCGCATTCATTTTAACATACAAGTGGTAACCTTTAGAGCTTTACATGGTCAAACCCCCCCTCTATATTACTGACGTCCTTCTCCCATACATGCCTAATCTGGCTTTTAGATCATTTGATCAAAAATAACACACTGTCCCTCTGACCTGCTATAAAACCTGAGGTTACCCTGCCTTTCAAACTGTTGCACCCATTTTATGGAACAGCGTCCCTTTCCCCTGTGGCCCCTGGGCAGTAACTGCTCTACTTTTATGGTTTCCTCTTTTTACGTGTTTGTGTCCCTGTCATCTGTTCTAATTGTAACTTGTCACCTCTGTACTGTTTGATTTAGTTGGATTTTTTTCATTCATGTAAAGCACTTTGTGATTATCTGTAAATGTTGCTAATTAAATACACTTTACTTACTGTACCTGTTGTATTTTTGTGCCCCATCTACTTTCACTGGATCCAGAGAGTAAGCGTGACCAAATATAACACTTGAGCGTGTGTTCAATCTGCATTAAGATGATGGTATGGTTAGTATTATGCATCCTTGAAGCTACTAGAAAAAAAATAAAAATGGTAGACATCCTGAATCCTTAAAGGAAAAGGCGTTGACAGCAAACATGTAATACATTCAATATCCCAAAGGAACATAAAGATACTTTACACAGCCAAAATCACAATCTGTACAGCATGAAACACCCATTCCACTAATTCACCATTATATAAATCCTTGGTGAGATCTCATCTTGAATTTCTAAGTTTGGTCATGGTGTCCTTATAAACGGAAATAGAAATATACTGATAAGGTTGAGAGAAGAGCTATTGAACTAATTCCAAGTCTGAAAGAGGTGTCATGATGAGAGGTTAAGAAAATTACAGTTACCTAGTATACAGAATACTTATAGATGACATGATTTAGTTCTAAGATTGTTCACAGAATATATGAATGTGATCATCCTTGTATTGTTTGTTTGTTGCAGGCTACTTGGAGAGTCTGGTGTGGAAATCTTCAATGAATTCTAAGAAATAACTCCAGCAAGGACATTATGTAATCTTAAAAACGAGGTGACTTAACAGCATTGACCATGAAACGATATGTCCCTGGTCAGAGTCAGGCTGGGAACCTTTGTTTCACGTTATTCCTGAATCTTTCCTTCCTCTTTACAGTCAATTCTACAATAAAGGCCCGAAAATGTCCACCTGATGGGCTAGAATTTAGGAAACATTTCCAATTTTAGGGTAAAAAAAAAGCCATTAATCAAACATCAAACAAATTAGCATTGAAAGATGTATACACACTCTTGGTGTTTTGGATATTTCCCTTCATTCTTTTCATTGTCTTTGGATGTACTGCTGTTCTTCTATGTCTTCACAGTCCTCTGATCCACATATTTATAAATATATACTATATCCACATATCCAGTACTAGAACAATGGTAAAAATAGCAGTTGCACATTTGTCTAATGTAATTTTTTTCAAACCAACTGCTACATATTTTTACATGGGTTTCCTCATAGGATCATAACATTTTCATCTACTGTATTACTTAGCGGAATATGATAGTAATCATTGAGGAAATGCTCATGAAATAAAGATTTGTATATTGAAAACCTTAAGTATATTCCACCTTTAAATGTGTCATAAAAACTGAAATGTAAGCAGAATGGTTACTCCTATTAACTGTTTCACCATGGACAGTTATTTTCAGATATGGCAAGACACAATATTGCACTGCCCACGTTGCTGCATTTAAAATATGTAAAATAGAATTGAGAAATACAGTGAAAGATACAAATAAAGCCAAAAAAATCCCTCAAACATTTCACTCAAGACACTTGAGGTGGGCTTCACATAACCTGACAGCAAAATACCCTACAAAACAAATGACATGTCTCCTAATTTATGCCATATGAAAAACATGCAGAGCTTTATTGACCCCAGACAACAAATTAGTAATCAGCAGCTCCTAACGAGCCCACCTGTTGTAAGCTAAGTGAACACAGGTGCGAGCTGTAGCTGAAGTTGCACCTGACTGGTTGATTACCTGGTGCTAATATGTGCCCAAGTCTTAAAACTGAGTCTCAGTTATCCTGCTCCATAGCAAAGTGCTTTCCGTCTGCTCTGAGCTTCCGTTTCCAGTATGGCAGGCAAAGATGGAAGGAGACGCAGATCACGACAAACAGCAGCAGTCACATTAGTCCTTTGTGCTTTTGTCCAGAGTTTAACTTGTTTCAGCTTGCGGGGGCTGAGTGAAAACGTTAATCAAGATGAAGTAGATAGTGGTGCAACAGTGAAGGAAATAAGGACTGGAAGAATTATCTTCAATGGGAAAGAGCTTAACTCCCAGTCAGGATCTGCATCTGCTGCTGCTACAGGTAATGATGGATTCCTCCATACTGACTCAGGCAAAGCAAATGGTAGATGTAAAGTTTTGCTCTCCAGCTTTCTGCTAATTTGATATACAGCATGATACTCAAACTAAAGGATATAGCCAGTATTAACTCTGTATCTTTACTCCTGAAGGCAAGTTGGAGCTCACAGCACAGCTGGGGGACAACATGGCTGACGAGGCAGCATGGAGGCGCTTGAATTTTTCCCTGCACTGTGGGCAAAGCAAGCTGAAGTTGAAAGCCATGGGACCCAGAGCTTCTGACTTACAGCTAGACATGGGTATTGTGACACGGTCAAGTTTGTTAAAAGCTGTAATTGCATGGAAGGTTGGCAAAGAATAATGGTCTCTTTATCCTCCCCAGGTCATGCACGTTCTTTGCCTTTGCTCCAAGTGCCTGAACCATGTGGCTATTCAATGCAACAAAATGCTCTAGGCCTCGTTTTGGTTGTTCCCTATGATGGCTGCAATGTGATACAAGAGGTATGCCATTTTCTCAAACTTATAAGTTTTACATGGTGGTAAGTGTATAAGCCATTAAAGACGGAGGTATTGCACAACATGTGCTTCAGTTTATTAGCATGGTAAACGAGTTAAATCTTTTTTAAAGCTATTACCTTTTCTAGCATTTTTACTCATTTTGTAATCTTAAAATGCTCCTAATAAGCGTATTGCGCACAAATGTAAAAGAAATTCACTAGGTGTGAAATTATTATTATTCAATGACAATCCCTTTTTTTTCGGTCCGAATACAATGATTTGCAGAGCTACCTGCCTGCCATTTGCTGCTCTGGTTTCAATTGCGCTGCTCATGCGGCGTTCAAGTGCCATGGGAAATTCGAGGTTTTGGACTTTAAAACTAGACTAAGTACACTGCAAATCCAAAGTGGAACCTTTTACTAACGACTCTGGGGTAGTTAGATCTTTCACAAATTTGCTAGTAGGAGGTTCCACTTGGACAGGTATTCCTGTGTACATTGCCTAGTTACAGGTCCAAAGATTCGGACTTCCCAAGCACCTGAAGGCAGCAACTCATTCTCTCTCGCTCTGAAATGCCAGAACAGTAAGAATTAACAGTAAGCTCCTTGTATATTGTTTCAGGATGGAAATTATGTTTTGCCAATGAGTTGGTTGGAGTCTTCAGTTAAATTGACTTGCCCAAAACCTGCTTCAAGTACCCCCAAGCCTGCTCGGCAGCCCTGGAGACTTCCTTTCCCTCACAGGCCCTGGAGCCTGAATCGTCATAGGCGCCAAGTCCCGCCCCTTCAAATGTATTATCCTAGCAGTGCATATTATAATTGGTACTATTACATGATGGCAGCTGCTTCAACTACTGCTAAACCTGCCACAAGTGCTGTAACTACTAAGAGGCCTCCTGTATATCCTTACAATCCATACTACCCGTATTACTATCCTTATTACTACCCAGTGATGACTACCACTGCTAAGCCTGCCACAAGTGCCGTAACTACTAAGAGGCCTCCTGTATATCCTTACAATCCATACTACCCTTATTACTATCCTTATTACTACCCAGTGAGGACGACGACTACTAGCCCTGCTACTAGTGGAATGACAACAGCGGCCACCAAGACTACTCAAAATCCACCATACCCATATTACCCACAATATTATCCCTATTACTACTACCAATTCATCCAGCAGTTCTATGGTATGTCTACTACTGTGCCTCCAACTGTCACGACTACTAAGCAGGGTGAGCAGTCTTCCACCACAAAACAGAGTGGGTCTACAAAGAAGCCAACAACGGCAGCAACAACAACAACAACAACAACAACTACTTCTGCTTCTACCACAAAACAGAGTGGCTCAAGCTCTACAAAGAAGCAAACTACATCTAAACCATGTTCCCGTAAACCAATAACTGACAATGGCATATACCCAGGCCCAATTAGTCCATTTGTTGCTTATACCGATCAACAATTTGCTGTAGAAGTTTCATACAACAAAGCTGGGAAACTTCCAGATTACCAGAAGTTCATGCCTCAAGCTGGCTACAAATCTGGACTCCAGCCTAAAGCACATCCTGGCTTCAACTACTGGCAACCTGTGCCCTGGTTTCCACACCCGCCAGGCAAAGATGCGCCTCAGTTTGACTGGGGAAAAATGCCTCAACACAACTAACTCCTAATGGTAAGGAATCACTTCATGTTTGAAATGAAATTGGTATAAAAAGTTTCTTAAACCACAACTGTCTTGCTGTCTTTCAGGGGCTGGTGTCCTGTGATGCTGAATATTAAATAAAGATGTTTTAATTAGCACTTTGTCTTTCATGATTCATCTGTATTGTGCGTTAGCGCTTGGGGGGGAAAAGATCATGGTTCAGATGTTTGTGTGGCGCTCTACAGAGGTCGATTGACTTTTTATTCCCTGGCACATACATTTGGCCTGCATAGACTAGTTGCAGGAAACTTTGTTTACACATGGGTTGCTAATCACAATAAGGACATTAGTTTACCAATAATGCTGCAAGAGTATCCTAGTTTTTAGTCCAAGGCTTCCTTTACTGTTGAAATTAAGGAAACTACATCAACCCTGAAGGAAACCTGGGCAAATGATCACATTGTATTGGCTGCAACTGGCAGTAATTTAATGCGAGTCCCAACTGCTCTGCTATGACATGTCATTGCACAATAACTTAAGCTGTAAAGGCAATTTGAGCGGCTTCCCTGAATGTTATGGTAGGTAGTACGGCCATCTGAAGTGGACGGAATCTCTAATGGTTCAGATAAGGTTTTTATATATGATGCAAAGGGTGTTTACACTATCCTTACACTTTCTGAATTTTAACAATCACTTGAGAAATTGTAGGTACTAAAGGCTGCTCCTCACTTTACTACTCCTGTGACTCTGCCAAGTAAGACTTGTCAGCATTGAGATGGGAGTTATGACTGGATAGTGTTGCAGAATTAAAACTGAGGTTGGATTAAAATCATGCATGTTTTTGAATATTTGCTGTCAACCTTATTTAGCTATTGTATCATGTGAAACCCCCTCATATACACTCATACAATGCTAACACACCCCATTCTGTCTGATCCTATATATTTCCACATGGTGCTCTCTCTCCTCTGGGCACCCTGTGACGAAGGACGCGCGCGCACACAATTCTACACACATCACTGAAACTAAGCCACACGTGATAAGAGAGATGTGTAATGCTGGTCTTTGAAAGCCAGGATGCACATCTGTATTTCTTCTCATTGACCACCATTCTTCAGTGCTTGCTGGATGGAATTATGGATCAAGAAGCAATTGTTCTTTTATGCCACACTGTGCTGCTTGTCTTGGTTTTGTTATAAAAAAAAAAAATTCCCGAAGTATCGTAAGAAGTGGATTGCATTCTACAATTAAGGTGAGTCTTGTTTACAATGTGCTATTTATGATTTTACCAGTGATTAGAATTTAGGGTGGAACACCATGCTATGCATTTGTGGTTCACTAACAGAATGTTTTGACTAAATCAAAGAGTAAGCAGTATGATCAGGGACCGGACAGTCAGAATAGCACCATAGCATCTAAGTGGGAAATTTATGGCAAAGAATATTGCTAAAAATTCATGTTTTAGCCCATGCTGGAATTATTTTGCTAAATTTATTTTGTCTGTACAATCACATGAAACAATACCATGAAACTAAAGACAGCCAACCCTGAAGTGGCTGATTCCGGTCAAACATCTGTATCCCTCTCTACCTCTGAAAATCTTCAGTCCATCTGGGGCCATATTCCCAGCCAGGGCATTTAATCCCTCCCCCAATCCTGACTTTTGCTCCACCCTCTCTATATAGTTTGTCTTTATGGAGGATTATGATGTGGATATGGATGAGGAAGAGGATGGAGAGGTATTAATGAGAAAGGCCACAACAGGCCATTGGTGGGAGGACTGTGAAGATGATGGCACACAAAACAAAAGAGGAAGAGGCTGCATGGTGAACAGCCGCAGCTGGGCAGAGGAGCTCCAGGATATCTTTGTACCACAAGAAGAAGACTGTTACAGTGGAGGGCGAACCAGACTGTCCAGCATCTCTGTGAGTGATTGCTTTTCTCTCTTTCTGTCTGAGTCACACAAGCACTAAGTTATATCCAATTGTTCTAAAAAACCCATTAGATCTCTCAGGGCAAGTCCAGATTTCAACAACATACTCAGAATAATACAAACAGATAAACAATCACAAAAGAAAACGCACATCCGAATTCTATTTTATTGGTGTGTATATTGCATTTAGAGAAATGCATGTGATATCTGAGGATATTTGGCCCGTGATCCTTATGAAGGATGAAAGATGACTCAAAATGTTGCGTTATTCAATTGGCCTGCTCCCGCACTGAGAAACAGCATTGTGGGAACTAACTGTGCATATGTGAACATGCTTTTCTCAGTGTGAATTTGTTTCTCTTTGCACGTGTGGGCGCATACACCCTTGTGCTTCCCTGTTTTTCTCACGGCTCATCACGTTTGAATCTGTGATGTGGAATGGGGCTGGAGGAAACAAAACTGTGTATTTAGAAATTCACCACTCTGCTTTGAACCAACGAGCAGATGCAGACACCATGTCAGTGCTGCTGAGATGTGCTGACATTTATTAGAGGAGCTTTTATTGATCAGACCTTTTTAATGGTTTTGTTTTCAGTCTCATTCATCAGGCTATGTTTAGCCTGGCCTTTTAGCCCACCATATATCGCTCCCCTTGGCTTGCTGTGCAACCACTCGCATGAATTTCTATAATCTATATCCTCTTGTCAGGATACATTTTTTAGCAGCTGCCATTTGTTTCTTCCCTTTGATTGAGATGAAGAGAAAAGGCGAGGAGAAAGAAAGCAAGTGAGGAAGATGGAGGAGCAGATAACAGATCAGGAGAGCAGTGGCAGCACTGAGCAGCTCTGTCTGTCCCCTCCCTCTTCCATCGCTCTCTCTCCTCCTCCGCTTCCATCTTTACTCACTCCTTCCTCTCCTGCTCACACATTCCCCCACCCCTCCCCTCACTGCTCTCTCTCCTCCCTCCCTCTCCTGTTCATGGAGCTGCAGTATATGAGAGGGTCTCCTGGGTCTAGCTTCACTGCAGTGTAGAGAAGGGCAGGGCAGCTGTTTCAGTACGATGCGCTGAAGGATGGTGCACCAGGAGAAACGCATTTACCAGGTGTGTGGATCTGTGTATGTGTATGTATTGTGATTCTGAGGGTGTAGCAGAATATTTGGAGGTAAACATATCCATCAATGGGGAGCTGCTGGATGAGTGGATGTGTAATTGTTAGGTGGCGTGGGTGTGTTCATATGTGATTTTATCTATTTTTTCACATCTCAGTAAAATTGGAAATAATTTAATCTCTCATATATGGATATGTGTGTGATCATGAAACATGGTTTAATGTGCTCCAAAAATGAAATCCTTCATCAGTAACAGAGATTATAAGGCGCTTTTGCTATAACATGTACTTTCGTCTGGGAGCATAAAATAGGTTGTGTGTGACGTAGACAGTCTGCTGGTAAGGAGGACATCTGAACCGGCTGTCTGAAGCCGATGAGCAAGAGGTAGAGCGTTGGTTGTGAGTGTAAAGGCGATCAACTGTGATTTACTTATGCTCTTACATCAGTCTCATCAAGAGGGTGGGGCCAGTTTTAAGGTTAGGAAGAGAATGTTGACACATAACAGAAACAGCTCTAATGAAGAGGTGTTTATTCAATGGCGGTGTGTCACACGCACGCACACACACTCACATGGTGGGTGCCTAGCACCATCGTATAATATAAAAAGTACTTTTGCCGTGGAGCCAGAAAAAACCTGTCATGCTGAAACATTTCGTTCTGTATCTCATATAAGACAAACTGTGAGACTTCAAGACTTTGGATTTGTGTACCAGAGACCCACGCAGCTCAAATGATATAATAAGTTTTGCAATTAGCAAAAAGAAAAAACAACATCTAAAGGCAGCTAGTGAAAATGATAAATGATTCAGTATAAGATATAAACTATACTACTTATACTATATATAAAAAATAGGAGACCAGGAAATTAAATCAGGACAATCAAACTACAGTAGATGCTGTGAAAAAAATTAAAACATAATTTCTGGTCTAAAAAAAACAATATTGGGAGAGGAGAAAATATATCAGCGTTGAGAGATTAGCTACGTTCAAAAAGTTGCCAAACAGAATAACATAACATTTTATTATTTTATGATTATTGTTCAAGATTAATTCATTATTGCAGATTTGGTTTAGTGACATTTAACAATAAATGGAGAAATCCTTGAAAACAGTGTGGATATCATGTGCGTCCAAAATTCCTTCATTCGTTTATCCCTGTGAGGGCTGCAGTCTATCCCAGGATGCATAAGGTGAGAGGCAGGGTACATTCTGGACATGTTGTCAGTCTGTAAAGGGGCTAACACATGAACAGAAAAATGAATTCATGCATATTCATAGCTGGGAGCAGATCCGAGCTGCACGTCTCTGAACTGTGGGAGAAAATCAGACCACCAGAATCTGCCAAGACCCACTTTTTAATCAGGTTTCAAACGCAGTCCAGAATTTATTGTGGTGCCTGTGTAACAGGAGGATGGGGGGGCTGAAAGGTGGGCCTTACAATTTCACAGTGACGATTTAAACCGGATATTTTTAGGCTTAGACTGATTATTTAGAGACAGAATAAGAAATGAGAGGAGGCTTGTGTAAGGAGCGCTGGCTGTACCTGTTATCTATGCTTATGGTAGAGTAGAAGAGAGGGAATAACTGATTTTAATAAGTGTTAGCAAAGCTTTGATAAAACAATTGACATGACAGTGTTAAGTGTGAGCCCACAGCTGGATTATCCTAATGTGTGAAAGGCAGGAAATTGGATTGACTTTGCTACATTCTTTACCTTCCCTGCATAATCCATATATGACCATCCTTATTAGCTTCTCTTTATTTCTAGCCTCAATTTGAATACCAAACTACACTCCCACCTGGCCAATCAAGCAGAGACTGAACTTCAACAACAGCAGCAACAACACTATTGTTAATATTATTAATATTCATGTATTTTTCTCTGTTCTTTGCAGGCCCAGAGGAATGAGAGAGAGTCCATCAGGCAGAAACTTGCCCTTGGCAGTTTCTATGACGACGAGCCAGTCATCTACACCAGCTGCGGCAAGAACGGCCTGTCCTCCCGGTAGGTTTGGATTGAGTGTGTGTGTGTGTGTGTGTGTGTGTGTGTGTGTGTGTGTGTGTGTGTGTGTGTGTGTGTGTGTGTGTGTGTGTGTGTGTGTGTGTGTGTGTGTGTGTGTGTGTGTGTGTGTGTGTGTGTGTGTGTGTGTGTGTGTGTGTGTGTGTGTGTGTGTGTATACACAAATCTATTACGGTGTGATCAATGAAGCCTTTTGAAGGCTGGCATCAATATTTTTGTGTTTTAGCTTCTGACAGCTGACACTTCAGATCTTTAGATGTTCTCCCAGAATATCTTCTTTGATGGATGGCAGGGAAACAGTGAAATACACCTTTACACCATTATAAAACTTAATGGTAGACCAGTGTTGCTGTATGAACCTCCTCACATAGACCACATTACTGACCTATACAAGCCATATAATCATATACCTATTGGAAAACCAATATATCAATATAGTGGTTTTCTCATGAAGTCTGAACAATGTCCGGCCCTGATTCTGTGTCAGACGCGTTCTCACTCACCGGAAATATTTGGTTTTGTTGATGAGTGGTGCCGAAGTAGAGCATGCTGGAGGCAGAACATGATACATATTACACTGTGGTTATGTAGCTGGTATGTGGTCATAAACAACAGCATTTCTTGCCCTTCCTTAACTTTGTCTGATGGTTCTGGCATCGGCCCTCACCGACAGAAGTTCCTTAATCTCGTTTCCTCTCCAGTTAGAAATGTTTGTTGCCATCTTCCTGTAAATTACCCTTCTTTTTCGCCCTCAGAGGTTTGTTTTATTCCAGATTTGCACAAGCCACATGATATTAAAGTCATCAACACACACTCTGAATTTTGCATTGTCACATACAGCTCCGTTAGGTAATGTCAAGATAATTTCGGGTTTGCAGGGAGTGAGTGGTTATCAGTCCAGCTCTCTTTTGTGTGTATATTCATGCATGTACAGTAGGTAGCATAGTCTTTGTGGAAACTCCACTGTCCAATGTTATATAATGAATCTCCAAATTTTGTGATTTTGAATTTCTAAGATAAACTGAAGGATTTCTTACATCTCATTTGCTTGTCTGACACGTTAACACACAAAAAAAGAAAAACAGCAGCTGTAGCTGAAGATACATGATTTTTACAGGACAGCAACTTATTTTAAGGTCGTGTCCTGTTTTTTTAGCATCTGTTACAGCTGGAGCTATTCACATGGCAAATACAAGCAGTTCTTTACAGCCAGGAGAGGGAGCTATTCAGCTGTTCACTCTATCCATTAACTACTGTAAACCAAAGACTCACGAGTCATAAAAACTGATTGGATTGGCTCTTAGATATTAAGCACAAATTACAGTCAGTGATAGCAGGTCCCTTATGGAATTCAATTTCGAAAGAAGACAGGGCAGCATTGTGCAATAACAGTGGGTTGAATAAATGATTTATCCTGTGTGTCTTTGTGTATACTTGGCAACAAACAGAGGAAGAAAACAAGTGATTCACATAACAGACAGATGATAAGAAGTAAAATGGAAGGTTTCCCAGAAAGCCACAGGGCTGTTTACAGTCAGTCCAAGGGAACTGGCAGTCGACTAAACAATTTACAGCAGCAGAACAAAGAAGAAGACTTTTGCGTGAAATGTTGCTCAGACAGAAACTTAGCGATAGTGTGTTTCTCACCATGGAACATTAAGTCTCTAATGCCAAAAGATTGAAAAATGGGCCACTGATTACTACAAAACAAGATTTTAACATTTTTCATACATCTATATTTATTATTATAGATTAAAGTTATTATCTATAATATTGTTACTTCTGTGTTTGACATAATGATTTGTGTGCACTCTTCCATTGTTCTACCGTTTATATTTGTACTGCCCCATTAGTTTGCTGTTTACCTGTACAGCATTGTGACATGTACTGACCTTTACACAAGTGCAATATAAATTATATTAAACAAATCAATCAGAATTAAAAAATAAAATAAAATTTGATCCTAAAGTTCATTGCAAAAATGATTGATGTATATAAAGTGTATATACGTGTATTGACTATATTTTCCTATGTATTTTAAGGCAACCTTGGGTGAAGTGAAAGGTGTCCTCAAATAAAATCTGTTAGTATTATTATTATAATCATCCCAAAAGCAATTTCAATCAAAAGCAACTGGACTTGGTTATTTGTCTAGGAAGACGTTTCACCTCTCATCCAAGAGGCTTCATCAGTTCATGATCCAGGTATTTACCTTTAACAAGGCCGATGATGTCACTGGAACCCTTTGTGCTCCACTCCAACGGCAGTCGTTGGTTGGGAGTTGGTTTTGACTTTGTTAGTGCTCTAATGGGTCATAACAACAGCCGTTGGAGTCACAGGAGGCCATTTGTGATTGTTCTTTGAGGTTAGATTGTTGAGTCTCCTGGGAAGGGATGAAAGGGCAGCTTTTGTAAATTGTTGAAAATCATCATTCAAACAAATGCAGGCTAAATGTACCAGATTTAGCTGAAAGGCCAAGTCCCTATGCCTGATGTTGGTAGGGTCATTATCGATAAAATAAATTCCTGAAATAACTTTAAAACTGAGGTTCTCCACAAAGAATCATCCAAAAACATCACTTAATCCACTAAACAAATCGCAGTCGACTAAGACAACAACGACCTATTAGTTGACTAATCGACTAAGAGGGGGTAGCCCTAGGAATATGACATAAGAAAATAGGTATATGACCTATATGACATATGAAATCAAACTAAAGGAAAGCATTTCCCTAGAAACTGATATTTCACATTTGTAATTGAGGTTTTGGACACACACACAGTTGCATGTCACCAGGCACCAGCTGGTTAACCAAAGCCACTACACCTGAGACACAACTCTGCTTTGTTTCCATGACAGCTTTGACCTCCAGTATATCTTTGGCACTTTGACTTTTACATTAGAGGGGGCGTTTAAATCAAACAATGAGGCCGTCCCCCTGTGCTACCGACTGCTGTATGAGGAACTGCAGTTCTGTCTGTGGCCCTTATGTTCCTGAAAGAAGAAGTGATGCCTGGTTTAAGTCACCAGCTGTAGTTGGTGGAATTGAAGTCATGTGACGTCCAGTGGACGTGAAGGTGCTCCCTCCGGACTCACGGGGTGGAAATTCCAACACCACCCTGCCCGGTTTGTGTTGTTGTATAAGTTATTGTTCTCATCCCAGTGTAGGTGGGGTTACTTTGGGTTGTTAGGTTCTTTCAGTCAGAGTATCATAACCTGGAAATGAATGTATGGTGTTTTGAGCTGTTGGAAAGGCTGAGGTTGAAGTGCAAGGCTGAGGTTGGGGAGAGCATGACGTTGTGTTTGTGGCTTCAGTTGTTTTATTGAAGCTCTCAATTGCTTTTTTGTTCCTACATGATTAGGTCACAGATTGTGGCATTACTGTCACCAATGCACTTCTTAGCCGAAAGTATGTGGAAACACAAACTATGTGTACTTGTTCAACATATCATTCCAAAAACCTTGGCCACTGATATGCTAGTCTAACCATAATGCAGGGATTCACTTCCATTCAGCTACAAGAGTATTAGTGATGTCATTTTGGGCACAGGTGTTGGATTATAAGGCACATCACTCCATTTTATTTATTCATAAGGAAAATACACACTAATCAACATTACTGTAAATGTAAATACAAAAGCAGTGCTCTTCCTGTTGTCTGTCCAAAAAATCCAGTCGATTCTCAGTGAAACCTGGCACATGATGTATATAGAGCTGCCAAACTCTTTGATGAAAATATGTATAGAATTCTGCAAATGCTTTAAGTGTGTGTCCAAATATTTCCTGGACTTTCCACCACTCTCTTCTTGAAGTGTAATTCCGGTGCAAAATCATCCCATGGTCTTTTTCTGCACTTACATACATAAAATAACCCATCGAGACAGTTTTTTTTTTGTGTATGAACTATTAACGGAGAAATCCAGTAGAGTCACTAACAGTCAGATGTGGCTAACACTGATTAGCTCGGAGCAGTACAGTTGAGGCATTAAAATTTTAACCACTTATACTGCTCAAAATAACATCAAACCTCTGCAGTAGCATTTTTTGCACCGGAATTACACTTTAATTGTATAGTACAATTTTGTAAAATGTCTTTTAAGATCATCTTGTTGAGGATACTGATATGTAAAAACAAAGTTATCACAATCAATCAATGATTTCCCCCCCTCTCTCTCTAAGTTTATTTCTGACTAGGAGACATTTTCAGTGTGATCAACATTTCCTCACTCACGTTCTTCACTGTGTTTTTGCTCTCAGACTGCAGAGTGGGGTGAACCTGCAGGTGTGTTTTGTTAATGACAGCAGTAGTGACAAAGACAGCGATGCTGAGGACAGCAGGACAGAGACCAGTCTGGACACACCGCTATCCCCTGTGGTATGCACAATTTATATAGTCTGTGTATTTTCTATTTTCACTACTATCATTAGTCTTTGGAATTACCATGTGTCTCTCCTCTCCAGAGCAAGCAGAGCTCATCGTTATCAGACCGGGACACAGCGGAGGAGGACTCTGACCCGTTGGATGACTGTGGCGGATTCTGGAGGGTGCAGCGGAGGCTGCAGGAGGAGGCCCGGGTGGCGCTAGCTCTGGCACGACCCATGGCCCGTATGCAGGTGGAGGTGGAGAGGCAAATTCAACTGCACAGACGTTCACCTGTGGCTGACTTGGTGAGTCAGTGAGAGAGAGAAAAACAGTTCACAGGGTGTGTGTGTGCGCACGTGCGTGCGTGTGTGTACCAAATGGATATATAGACCCAGTTAATATTGCATAATACAGTTTTAGTCATTAATCACACATCTGTCTGTATGTGTTTACATTTGCAGCTTCCCCATCTGCCTCACATCAGCGAGTGCTTAATGAAGAGGAATCTGAGGCGTGGGGACATGAGGGACATGAGTCTAGGACAGCTACAGGTCATCACGAATGACTTACACTCACAGATTCAGAGTGAGTAGCTCACGCACACACACACAAGTACAAACACAAGCACAAACATCACTGTCCACTGTCCCATTTGAAGAATTGAGAAAAACAGCCCTGGTTTGGAAGTATTTGTCAAACCTAAGGTCATAGCCCTTCCTGCCATATATTACAGAGCCTGATAAACAATGTTTCCAACTAACAATGCTAATAAGGCTACTAAAGAGTTATGTTATGGTGTACCTTGTTGGCTTAGTAACTATCCAGACTGAGTTTTCTGAAATATAAAATGGAGGTCAAAGTATCTAAGAAGATATAAAGATTTAACAGTTAATCAATCTTATAAAAACATTACAGTTCAAAATATGGGCATTTTCTTACCATTTTTACAGATCAGGCTCCGAAATCCTTCCATTCATCATCATAGTGACACCTTCGACAATTCATTATACTGGATTAGAGATACTCACATGCATAATCTAACACAGGTCTAAATGAGGAGCTCGTGCAGTTGTTGCTGTTGAGGGATGAGCTGCACGTTGAGCAGGACGCCATGTTGGTGGACATAGAGGACCTCACCAGGTGAATCGCCCTTTTTCTTTCAAGACTCCATGCTTTGTCTTTCGTTCCGCAATATCTGTCAAATTATCATATTCTCGATGTGATGAATAGAACATGTAAATTGTATTTGCACATTTACTGTACAGTATTTCCTGCTCTTGCTCTAACGCTTCTTGTCTTTGGTTTTGCGGCAGGCACGCTCACAGCCATCAGCGGCACCAAGTGGAGAAAGCTATCTCTAAATAAACACTTCGTCCACACGTGTGTCCGTCTGCACGCCATTTTACCTCCCGCTCCATGGAATGTCATCAGTGTTACTAACGATAATCCATCTTCTGTGCTGACTGTTTCTGGAGTAAAAATACTGTAATATTTGCACACAGCCACACCACATAATGTAATGCACCACAGGCTGTTGTTGAAGGACAGAGGACATCTTAAGGAAGTTGAGCTGCTTTCAGTATGGGCACGGTTCAGTTTGCGCAGGCTTTTCACTTCCACTCAGCATGATTAATCATGCTATGTTTTAAAGAATTAGGGGAACCCTCTCAACGTAATTGCATCCCCTAACCCTGATTTACCTCTTCGTGTTTGTTTATGCTGAGTTGGAGAGAACGCCTGCACGCTTTGTTTCTCCCTTGTCTGAAAAAGGATGATGACTTCTAGAGGCCACACCTGACTGAACCATGTCTTTTGTTTGTCTAAATAATAACCACGAGGATTGATCAGTTCATCTGTAGACATGCTCTGTTCACTGGTTCATCATTACTTTCACTAAGAGCACTTTGTCATCTCTTTTTAACACTGGAATTCACTATTAAACATCTACTTTTCTCTGAGCTGTTGCAGTGGAAAATGATGAACACTGATAATTTGCAGCTTTGCTTCACAGTGGTGTTTTAAAGATGCATTTAGAGCTGTAGTGAACATTTTGAATTTTATTCAGCCAGATTTGTATTTGTCCAATGCATTTATGTGCTCGGTACAATAGACAACATGAAAAGATATGGGTTAAACAAATCATATTGTTATAGGGATAGAACAAGCAAAAGTGGAGGCATGACAGCCCCTAAATAAAAATATGCAAAGTCACTTTTGTTATGCTCAATTTACTAATGCTAAAATAGGGGTAAACATATAAAACAAATATATAAATAAATCACGTCTATTTTATCTGTTCAGATGGTTTATGGACATATTGTATGTAAATGTTGAAATACTTTATTAAAAGGAAGAAGAGATGATGAGCCTTGTTGTCTGGCTGTGTCTAAGTGTTTTCACTCTCAGCTTTTTAAGAATGTTATTTAACACAAATCACAAGTCAGACTTTCTTTTATATGCTTCATTGATAAATGTACTGAATAATGATTGTAAAAAACAAAACTCCAGTAATAAATGTTTCAAGTGTGTGAGCTGTGTGAATACTTGGTTGGTTTGCATCAGAGTTCATTTGCATTTTGTGTTCTGACTAAATCTGAAGGGGTTGTTCTTATCCACGGTAAAACCAAATGATTACAAAAACACATTGAAGTGGTTTCATGAAGTGGAGCTTGGGAAAGTGAGTCTGCTCACCTTCACACCTTCACACTTGTGTTGACACTTATGTAACTGAGTTTTGTGGAGTATTTCCACAAGCAAAAGGGGAACAATTCTGACCATGGGGGCTGAAACAAAACATAGTTACACTCATCCGTTAATCCACATAAACTGCAACTAGATTATTATTATTAAAAAGTAACAGCCAAAGAAAAAAATATATTCTAATTAAAATGTTAGTTTTACACATAATTCAACACACTCTAACTACAAGAATCCAATTATCTCCACCTCAGATGGCTGCTTAGATTTTTTTAATTATTTGAAAATTTTAAATTAGATTTTTAACACTGACAATAATTAATTGAAAAGGTAAAACCATAAAAACATATTTGAGTTATTTTTTTCTCTAGAAGCCTAAATGTTATACATACATGGACATCCTGACATTATGCTCTGGTTTGACTTATTAATTAAACAACAACTATTTTAAATCATTTTTCTAAATATAAACATGTAATGAATTTATAATAAAATCATTATCTAATAAAGAGCCATTTATAACTTCCACCACATCGCACTAGATGCTGTAGTCGATTGATATGTTCATCTTTGTGATCATTTTATTTTGCTTGTGATTATTGATATAGTGGACATGGCAGATATCAGGTTTTAGTGATGTGCAGGATTTTAGTTTGAAATAGAGTGGAACATAATGCTTTCACTCTTAACTCTGGAAATGTCAACAATGAACAGTTACCAGTGAAGCTCCATTACTCACTGGTGTTTGTGTTAATTCCAGTTTCACTTAAGTATTTGTCAATATAGGGGGAAAATTACACAACCTTGAGTATGCACTTTCAAATTACAGTTAGGTGTGAAAACTGTTGTACAGTGAGGGGAATCCCTGCATCAGAGAGTATAAAACACTTAAGGTTTTCTGAGTTCAGTTACACCTGACCTGAGAATCGGAAGTTATTCAACATGCCACTCGTCAAGCTCTGTGAGTACAATGTACACTGACTGAACAGTGTTTTCTTTCTTGCAACAAAGGAGTTGAAACT
Source organism: Echiichthys vipera (assembly GCF_963691815.1). Lineage (NCBI taxonomy): Eukaryota > Metazoa > Chordata > Actinopteri > Perciformes > Trachinidae > Echiichthys > Echiichthys vipera. Next base: position 15,735,983 of record NC_139840.1, read on the forward strand.
GAATATTTACTATATTTTCCTTTATTTTGTCAGACTTTGCTCCTGTACTGCTGCTCCTCGTGCTCACCTGTCCTCCGGTCAGCCAGTCTGTGCCAGTGACGAGTAAAGGGCCGGTGACAGACTCCTGTGTTTTATACGCACAGATACTCCTACGCAACATCACTGATGCACTTACACAGGCAGGTCTACACACACTAAATGAAGATTTATTTCTGCTCTGTGACCTTTAATGTGTCTTTAAATTATAGTTCAAAAAAATAATCTTTCAATGTGATATAGAATAACCTGTTCAGTGGAATCGACTGCACAAAGCAGAGCGTGGAGCTGAACGCGGAGACTAACACGGCATCTGTTTGTGCACCAATGGTAAAGAACAAAAACATTTTATTGATGAATTTTACGTATGTATTTAAAGTTTGACACGTGGCAATATTAATTAGTTATTGTTCAAAACAATAATTGTATCTCAGTGTTGCACCCCATACAATCGTCTATGTCCAAATATATTATATATATACTCAAATTAAATTGCATTTGTCCCACAGAAATCTACATGCTCAGGAAAAGTGAAGTCAGAATTTGATCAGGTAGGTTGTGCGATGTCTCTAACTAATTATATAGAGTAACCTGAGAGTAATCTCAGAGTAATTCATTTTTCTCAGACTGTCAAATGTACACTTTAAATATAAGTAGTAGGAAACAGCCTTTGACACATTTACAGTTACTGTATTTTGCTGAGTTGATATGTACACTCAGTGTCCAATATATTAGGTACACATGTACAATCGAATGCAGTCATGTACAATAGATAATACTTTTATGATGCCTATGATGTTCAGTTTTTCTTGACGATGTCAAATCTGTTATAGCCAGTTGGTGATGGTGTTGTACAGGACTGCATCATGTTATTATTATTATTATTATTATTATTATTATTATTATTATTATTCTATTGAGATGTTTCTAATATTCTGTATGTAAAACAGAAGAACCAGAAAATAGAAACACCTCTCAATATAATTGAATTCAATAATAATAATTCAAAAACGCCACCTTTATGAATTACTTCAATAACATTAGCTGAATTTACACGGTCAGTGTTAACAAAAACCGAACATTGTGAGCTTCATAAAGATACATACACTATGTATATATTCATATATTGTCTTGACGATTGTCTTTATCCAGGATTCCTGTCTGACAAACATTGAGGAGGATCTGCATCACTACTACAAATTTCTAACAGCACAGCCGGACCCTGACAATCTACTTGCTTCAACTGTTCTGTTCAGTCTCAGAGAGCTCATGGAGGTAGTGACACATCTTACACAACATTAACAGTAATCAGCGCCAGTGTTGTTTAATACCATTTGCACCAATACTTTTAGCATCAAGTTAACACTGACTGTCTCATGAGGCGTTGCTGGGCTAAATCGCCAACAAGCTCATCTGCTTAAGTTATGATATGTGTATGTTATACATGCAAAAATGCATATTAAAAGGGGTGAGAAGAAGGAGAGAAAGTTTCTGCTAAGAGATAACTGCAATCACCTGCCAATGTTTAAAGTTCCCATGTCATGCTCATTTTCAGGTTCATACATTTATTTTGGGTTTTTACACTAACATGTTTACATGTTTGAATAATCACCCTCTGTCTGAAACGCTCATTTCCAGCATCTGCCTCATTAAGCCTCCCTCCTATAAAAGCCCAGTCTACTCTGATTGGTCAGCATTTCTAGGTCTTCCACAGTTGCACTCTAGGCATCTCTGCACCATCATTGCCACTGGGCTGTGTGCATTTCTCTGTGGATTGAGCATTTTGATACTTTCACACTATTTATACAGCACCTCAATCTGCTGTATTTATCAAAAAGAACATGGAAACCTCACTTTTAACCTTTAAATCAACAGCCGCATCTTGGACAATATTAAATTGTTCTTTCAAGACAGGGTTTAAGTGTAATGAAATGTATTAAAAATGCATAATTTGCTCTCAACAGAACTGCCCTACATGGTCTTTGCCAACAGACTTGGCTTCAAAGGAGGTAAGAGATTCCTTAATGCACGCCATGACCATGATTAGGATGAAGTTGTTATTTTTATTGACTCAGGTATTCTTATAATGCATATATATATATATATATTTGGTTGTCAGTGAATCAAAGATTCCAGACAAAGTATTCTAAATCCAAACAATTAAGCATAGTCTAATTGTTATAAATCATTTCAAAATTCCTGTGTTTCTTTAAGGCTGCTGCAGATCGTCCGAGCACCTACGATGACAGACTGAGCCTCTGCAAAGTGCTGAAGGGCTTCCAGGTCCGCAGCATCACAATCAACAGAGTCATTGCATACATGAACTCTGGAGAACACACTAGATGAGTAATTAAGCTCTAATAGATCAGTCATTTAGAAAGCTATACAGAACCTATTTACACATACATACCATAAACTACAGTAACAGTTCCTGTTACATTCAGATAAATCTACACTTCAGTCTACTTTTTGACTTTTTAGGAGCCTACATATTTATTATCTTTACGTGGTCATACAACTTATATTTAACATCGAGATGATGTGTTGGAGTACTTTTTTCTTTATAAAAAAATGTATTTATATACTATATGCTATTTATTCATTCATGTTATTTGAGCTATTTATTTTAAACTATTTATTGTTCTGTTATTCACCTGGTTCCAAGAATCACCAAATAAATATTATTCCTGCATGAATACTGTGGATTTATCGTTCATTTATTTTCTGTTGTTTACCTTTTCACTTTAATTTCAGAAAATGTATAACTGTGAGATAATTGAAGCCTATATTCTCCTTGATAGAAGACAATAGTGACACTTCATAGTCATAGATAATACATATGATCAAAGTCAGTCATTTGACGTGCAGATACACATTGTAGCCACAAAATGACAATATATTATGTGATTTACAGAAAAGATTTCTTTAATATAGAAGAGCTCTCTCTTATGATGGTCAGGTCCTGAATTCCTATGCAATTGTGATTTCTGTTAAACCCTTGACTATTATCCATTGACTATATTTTCCTGTAACCACCTCAGAACCCCCAGCTGAGCTTTGTGAGAATCATACTATCACAATGCACTGCTGGGTTTCTTTGTTCACATCCTATTGCAGCAACAAAACAACAATATATGTGATTCACAGGGGAATTTGATTTTTTTTTTTGTTTTAAATCCAGAATAGTTCTCATTCGTGATGAGCCTGTATTCCTATAAAGGTGCGATTTCCTTTAAACACGGCACTATACTATTCACCTGACTGTATGATCCTGTTACCACCTCAACTCACCGCAGAATGCAGTGTTGAATCTGTTCACACTTCATTTGGGAAGTCCAGTGTTAATAATCAACTTACAATCAACTATCAGGTGACCATAATAATGTCAGCAAAATGTTTTGATATTCAGAAGGATGTGAAAGTCATTCAGAACATATTCAGAGCCTATTAATAAAAGGAGTCAGAGTTAGGTCAGGTGTCACTCAGGTGCAAATATACATAATTAACAGTGGATGTCTACTTGAAATATACTTAGTCAACTGAAGACTCTATTCAGCTTTCAGTTTGCACAGACGGGCACTTTTGTTCTGGGATATGATGTTTTGAAAGGGCAGATAGTGGTAGTTCATGAAAACGTCATTGAAAGTCATACATAGCTTTTTGTTTCAAGTGTCACCCCTTCACATGTGTTCAGTGGAATCGGAACAACTGAGGTTTGTGGTGGATGACTATGACGTTCTTGCTGCTGAAAATGGGTGAGACAATTTACTGAAATAGTCAGACACAGGAGAAGATATAACCATGGGCCATATAATAATAACAATAATAATAATTATAATAATACAACAAATTGGTAACATGCAAGTCTGTCTCTGAGCAAAAATACTTATAGTATAGTATACTTATATATCATAGGACTACTCTTATTTCATACAGCCCACCACACCAAATTATAATTAATACTTATTCATGAAAATACACACACACACACACACACACACACACACACACACACACACACACACACACACACACACACACACACACACACACACACACACACACACACACACACACACCACACACACACACACACACACAGGTGTAAGGGGGGGGGGGCACAAAAGGAGAGAAAAAAATGCTATTTCGAAGAGAAAGGCCTACTATCTTCTGCATTTATAACTTGACAAAAATATGGTATAGATAGAAATTTGAAATGTTGCACAATTAATGCACTAACTCTAAAAGCACGTTTGGTTTCATTAACAGAGACCTGGTGGTAATTTATGTTGTATTTGCATGTTTTCGACAAATATCTCTGTAAGTTTCTTAGAACAACATTAACAAAGATATTTCATGTTGTTTTGTTTTTTTAACTTCATGCTCATGTAGCCTATCCCAAACAGTCCTTCTTCTGTACCATGTATTTGTATTTCAGACTGTTAAATTAAATTTTTATGTAATTAGGACAGACCTCAAAGCAAAAACAGACAGACTTCTGAACTGAGAACACATTATTCATGAACTGACATTATTGGAACAGCTGCTATTTACTTCATGTAATCCAATTACATTCATTCAACCCGTGTCCACCGAGATACAATTACATATGCAGTTAGTGCCACCTAGTGGGGAAAAATAGCTTGCAGCAGCTTAGCCAAAGGACCATGATACCAAATGTAGTGTTTTCAATAAATTAGGCTCCATAGGCCCACACTACAAATGTTAAACACGCTCATGCTTAAACGTTTCAAATAAGGACAAACAGACATGCGCAGAAACAGGGTTGTAATCGGTCAAACCCTGCTCCCAGGTGTGTTTGAGTGTAATTACTCACAGCTGGTGATATGTTCATAGGTCACAGGACACCTACGCTCCTTACAAGCTTGTCCGAGGCCGAGAATGGACCGAAACCTTTACACAACCTCTTCTTTGTGGAGGATAATCATCCTTATATCAGCTTCCAAACTCACAGAGAGCCGGTTACTGCACGACCGAAGCCCCAGCAGCGCCACAACAAACTCCCGCATCCAATACAGGACTGACATCCGCCCGGAGAGAACGGAGGTCCGACAGCAACAGAGCGAAGGGCTCAGCGTGCGGCCTCGACCCGTCGCGGTCAACTGCCATGCGAACTCGATGCGGGTCGTGGTGCGGGCTGACTTGTTTGACACGGGCATCCAGGTGGACGGCAGAGATCTGCGCCTGGGCTCTGACTCCGTGAGTGAAGGGAGTGTGTGCGGAGCAGTCCCATCAGGAGAGGCGGAATTCACCATCCAGGTCCACCTCATGGATTGTGGAGCTAAACTCTCAGTAAGCAGTCTTTTTAAAAATCTTTTTATGGGATGTAGCTCAAGTGAACGTGTAAAAAATCGGTGTTAAGTGACTGAATTTAGGCTTCTTGTTATATTGCTATATAGATGTAGACATTCTTAAAGACGAATATTGTTCCTTTCAGTCGACAACAGAGAAGATTATCTACTCTAATGTCCTGGTCTACTCTCCTGTACCTTCATCTGAGGGTTTGCTCAGACTGGATGGAGCAGTTATTCCAGTTGAATGTCATTATGAAAAGTAAGTCCTGTATTTTTTTTTTTTTTAGGGTGTTTAAACAGTGTTATACGTATAGCATGTAAAATATTATTATTTAATATTGCAATAACATACCATCTATTTTCAGGAGGTATGCTGTGGATGGCATTTCTCTGCATCCAACGTGGCTTCCCTCAGTCTCCATTGTCTCAGCAGATGATCAGATAGACTTCAATCTGCTACTCATGACTGGTATGAAACGTTTGAGTGACGGAGCATCTTTTTCAATTTCATCTTCATAAGGAATTCTTACCTTTTTTAGATGACTGTTGTATAAGGGAATTGTAGAATTGGTTCAAATGTTTGGATTTCTCATTTGTATCTTCACAGATGATTGGCAGTTTGAGAGGGAGTCTTATTCTTACTTCCTGGGCGACCCCATTCTTTTTGAAGTTTCTGCCATCGTCACAAACCACATGCCCCTGCGTGTCTATGTTGACCGATGTGTTGCCACACCAACTCCTGATGCAGAGGCCACATTAAGCTACGCCTTTATTGACCATTACGGGTATAAGCTCAACATCCCAATCTTAGAAAACAAAGAGACTGTAGTAAAATGATCTTGTTTCTCTTTTAAACTTAAATCAACTGCATTCCCAACAATTGTTTTCATTTGCTGCGATCACAGATGCCTTGCTGATGCTTACCTCACAAACTCCAACTCCCGCTTCCTACCAAGAGTTGAAGAGCACAAGTTGAGATTTCAGCTTGAGGCCTTCAGGTTCTACCAGGAGCCAAGCAAACAGGTTGGTTAATTTTCTTGTCTTTGGCATGCACTTTGGAGAATACATCTTTTTAATAGTATAAAACCGTGTAAGACTTGCATTAATAAGTTAATTCTGTTCATACATGAGACCTTAAGAGTAGCTTTCATATTTCACACCAATTCTCTCACAGGTCTACATCACCTGCTATGTGAAGGCTGTTCCAGTCGTGCTCAGTGTCAGCTCTCAAAACAGGGCCTGCTCTATGATTGAGAACAGGTATTGTACTAATGATGCCATCATTTTCAGCATGGCCTCTTCTCTCTACAGTGTCGCAATACTATTAGAAAATAAGGACTGAAATTATCAAGGCTGGACCTGGATATTCAGTATTCATTCATTGAGTAGGTATCCGGTTTTCAGTTTTGGTATTCAGGTATTGTTTTTGTTTAAACACATTCCTTAAATAATAATGACTTTTTAAATTAAAGGGAAAGACACGTGTTGCAGCACAGTGATTGCATTACTCCGCGTCAGTCTCTCCTGTGTTTTGCTGCCATTTATTGTCACTTTTCTTTTTTCGTAGCTGAAGAACAGTTGCAAACTTGTTGTTCTTATTCCAACTTTAGCTGCCCTGTTTAACAATGTAGTCATAAAGACATGCATGCATGCAGGCTGAAATGACTGTTTTTCAGAACAATTTTCAGTAATTAGCCGCTGATTTATGAATTCCACTGAAACATTGCAGCCTGTGCGAGTTGGAGCCACTTCTGTTGACGTCGCAATATAACAGAGGCCTGTGTGCCTTGTGTCTGTAGCAGACTGGTGTTTTCAAGAGATTTACGGAAGATAAACATCTATGTCAGCATGTATTCATGCAGAGCTGAGCTGTCTGGCTTCTTTCAGATTCGGGCTTCATAAAATTAAGTAATTGTTTTTTCATATTTGCTGAAAGTATCACTATATCCTGACAGCACTATGAGACCGCTGATCTGTGAAACGGTAATGCACCTCTGCATCGAGCTGCTGCTCCTTGTCCGCTCCTAATGGCATCTGCTAGATTTCACAGCACCCGACAGACAACCTCAAGATTCAGTTAGTTACTGTATTGCCTATTTCTGTTTTCAGAAATATATTTTAGTTACTGTTTAGCTGTAAAATGAGCACCTAGCTGAGGGGGCAGTACTTTATTTTGGCTGGACTTGGTACAAACTTTCTCATTTTATAACTGAACAGCAAACTAAAATGTTTCTGAAAAGCACTTTATACAAAAATAGGCTATATTGATTATTTGATTTTAAGCAGACATCAGAGTTCATGAGCAGTCATTTGCAATGTGTACGATTACTGCTTGGCTCACATTGGTTGTTTTTGGTCAGACACGATGGGATCTTTCAGAAGCCATTAGGAGCAGACGGGGAAAAGCAGAGGCACGTGACTTTTCCATAGATCGTCTGTCTCAAGTTACCGACCCCAGCTTTAAATGCCCTGTCTGAAAATGCTCTTGAGTATAAAACATGCTATGATATGCTGAAATGATTTCACTAATTTTACTGTCCCTTAATTTGAAAATTGCTTCCTTATACAGATGGAGGTCAGTAGATGGAAACGATCAGGCATGTAGTAGCTGCGATCGCTCACATTTGGATCAGGAGCCTCTGCCCACAGAACCCGCTAAAACTACCACCAGGAAAGCATGGCCTTCCAAAGCGTCTCAGGAGAGTTCAGCTGAGAACAGACCCGAACACTTCCCGGCCAATTATGTCAGTTACCGTCCAGGAATGTACCAGAGCCAACAAAACCAACCTCAGCAATCCTCTGCTGGAGTGATGAAGAGAGGGGCAGAGTACAAATCAGGTGAGTGACGACGCATATTAAATGTCCTGAATTCTTAATTTTGTTTGGTCTTTCAACATATTATGTGCAATTTCGACTTACTTCATGGACTTTTTTTCTCACATTTTATCAAGTTTAAAGGTCCAATCTTTTGAACCTCCAAACAATAAATATTCCCAAATGTATTGACAGGTCCTTAATGCAGACTAAATGCTGAACTCTAAATGTTGTTTGTTGATAATAGGCTTATATACTGTACAGTATGTATTCAGTTGATATGCACAGCAGATATAAAAGATCAAAGGTTGAATTAAGCTTGAATATACTGTAATTTGATGTTGACTTATTCAACTTTTAGTGCAGTTGAAATAAAACCTTTTGACATTTATGCATTTATTTATTTTTTACAGAGCGAACTATTCAGCTGGGACCCATTACTGTCCTGCCATTCAGCAAAACAGACACGATACCATCAGATTCCAAAATGGTACCTTCACCAAAGAACAGGAACTGAGAACCAGGACAGCACAGACTGAGGATTTAAAAAAAGAGGAATCATCACTGGACAAAAAACATTTCTGAAACAACCCCTGTGAATGCACGTTAATCTCGTCACACCATCTCACCTGAAATAGTTTTTCCTCTGCTTTGTTATGGTTCTTGTGTTTACTCCAATAAAGATTTTACCTTAGCTTGACTTTTTTTCTTTTCACCTGTTTTATACAAAACATAAAAGCAATACTCAAATATTTGATGTCTGATCTTTATGAAATATGAATCCCCATTCTAACTTTTGCCAGGAAAGAAGAAACATACTCTATATTCACCATTGTTTTTTGGTGTAATCTGAAGTACTTTTAAAATAAAACTCCTGTGGCAGGTTGAAACTCTGGCTTTCTGACACGTTGCGTATCACAATCGGAAATACTGGAAAAATACAATGCTTAGTTTCAGGGCATCATGTATGTATTCTAGACAGAATATTTATGAGGATTCTTGGAATTGCCTTTTTTAACATTTCTAATTTTCTAGTCAGAGATTGCAAGGAGGGGGTAAAGAAAGGCTTGAAGGGCTGACATGCATTAAAAGCATCAAAGCTGGGATTGAACTCATAACTGTCACATATCGTCATCTTAGTCATTGTCCATATATCTACCAGTTGCACTATCATTGACATCTTGCATATGGGTATATGTGTGCCCTATTTTTGTAGAGAAGCTTCATTTTGAGCCACGAGTTGTCATTACTTAAAGAACTCAGTATGCCTGTAGCTTACAATTGAATTAGCCTTGGGTTGTAAGACCTTGGTCAGCAGCAGAAGTGGATGTCAAAATGATGTCCTCTTGTGTATTTTAACACAAATACACAAAACACAATGCACCCTTTTGACATCCACTTTAAAGCTTCATCTAACACAATTCCAGCTTTTTTGATCTGATGAGAAAAGCAGGCATGCTATTAGGGAGCACTTCCCTCCATTACTACCAGCAGCTTACTCATGTAGTCACATTATTGATTAACCCATGTGAGGGGTGTACACTGCACTAAATGTTGGTTTTGCCTGCATTCATCCAATAAAATAACACTTTCTACTTGAATCACTTCCAAGTCATATTTGTATTAGAAACATTCTCTGAAAAAAATGCTTGTTGCTGGCTGTGAGTTTACTGTTGTGGTTAGGTGTGTTGGAGTTTTCTCCCAAGCCCTTTATTTAGAGTTTTTTTTTGTTGCAAAAACGCTTGTTGACAGGGGCAACGCTTTGCACTTACAGCACTATGTATACTAATCAGCTTAAATGGACGTCTACGGAACCATTGCAGCCTTTTAAGGAAAGAACTGACTTGACCCCTAAATGTACACCAGTATTAATATTGCAGGTGGAAATGCTTCGTCCTCCTGCCATCTAGAACATTAGGTTATTTAGGTTTAGTTGTGTCAGCACCTCGGACAGCGCCTACTCATTGTTTCAGTCAGTGGGCGTGTTGAGCGCTGTCCGCGTCCTGAAACATAACAGGGGCTTCTGCAGGTTGCTTGTTTTTATTTTCCCCTCCGACCTTCCTGATGAATCATGGGCTCATTTCTCAGTGCTTCAGACACGACTGGGTCGATGTCCTGGGCGCCTGTTTACTTTCGTATCCAATGAATAACCCATTATATGTAAGACTGTGTTTACGATTCGCTGGACGGCATTAATATACCCGCTAAGTGCATAATAAATCAGGGGCACATCGAAGTACACTTAGGAGTTAATGTCAAGCTTATCATCACATTTATATGTTGCAGAGAGGCGTTCAGCTGTCTGCATAGCCTCAATTGTGTTTGGTGAATATTAAATGCTAACTATTCAACGAGTGAACATTTGGACGTTTTGTTTTAGATTGCTCTTTTCCATTCTTTGTTTCCGTACCTCTCTGTCCTCTGGGCATGGGTTGATGATGGCTCTGCGTCAGCGTTCCAGCGAACGCATCTTTCATAATTGAGTCGTCTCGCCCCGGCACTCTAGCTTTACCATCGAGGTTCACTGGATCATTTCTCCCGTTATAAACACAGCAACGATGCTTTTCTACAAATGCCAAACGCTGATGGTGTTCGCTTTTTGCTTTCTTGTTCGCGCGGTTGTTGATTCCATCCGAAAATGTGGACAGGAACTTTGTCGGGACGACCAGGTCTGCTGCGCGCAGGGAAACGACACCAATGTCGTCACTTGTTGCAGGCAGTTTGTGGACAAGACTTACTACAACATCGCCATGGTCACCCGGAAACTTTCCGGGGTACTTATTATGCTGCTTCTCTTCGCTGTGGGATACTTTGTCCAGCGAATGTTGTGCTCCAGATCCCGGCAGCTCACCCCGCCACACAACGGACACCCGACTGTTACCACATCACAAGATCCGCTAATGGAGGGCAGTACACCGGACGGCTTGATGGATCCGGCTCCTGCTGCTCAACTGCCCTCATACGATGAATGCAAACGCCTGCCGACATATGAAGAAACGGTGCGGGATGGGAGCAGAGGACAGCCGTCCAACATGGGACAGTACATGACAAGGACGTCAGTTGGATAAATTAGGCTCTCACTATATATTCGACAATTGTTTCATATCATTATAATGGACATTTCCGAAGCAAACCGATCATGATGTTGTCTGGTTTCCCCCTGCAGCAGCCTCAAATGTGTGCCTTTATGCAACAAAAAAAAGACCTACTACAGTATATCCTACTGGTAAACGATTTAGTCGCTCAGCGCTGCATTTGTTCTGGGGCATGTACCAGCGAGTCTCAAAGTTAACTCCGTTTTCTAATAGGACACGCTTTGTTAATGGTTTTGCTAGTAAGTAATATATGGTTGCGCTTTATAAATTAGTAATAAATCATTAAATCAAATCAAGAACAACTTTGGACTCTGGCTAATTATCTTTTGGCTGTTTAATCCACCATGAATAATCTTGAAATAAACGACTGGGTCGATGTCCTGGGCGCCTGTATTAACAATTTATCAACATTTACCACTAAATTCTGGGTGGATTATTGTTATTGTAATGGTAATATCAAATGACTGCATTAGTACCCCTGATGGGGGTTTTCACAGCTGCAGCACTCTTGCGTACATGCACTTTGTTCGCTGATACTTATGTTGTATCAGTGGGATGCCTTATGGACCCGAGGGTTCAATGTAAATGATAGCTGAGTGAGATCATCGAATTCTGTTTGAAGGCTGTAAGACTATAGGTTGCACCCGGTAAACAAAGAATTTCTATAGTAACTTATGGTGTGTTTGTGGTGCTCAGCGGTGATTCTAATACACAGTAATAGACTCGATGGTATCTTGTGTTTCCTGTGGTATCTATAAAAGTGTCCTATTTCACTCACAGAGTGCTTGCAAGATTACTTGCATAACGAAAATTGCTTGACCAAAATATAATTTATTGTTGACATAAAGGAGTTTAGATTTGATTTCAAAAGCAATTTGTCACATTGTCAATGGTTTAAAAAGAACATGTTTAACGTGAATAAATCTCAAAATTGTTTATTTGATCATTTGGACCACTCGTCTGAAAGCCTCTTCAACTCCAAATCCCGTCGATGCGGAGCAAGGCTGAACGAACCAATCCCGACCCGAGCAAATCTTCCTCAGGTTAAACCTGTCCTTGATTTCAGTGACAGTCAGTGCGCCGTTCACGTCCTGTTTGTTGGCGAGAATGACGAACGGACGGCCCCGCAGCTGCTCGCTCCTCAGCGTGTTCTCCAGCTCCCTCCGCGCCTCCTCCAGACGCTCTCTGCCCGAGCTGTCCACAACAAACACGACAGCTGCCGTGTCCTGGTGGAAACTTGTCCAGTGCTCGCGCATCTTTTCCTGGCCACCGACGTCCCACACGGTTAAGGCGATGTTTTTCCGGTTCTTTCTTGCCTCGAACATTTCCACGTTGAAGCCGATGGTAGGGACGGTGCCGACGCACGCCTTGTGTTTCAGTTTGTAGAGGAGGGTGGATTTCCCAGCGTTGTCCAGGCCCAGAATGAGGACTTGGGCTTCTGGTTGTTTAGATCCTCGCAGTCCCATAGCGACGTGGTAATAACTCAAGTGGGATAGGCACATCTTACTCTTTTTGGCGCAGTGTTTGCATAGTGCGTTGCCCGGAGTTTAATAGATAAGCCATTAGCTCCATGCTGACTGTAACTCACAGCTCACTGATAAGGCGCCACACCAGGGGGCAAAGTTTGTACCAACCAGAGGATTCCCCTCGTTTATACGCTTTATAAGTAAAGTTATGAAACCTTAGTACATCTGTAAGAAAACAATATTCATCATCTGGCATAGGTTAGAAAAAGGTTATCCTAAGTTGTTTTACTGTAAGATATTCTGCTACTAATCTAGTCCAGATTATTAAAGCACATTGAATAGATAATCAATTACATTCTTTCTCAAACGTTTCTCATTGCTGCTGCTTGTTTCTGAAAAAAAGTACATTGCTGTGAATATGATTTCTGAAAATAAACCCAATCTAGTAAAAACGATTCTGAAATAGAAAGAATAAAATGAGTCATTTATTTGTGTTGTTATAAGACCTGGTGCACAGTGCCTTGGATACAATGTTGAACGCAATCATTTTCCTGCAATTATATTCTGACAGTTCAGGAATTTTAAACATATAAACGACACAATAGTTGCCCTATTGTAAGTGTCAGTTGTAAATTGTCAGTTGGTAAACATGAGGAATAATATTCAGACTTAAGCAAAATAAAGAAAATAATATGGCACTTTGAGTCGTTAAATCCTTCATTTTAACATGCTGTACATCTCAAACAGTCCACACAGCCCAGCCTTGCAGCCCTGACACCCTCTGCCTCAAACGCACCACCACTTTCCCAAAACCTCAAAGTTTCCAAAAAGAAAAGGAGCCATAAATCAACTTGGACATCCTGCTGCTGTGACACCTTTCACTTACTGAGAGACATTCTAGACATCCAGTCCATCACATTAAAACAACCATCTATATATATTAAAACATGATTTAAAAACATGTATTCGTGCTATTGTATGACATTTACACAATCTAATGAAAAAATAGGATACAATCGCATAAAAAGGAAGGAAAAATAAATAATGGTGGGTCAGTCATTGAAAGGATACTTGACCAAAGAGCATTGCGTTTACAAACCTCTCTTGTTAATTTAAGTAACAGCGTGTTTGAGGTAAGCTAGTATCACAATGCGTTTACACCCAAAAGTATCCAACTCCCAGTAGCTCCCTTGTTCATCTGATCCACTCCACATTCTTCTGAATATGTAAAAAAAAAAATGAAGTCACCGTCTCCCTCAGTCTGACACTGAACATATGAATGTCTCATACAGACTAAATGAATCAAATACAGTGGTCAGTCCGGCCAACTCTTCCATGCTGCGGCGACGATTTGAATCCACCTTGTGTCCACTCTGCGGTGTGGAGGCGCACTTCAGCGCAGGAACCCAAATCATAGGCACCCTGCTGCTCTGGAGACGCCACAAAGTGCGTCTAAGCACGCGGTGCTTCACTTAATTCCATCGAATAATTCTTTGGCATTTCACCTGGAGATTTTTTTTTTATTTCTTTATCAAGATCTGGTCCATATCTCTCCCGGTTTCACCCACACGCCACCGGTTGGATTGTCCATCACGTATACCAGCCCCGCGGTGTCGCAGCGGCTTTGCGTCCAAGAATGGGGTGTCGACTTCTCCGTTGCCCGTGGAGAAGAGCGAAGACAGGCCGACTGACTGGTCGCCTTCTTCTGAATGCGAACAACACAGGCTTGAGTACAACACGCGTCGATTCTGTGATACATGTCGACTGTTTTAACGCGCTGGAAAATCACCCGCGCTTCTATGGAGGATTTGGAGCCGTGCTGTCCCATATTATAACTTAAACTCTCCAAGAGTCAGAGCAGAGTTGTTTAACTTGTGCTTATGTCTGAGTTGGCTCAATGTGTGTGAGTTTCTTCCTCTGGTGCCTGCGCGCACTTGTCTCACTTATAAAGCGAAATCTCTATAGGCTAAAGTAGGACAACGAGTTCCAGTAAAGCTGTACTGTAGTGTGACGCGCTTGACTTTATGGTTATGAGACCACTGGGTGTTCAAACGCGGGTCGTAGGTATTCGGACCGGTCCATGCCCGAGCTATTCTGAGTCTCTCCACCTGGTAAATATCGTCACTAAACTTGGCATCATCGAGCGCTTCCGAGCTGTCTGCGTTCCCACCAGAAGGCTGCAGCGGGGTTGAGTTGCCTTGCAGGCGGCGGCGGTGCAGAGTTATGGTATGGAAAGTTATTTGTGGCCTGACAGAGGCATCCCGGAAGCATGCAGAAGACGTCACGTGCTCCTGATCTCACCACCTCATTATTTCGTGATTGTTGATGGGAAATGATTTACAACTAACAGGTTCACGAGACAGGCGGCAAGACCACAACTGATTCAAATTCCTGGAGGTGATACATCTTGGAAGAAGGGAAGGATGTTCGTCATCGCTTACCTCTGTCCTAAATATCTGTATTTGATATGCCCCTGAGAAAGGCATTAAAAACAGCTTAAACTGTTAAAATGCATACTGTATAAGTCGTGATATAAGTAGTTTGAGAGACCAGTGAGATTTTTTTTTCTGGTGATCCATTTTCTAAATTTGATCTTAATTGTATTTGTCTCCTTGTTTATGACTAAAACAGTTTTGTCATCATCATTTTTAATCAAGATGATCATCAAGTATTTGTTCCATCTGTGAAGACAAGTGAAAAAAGTTTTGGCAGATGATTTATTTTTCTTTGTCAGGATCATAATTCTGTCAAGTGTTTGTTGTTGTAATACTCATTTTGTCCACAAGAGTGCACCACTACCACAAATAGACAGGTTCCCAGGAACTGCATTGCAAGGAAACAATTTGTGTCCAAGGCAGCAGTGGTGGACTCATGTAGAATCTTTAAAAAGCTGCTAAAACCTTTATTTAAAAAAGGACCCTTGAAAATAAAGAGTTGGTGTTTTGTAGCGATTGAACTGGTTAGCGTGCTGCACAATAAATGCAGGCCAGAAGGCCTTAAGTTAATAAAGACTGAAGAGGGATATACATTTAAGATGAAAATGTGTTTAATACTGAGTTTACATACAGATTTTTACACTGTTGTTTCTTTATACACTGAGCATTAGCTCAACATGTGGGAATCATGGATTGCTTCTAAAAATAAAGTGATGTATGCAACTTATTGTAACCTTCTGCTTATGTACAGAATGACAAAAAGAAATATGAATATACAGTACAGTATACTGATTTGGCAATCTGCCAGACACACCCGGAAACTCAACAATAAATAAGGCATTAGGTATACTGTTGAATAAAAAAAAAGGCTTCTCTGAACTGATGCAAAGGTCATGAAACAGTGGCAAGAAAAGTAGTTGAACATAAAACAGAAGCAAATAAAGTATGGTTTACTGTAACCTTCATTGACAGGTTGTTGTTGTATTGCTTCAGGAGCATATCATATTACTAGCTACTAGCATTCCAGCTGTACAGCTCACAAAGTGTCACCCTTACGTCAGTTTCTCATGGCAGCCAAGGTGTGAAAGTCCTTTGCACCTCCTGTTTCTTGAACGTCCCGGGTCATAGGCAGCCACCAGTGTCCTTGGATACATACTGTATGTACTTTGTTCATGAACATGGATAAGCCAAAGCACATGCCCTGATACAGATGGTGTAAAACAGCTTTTGACAGAACGGTTAGCTCCATAACAATGAAGTACCAAGAGGTGAAGGTCAGGAACTAAGTTAGGTTCTACATACATTAAAATCCTCTTGTATTACTGTGGATATACAGTGTTTACATTGGCTGATATGTAAGAAGTTACCATTCCAAAAAATACTTACTTAACTCTTTTGTACGTCTGTGTGCATGTTTTGTATGTTAAAGTAAAACTCCACCCCAAATCTATCTTTTGAGTACCACTAACTTAAGTTAAATTTTGCTGTTTCGGCTTTCAATGACAACAGTTGCCTAGGGAACCTTATCATCTCATTCATTGACTTACTAATGTAGTTTAGTGGTTGGCTGCGATGAGTTACATCCATACATGTGTTTAATTATAGACAATTATTTTAAAGTCATAATTGAATTTCCTTATTCCATGCTTAAATTATGAATTAGTTATTTATTACATTTTCAAATTTAAAGGTTGAATATGGAGAATGAGAAGAACACCGCCATCTCGTGTCTCAAGATCTTAGTCACAACAACAAAAAATAATTCCAGCAGTCGGGTTGCCAGGTTCATTGCAAAGTGTGTCAAGGGATCAGCCTGCGCCATGTCAATTTATCAATCATACAGAGTAACGCCTAATATCGACTAATCAATAATTTTACAACAGTATTTAACATTAGCCAGTCTTCAACTGGAAGTCTTTCTTTGAATGATGTGGAATCGGTTAGCTAGCTCTCAACTCAAAATGATTTCTTGTTTCTGGAGAATAAAAACAGACAACCCTGGCAACCTGCAATGCCCGCCGCTATTGGCAGGTACAATGTCAACAGAACGTGATAGAGAGTCATACTTTCATTCTGTACCCCTCAAAACGTCCCATGGGTGCATCTTTAAAAAAATATAAAGCTTTTAATAAAGATTCTACATATTCAACCTTTAATCAATTCACTTCTTAATATAACTTTTTGTTCAATGACAAATTGCTCCTGTGTCTGCCTTTGATATCACACGTTATCAGATTCTGCTTCAATATATACAGTTTTTACTTTGGGTTTGCTTTAATTTAAAGGCAGTTGTCTTTCATTTAAATATGAATGAAATCTGACCCACAGAGCAGTAGTCTGGGAGCTGTGATCGGTCAGAGTCCCGCCAACACATAGCTGCTGGCCAATCAGAGCTCCCGCTGTTTAAATCCATATTTATGCTACATTTTTTTTAAACTGTGACACTGTTCCCAGCTGTCTGCAGCCAGAGGGTTAACAGCTGCTTCTCAAGTCTGCAAGTAGTGACTAGTTTATACTCAAAGGATTTTAGGTGCAGCATCACTTCAAGGTAAATTTAAGGTATGGATCCACTGGAGTATTTCTTTTATATCTGACAACATTTTCCAGGTCAAAAATGCAACAGACGGTCAGACGCATATATTACTTGAGAGCATCAACAAAATGCAGAAAGCAGGGTGGTGTTTTCGCATACACATTATCAGTAGTTTCCTGTGGCTGCACAGTACTTCTTGAGTAGGCACTATTATAGCCTCCAGTGGAGTTGTACCATACATGTAGAGTAAACAGTAGTAAATCAATCACAGTCTAATTCGTGCTGGTTAAGAGAAAATCTCCTTTCTGTTTATGCATTTTCTCTGTTGGATAACTTCAGTATTTCTATGTATTTATCATTACATTAATAGATAGTTATGGAATCTGTGTTGTGTTTAAATGGCTTTATCTCAATCAGGAACCTACAAACAAAGGAAATCTAATTTGATCGTGTTTTTGCATGTGTGCATATGTCTGTGTGTGCACTTGTACAGTGTCCATACTTAAATAACTTCCTCCAGTCCTCCTGTGATAATCACAATCACTGCTCCATCCAGAAGATGTAGAAAATCATTGATCACAATGTGAGCTCTAAACTTGACCCTGACCTACTCCCCAGCCTTGCTGCTCCCCCCAGCTCCACTTTTGAACTTCACCACCATGACGGTGATGTTGTCTGGGCAGCCGCGGTAGAAAGACTGGAGGACGATGCTCTTGGCGCCAAAGTGAGGCTCGTCCAGACGTTCGCGGACGAACCGAACGGCCTCCTCGTTGCTGAAAGCGTCCCATAGGCCGTCTGATGCCAGGATCATGAACTCTGGCTGCAGCTTGTCCATGTCAAAGGTCATGATATCGGGGTCGGGGATGACTACGTTGAGGTTCTTCAGTGGGTAGTCCCCTAGAGAGCGGGACATAGCCAGGATTCCCTGGACTCTCCATGATCCATTAAAACTGATGAAACCTCCTGGAAGCGAAGAAATAAGAATGAAAACATTTAAGCACAGTCTCATGATTTGTTCATGTGCACATACTGTGTATTATTAATACAAATCATCAATACGTTTGACAAGCTGAGCTTGAAAAGGCTGACATTTTGATTACTGGATCAATTTGAGATAACTTGATAAACAAAGCACACATGTGAAAATCCTTTAATCACACAGCTTAGTATATCTGTTTCATCTAAATCTGACCCAGTGCTTTGTTTGATTCAATGCTGTTCCTAAATAGATCACCAGATGGCAACCTAGGACCCTAAATTCATCCACACGAGTGTGCAGTATCCTGTAGGTACAGTCACTATGTGCTCGATATCACAGGGTTGTTTTTCTTATGTACCTGCCCTCTTGATTCTCTTGCGCTCCTTGAGCTGGTACGGCTTGTGGTCATGTGATAGTGCAACAGCGTTCCCATCTTTGTCACACAACACACCACGAGAGTCTCCGACGTTTGCCACTGTGAGTTCTCTGTCTGACAGCAGCGCTACCAGACATGTCGTTCCTACATGGGAAATTGGAAAAGAAAGAGAGGAAGGAGGAAAAAGCCAGGAGAGACTTTTTTTTAGTAAATGTAACAACAAACAATTTTTTTATGGCCTGTGATGGTTTGCAAAACACTGCCTGAAATGGTATTTGCAAATACTATTTGTGCCAGATTTAAAGGTCCCATATTGTTAAAAAGTGAGATTTCCATATCTTTTTTTTTTATTATAAATCAGATCGAGGTGCTGTGTAAATAAATGTTCAATCCACAGAGAAATGCACACAGCCCATATTCAAAAACTGTGCCTTTAAATGAGCCGTCAGGACTTCTGTACGGTTGTGATGTCAGACTGCTTACTACTACTACCATATATAAGCAGTACGTGCTGCTACAGTTTGATGGCGATGCTAAAATGCCGAGATGCCTAGAGTGCAGATGCGGAAGACCCGGAAATGCTGACCAATCACAGCACTGGAATTTTTCAGGAGGGGAGTTTACGCCTGGGCCAGACTAATCGCTTGCTTTTTATTTCAGCACCCATATTAAAAGGTTGAAGCCGCCAAACGGCTCAATCGCAGCTCGGCTGCGTGTCAGCTAGAGAACAGAGGTCACGTCTACAGTCATACTGACATCAAAACAGCACAGTTTCAATGTGTATATATGTAGACCATGTCACAGATGAACAAAATATTATTTCTGTGGACAGATTCTCAACTTCCTCTGTCTAAAATAAATATAATTGACATTTGCAATGAACTATTATTTATGAACATTATTATAGGTAAAACTCAATGTAGTAAGGAAGGCAGCCCTGCAGCAGCACAGCAGCAGCAACAACTGCTGAACATAACATTTTTTAACATTAAAGCATGTAAACATGTTCTAGTAGAAACCCCTAATACAATATGAACCTGAAAATGAGCAGAATATGGGACCTTTAAAGTACTTCACAAAGCAAAATAAGCAAGAGACAAAATGTCACTAATTTGTTAACGTAATATTTTTCGGTAACAATGGAAGGCTAAGATAACAATGACTCTTACAACATTCTTGGACAAAGTCCAAAATGTCACTAAATATATCTCCAGGAATAAAAATGTCAAGATCTCCAATCTCTGGTATGATAATATCAACCATACTATAATAAATACAATCATTCATAAGGAATAGACTAATTTAATCCCTTAATCTCCGGGTATGAAAGTACACTTCAAGTGGCCTATAGGAATGTTTGACCTTTAAAATGTGATCTGCAGATTTATATGAAATGTATTAAATAAATGGTGCAAACTGCAAATATTAGTAACAGGGTGGAAACACTGGCAGAGTTTTAATTGATAATCTATTTGAGCTTTGTATAAGTGTATAATTTTGTCTTTAATATGCTGAATTGACATAATGCCAGACTGTCACCTAACAAATCAACAAAGAAAAGGTTGCAGCAAAAAAAACTGTTTCTTGAGGGAATCGTTTCAAATGCCACCAACTGATCAATGTGGACAATACCTCTGAATTTTACACAGCTGTCTCACTTTTCTCAGTCAGAATTACATGTGGAGTGTACAGAGGCAACCCATCAAATGTAAAGGTAAATGTCAGCTGGGAGGTAATGTGCTGAGAGAATATTGGACAGGAAATGATGAGCCGTCTTGTCTTATTGCCGAGGCTCTGTATGACACATTACGTCCTGTAAGAGGCAGGGACAACAAGGGCTTGATGGTGTAAATTTATCATCTCTGCTTTGACCAAGGCTAAAGTAATGTAAATGTATTCCACAAAAAGGGACACATGTCTGCTGACTCTTTTTTCTTGTCACATATTTACCAACCGCACAGAGACACTGGTATTGTTTTTCAGCGCGTGTGTGTGTGTGTGTGTGTGTGTGTGTGTGTGTGTGTGTGTGTGTGTGTGTGTGTGTGTGTGTGTGTGTGTGTGTGTGTGTGTGTGTGTGTGTGTGTGTGTGTGTGTGTGTTTGTGTCATCATAGCAAAGTACGGTCCTGGATTTCGGGGTGTATTTTCATTATAAATCTCAGCTTGGTTTTTTAATTTCCCAATATGGTCATCCCACTCATCCACAAAAATGAAGAATGAAAAGTTTAATTTTCTCTTCCCATCTTCTCTCTGTTGGCTCATAAACCCACTCTCCTCCCCCTCCTGACCTGCTTCATCATGGTTGGCGGAGAGCTTGTCCAGCATCTCACGATCCACAGTCAGGATGCGCTGCTCGAGGATGCTGCCGTAAGAGAGACTGCTCTCTCTCTTCTCTCTCTCAAACGCCTGCAGCTGCTGCTTCAGGGAGTCTGGCAGGTGGGCCTTCACATAGTCAGCTGCAGCCTGGGAGACAGGGGGGAGGTCAGGAGGGAAGGGAAGACAGGGCCTCCCCCTGTTAGACAGTGGAATAAATACAGGCAAAAGCACAGAGGTGTTTTGGTGTCGATGATTTCAAATCAAGTTCAGAAGTGAATGTTCACCTGATTGTGCAGTTACCTTCAGCTTTTCATCTCGTTGTTTAGATTTTTCAGTACTCTCAAAACTCTCGTTAGCATTGTTTTCAGCCACAGTATGTGAGCATATGCTGTATGTATTTGTCAAAAGGTTGTTTTTAAAGCTTACTGATTCAAAGCAAAGTATTTTTTGTGATTCATTTTCTACTCAACAAGATAAGAAAATGATGTTCTTCGTATCCATATAACTGGCATATTCATTTCATTTTCAGATTAATTAACCTCTGTTTGAAAGGTCAGCAGAATAGAGTAAATAACATTGTTACTATTTAAATGTTTTAGATGCTGTGGTTTTCAGGTAATATGGTCCAAATACAGCCGGTGCTCTGTGCTGAATTATTGAACAACCTCCTCACCCTGCAGCCCACTTGCCGCCGCCGCCGCCGCCCTCCTCCTCCACCTCCTCCTTAGTTATCGGCTTCCTACTTCACTTTGTCTGCCAAGATTTCCATTATGCTAATGCAGTCTAATCAAATCTAAAATGCAAACATTTTATACCATCTTAATGTCCTGGTTGATGCAGAGTACATATTTCATATTTGCAGCTCTGGTCTGCAGTCGTTGGTCCATTCAATTTTCATGCTCCACTGTTCTATTGTCCTGAGGATGAAGTATGAGACCTGAATTCAGTTTGTTTTATTTCAATTTTGGCCCTTCAGTAAACGTAAAAGGTTTTGTGACTATAAACATGTGGTGCAAAAGTTTCTCACTAGGAACTCTCTGCTACATTTTTTCATAATCAACTAAAACTGACAACTAAATAGAATTGGTAGCAAAATACAACCACCTTTACAAGATTATGATATTCCTAATGATCACTTCAGTGCAACCCCCCCCCCCCCCCCCCGCCCCTATGCCTCTCTCTTTCACTTTTGCTGTACAATTGCACTCATTCATTTATTTAATTGGAGGGAGGGAGAGAGAGAGAGAGATGTTATTCAACATTCATGCCAATAAAGCCAATTGAATTGAAAAATTGAGAGAGAGAGAGAGAGAGAGAGACAGAGAGAGAGAGAGAGAGAGAGAGAGAGAGACACACACACACACACAGAGTGAGCCTCCATCAGGAAAAGAGCTTCAAATTAAAATTTCCATTTGTTGTAAACTCTGCTGAAAATACCAGGGCCAGTGCAGACTTCCTACACAACTCAAATATTTCACTGGATTTAATGAGTGAATGTAAAATATTGTTCCAAATGTATTAAAGTCTGATTAATCTGCATTGTGGATCTCTTATTGACGTCGCTGCTTAATTTAATCCTGCCCTCAAGAAAGTGTAAAGCTGAATATTACATTTAATGCAGCAAAAGAATGTGAAAGCCAAGTTGTAAACAGTCAAAGTTCCTGCTTCAACAGCATATAGTCTCAGTAAACCACGTTAAAAAGGGGAGCAGCAGCTTGTGCTGACTTTTATAATTCTGGGCAGTAACTTACTGCCTCGATAAAAATAAAGAGGAGAAAAAAAAACAGAGACGTGTTTGATAAATGTCCTGCATACTTTCAGAGCCAGAACACACTGCACCACCAGAGACAGCCTGTCCTGTTGGCATGTGTTTAGTTTGGCGGAATCGCTTCATTTAATTTTGGTGATGTGTGTTTGTTTGTGTGTGTGTGTGTGTGTGTGTGTGTGTGTGTGTGTGTGTGTGTGTGTGTGTGTGTGTGTGTGTGTGTGTGTGTGTGTGTGTGTGTGTGTGTGTGTGTGTGTGTGTGTGTGCCAAACTACATAAAAATGCACAGCAAATAAAAAGAGAGAGGACGAGTGGAAATGGGGTAGAAAAAGAGTGAGATATGTCAGGACGGGCTGTACGGATAAATATTTGTTTATGGGACAGGAATGGAATGGGCCCCCTCTACTCTCTGTTTGTTGTCTCCCTCTCTGTGATTAAACACAACCTGATGGCAACTCCTGCAACTAATCCTTTTTTTTTAAAAGAGAACAGGCACTTCCCTTGGCATTTTTCTATAATCAAATTAAAGAAAATGTAGTTGTACAGCATGTCAGACACAGGGACGAAAGGTCTGGTGTGACTTGACATGACATGGAACCAACAGGAGAACATTTGGGGGTTGGCAGTGTGACAGATGGCGTCAAGGACATGTGGTCTGGAGGCAGCCATGAGAAACCAGTGACCCTTGACAACACAGGGAGTGGAGGAAAGATAGACAAAACCTTCCCACACAGCACTAACCCCACGCACACACACACACACTCTTTGGGATGAATCCAAAGTCAACTCCCTGATTGGCAGTGGGACAGAGGAGGTGTCCACACAAAAGACTACAATGATGGAGAGGGGGTGTGTATTGTTCTGTCTGAACATGGGGTGAAGTGAGGAACTCAAGTGGCTGTTGATGTCTGCTCCCAGAACAACTGTGTTCACAAACCTGACATCTCTAAGGTGCTGAACAGAAAGATGGCGTTATCCTATCTATTGATATTTGATTTCTCTTATAATATAATATCAATGACATCTTATAGCTTAATTTGGGGTTCTGTCTATGTTTTATTGAGTGTGCCCAAAAAGTAGCACTCATTAGGCTACTGTATGCTTCTGCCAAGACAGTCCTGTCTGTCTCTACCTGCTCTGAACCAAAATTATGCTAAAACCCGTGTGCCACACTAGACTTTGGGTCTGGATGATTACAAATCCATAGTGATGATGACTCTGGCCTGTATCCCCCTCCCTCCCAGCCTACCTCTCCGCCGTGGCCGTCAAATATCCCGAATATGGACGGGTGGCTCTTGTTGGTGATGTCGGTGAGCACCTCGAAGCGGTCCTCCATATGATCTCGCCTCCCCTGTATGGAGTACACGGCTACGTTGTTATTCTTGAACTCCCAGGTTTTGGAGAACTCTGCGTCCAGGACACTGAGGCCTCCCAGCCGGTCATTCTGCATCATTTCCGCCACTTTCCCCTTCACCATCTTCACGGCGTCCCGGCTGGACTTGACGATGGTTTTCACCTCGTCCGTGTGGAAGAAATAGCTCCACAGCGCCAGACTTATGCACAACAGAAACAACGTCTCCGGCCTGAGGAGAAAATAACGCATGATCCGACCCAGAAGAGACAAGAGCGTCATTGTATCTCCTATCATCACACGCAACCAAACTGCGTCTGTCTCTCTCCCCTTTTTGCACAATTCACTCCATCCGCTCAGCGGAACTGTGTGAAGAAATCGATTCACCGCGACAGTGTCAGACAAAGACTGAATTTTCAGCACTTCCTCGGAGGCCTGGCTTCTCTACCGCATTTACGCACCGTGCACGGCAGACACCGGGCCGAGAAGCGCAGGACAAAGGAGGACAGGCCACCGTCATCGACTCGGTCCAATGTCTTGCTCCTATCTTCGGCTCTATGAACAGCTGCAAGAGGATTCTCCGAGTCGAGCCGATCTCCCACAGCCCATTGTAGGATGACGGGTAATTGGGTTATGGACCCACCCCGACGAGAGTCACGGAGTCACCGGGGAGGGTCGAGAGTCGATTATAGGGGTGTCTTCTTCTTACACCGCTGACACCGTTTTCTTCTTTAGGATATGTGTCTATTCAGTCTCTGCAACATTACATTTTTCACACACATCTCTCCAGTCAAACCACTAAGACAGATTAAGAATAAGACCGGAAGTAATCTATGGTTGTCTTGATAAAGCAAACAATTACCATAAACTTCACTTTGGTGCACAATGGATGTTTTTAAAGCCGCTGCTTTGTTTTGAAATTCTTAAAGCGGAAGTAGATTTCTCTATAGTGGCTGACTTGACATGACATTTGTGTGGTAGTTGGCGCTTGACAAGAGTGCGCAGCTGCAAACTCAAGGGATGGACACAAACATTGGATCCAATGGCGGTGGCTGCGGAATGAAATGATGATGTCATCTAGTATAATATGACATATCATACTGATATCACATCTAAATATATTTTCACTCCATATTATCTCCTATTCATCACGGAACATTTCATGACCTGCTGACTTTTTATGAGCCGTTGGACATTGATTATATATAGCCTAAACTAGGCCTAGAACAGATTAGAATAGAATAGAATAGAATTGAATAGAAATTAATCCAGATGTAGACAGGCACACATAAAGCTACAATATGCCTACATATGCAGAAATTGGCACAGTACCCATACCGATTCCCTACATGCCCCAGTTTGAACTTATGTTATATATAACATTTGTTTGTTTTATTTTGTTTTCTTTTATGCATCGTTTTTATCCGGCCTGTTTTGGTCGTTGGTCTCTGTCTTACTTTATAGCCTATACCAGGGGTAGGCAATTCCTGTCCTGGAAAGCCACTGTCCTGCATGTTTTAGGTTTCTCTCTGCTCTAACACACCTGATTCTAATGATTTGCTCGTTATCAACCAGCTGATGCTTGTCACAGTTTGATTATTGTTAGACTCAGGTGTGTTAGGGTAGGGAGAAACCTAAAACATGCAGGACAGTGGCTCTCCAGGACCAGAATTGCCCACCCCTGGATACCATCTCTTGCCTGCTTATGTGTCCATACAGTTTACCTGTCTTCCTTTTTTCTATCATCACTTTGTCTCAAAGAAAAAGGCATGACATAATAATAACTAATTCTAGATTATAATGTAAGCTATCATTGCCCAATTATTAATGTGAGACTATATTGGCTATTGTTGTAACAGCAGTCATTGCGTTGACCAGACACTGCACCCTGGTGGCTCTCTGGAGTAACACATCTCTGAAATCCTATCAACATCTCAACAAGGCCATTCAGTCCCACAAGACAGTCGTCACATGCTAAAATATTTGATTAAATAGAACTTTAAAGTCCTGCATAGAAGTGCCTCTAACTTAAGGTGTTAAAAACAGTCAGAGTTGTTGTGATCATGATCTGGTGTCATGGCTTTTCTCCTCAAACTCAACTAAGGATGTTAAATGGACTCAGATAGTGAGGCTATTATAAACTAAAACACAGGAATGATGATGCATTTTATATGTCAGTTATTTTACTTGTGGTATAAGAGTCCAATTTGAACTTTTGGATTCTGAGCAAGGTATTTAACTGGAGTTTTGTAGGATAACCTGCACATATTCCGTATGCGTACCGTTAATGCTGTATGACTCTACTAGATTTGCATATGGATTGGAGTAACAACACAGAGGTATTGTGTTTATATTCAGTTGGTAGCAAATCTGCAGTTTATATTTTCAATGATGTGATTGTGATTTTTTTTTTTTTACAAAGACAGACTTGAGGATGATGCATATGTTATTAAACTTGAATATTTCAGCACAGATTACATAAAATACCATCTATAATAAAGCAGTGTATATACTCAATTTGTCGGGATATATCCTCAGCTAGACAAGATGTCTGTTGTGTGATCTTCTCTGCCTTTTTGCTCTTTTGAGTCGCCTATCTTTTATTTTGCCACATACAGTATCATATGGCCCCTCGTCACGTTTTGTGTGGAACCTTGGCAACCAAGGAATCATTCAGAGTTAATGTCAGAGGTTTGAAACGACATCCGACACACTTTCTTTGACATGTAAAACTTTGTTCAGTGAGGCCAGTTTCCATGAGCTTTACTGGACTCTTTGAGTTGGTTTGATCAAGGAGGTGAACGGTTGGATCAGTGTTGCCACGGCATCTGTTTTTGGACATTGATCCCTCTCCCACAGGGTGTATGGTAGTCCATTTTCTCCTTTGAGGTGCTGCCAAGTAGTGTGATCACTACAAGGTGTTGCACCCGGTAACTCTCATGTGATATGCTATGCATTTCCAACAATGAGTGAGTTTGTGTGTGTACACTGTATGCTTATGTACACATGTTTGCGACTGTGTATCTTTTTGCGTAACCTTATATTTCTGCTGTTTGTGTACAAAGCAAGCATGTGTGTGAACAACACTTTAGCAGTGTGCACTCATGGGCCATGGAATATTATCCCACATCGCAAAGAATAAAGTCTTGCCTTTTATACAAACGACCTGCTTTATTTCATATCCCTCAGGAGTCATGTAATCTGTTCTTGCCGGCCCACCTACCTCCTAATAACCCCCGGTGTTCTGTCCCTTGTTCTCTCTTTGGGCTACTGGGGCAATAAAAGGAAGGAGGCAGCCTACGTCAATCAGCAGTTGGAGGGGATGGAGTGAAGACTCAACACCATTTACATCAGCAAGTAAGATGCACTTGTTGCTTCATTATATCGTAAACGCACTTTGGTGCAATAGAAAAAAGTGCTGCACCTTTGCGCCTTTGTTCTTTAAATTTCTACTCTTCCCCCTTTCAGCTTATTGTGTCAAGCCATCAGTATGCCTTCCATTCGCCTAGTCTTCCTGACCACCCTCCTTGTGGTACTGATGGCCTTGCTGACCTCCAGCGCCAGGACCACACGCTGGCCCAAACCTCAAACCACCAAGAAGCCCCCTCGAGCTGGCAGCAGTGACGGAGGTGGGAGTGGAGGATTCGGACGGACCACCACCACGACCCCATCCCCTTCCAACAACCTGAACACAGATGAGACCACTATGATGGAGACTTTCTCAGACAGCACCACCTACTCCAGTGACACTTACTCCACTGAGTTCCACAACGATGGCATATTGCCCCCCGGGGATACCCTTGGAAACTATTCCCTTGACTATAATGAATGCTTCTTTAACGTCTGTGAGTGCTGTCCGCCTGAGAGGGGCCCTGTAGGCCCCATTGGAGACACAGGGCCACCGGGGCCGCAAGGAGAGAGGGGCCCTCAAGGTAAGAAGGATAATAATTTAATTTTGGAAGACAAAATGTGTCCTTCTTAATACTCGTCTCTGTTTTCCAGGGTTACCAGGAGAGAAGGGAGAAACAGGGCTCAGAGGACCTCCAGGACTTGAAGGACTACCCGGAGCCAACGGACTCAATGGCGACATAGGTACAACGGGGCTTCACAGCTAAAGAGTTTTTGATTGCCTCTCCGTTTCTCTCTCTATATCCCTCTCTCCTTTTTTGCGAAACACTGTCCTGTTTAAGTACTTTTTGGATGTCATTTTCTACGCTCTATTTATCAAAACTACCACAGGTGAAAAAGGTGATCAAGGACCCGTGGGTCTTCCTGGTGCCCCTGGAATCCCTGGACAATCAGGAGAGAGAGGTGTGTAGTCTCAACACAAACTGTATTAGATGCTCTCTATTAGTCATACAGAAATAGTTTCTGTACGACTAGAAGATAATTAAATTATGTATAAATACACCCTTTAAACAAACGCAAATGTACATTACTATTTGAAAGTGAAAGCATTCTAATTTAAGCATTACTTCCTATGTGAATATAACTTCTTTACATACTATAGGTGATCCAGGCCCCAGAGGAGAGAAAGGTGAACGTGGCTTCAGTGGTCTGAAAGGTGACCCGGGAGAAAGAGGAGAGCTTGGCCTGAATGGGACTAAGGGCAACACCGGGCGAGAGGGGCCTATAGGTCCCCCTGGGGTTTCTGGGACAAAGGGTCAGAAAGGTGAACAGGGACTTACAGGCGAGTGTTTAACAGGTGAGAAAGGTGATGTGGGCGAGCTTGGGCCCCCTGGTCTGAGAGGTGAAATGGGCCCCCCAGGAGTGAATGGAACAGATGGTGCAAAGGGAGAGAGAGGGGAGCCAGGGCCTCCGGGAGGGAAGGGGGATATTGGTGCCAGAGGGCCCTTAGGACCTCCAGGAGTGAGGGGCATGGCAGGCGTGAGAGGGGAGAGGGGAGGTAAAGGTGGGCGTGGGCCTCGAGGCCCTAGAGGCCCACCAGGTGAGAGTGTGGAGCAGATTCGCTCTGCTTTCAGTGTGGGCTTATTCCCCAGCAGGTCCTTCCCTCCGCCCGGCCTGCCTATAAAGTTTGATAAGGTGTTTTACAACGGGGAGGGGCACTGGGACCCAACAATCAGCAAGTTTAATGCCACCTGCCCAGGGGTCTACTTATTCAGTTACCACATCACCGTTCGCAACCGGCCCGTGCGTGCTGCACTAGTGGTTAATGGGGTAAGGAAGTTGCGGACTCGGGATTCTCTGTACGGCCAGGACATCGATCAGGCATCCAACCTCGCACTGATGCAGCTGAATGAAGGTGACCAGGTGTGGCTGGAGACACTGAGAGACTGGAACGGCGTTTACTCCAGTAGTGAGGATGACAGCACTTTCTCTGGCTTCCTGGTTTACCCAGACCCAAAGAGCAAACCTACTGCTATAGAAAACCTGTGACTGCAACCTTTGACCTTGAACGAGCCCTGATTGTAACTTCTTGTAGACTCTACACAACCTTCATCCTATTGCACTACTCTGTCAAGATATTTTGTGATTCAGCTAAATGGAGCTGCTTCACTCGCCGCTTCTCAAACCAAATGCTTTTCTCGCCTTGCTGTATTTGGATATGGATGAGGCTTGAGTATACTGCTGTATGCAACACTTCAGCTCTTTGTAACAATGCATTAAAAAATCCCCATGTTTAAAATGGATAACGCTTGAGAGTTTTTGTTTATATAGAACCAGCACTAGAAGCTTATTTATAGGCAATTAGTTATTGCAATTAGAATAGATAAATTCTGTGTCAGTGAGGCCAATACAAATTTGGAAACAATTGAAGTTAATAATCCATAATTGCGTTTAGTTACCACTAGGGGGTGTAAGGTGTCCAAGTTCTGTAAAGAGGTATTGGTTTGTTAAATGCAGAGATGAGTGCAGAAAAAGTAATTAAAAAAGATTTCATACAATGAATGAGAATGGGAAGTAAACATTTTAAATCCACAAAAAAGAAACAATACTCAACCTGTTCTTGTCCACTTACTGACTGCAAAACAACAGGAGATAAATACTTAATCCTTTAATGCAGAAGTCACTCACACAGCAGGATGGTAAAAAGAATTATTGCGGATTGAATTTGGTTGTGGGGATTCACTAGGGCTGTACAGAAATACAGTACAGAGAGTAAAATGTGGTAGTAAAATCCTTGTTTCTCATAATTATCTGCAAAAATTGAAGGCTGTGTTGAAAGTGATTCAGACCCAAAGGAACACAGAAGACCGATATAGGGTTTTAAAAGCATCCCCCAGAAGTACAAGTAAAAAAAAAAAATCATACCTCATTGATATCACATACCCATAATAACACTGATTAACTGCCTGAGTACCAAACACGAATGATAACCCTCTGCAGCAGAGATGAATGCACTATAAATTATACTCCGGTGTACTGTACAATGAAAAATAGCATTGACTTTTATAAATGCTAAATCTCATTAAACTTCAAACAGTCAAGACCCCTCTCCAGATTAAAAATGATAATGACTCCTTTTCCTGAACACGGCAGCAATTCATCTGGAAGATAAATTACATTAGTAGTTTATTTCTCTGAGAGGTTACTGAGACATTTTTATGCTGTAATGCATTTGTTAAAAGGACAGTAGGGAGACTGCATTTCCAAATAAGACATGTCTTCATTGTGTAGTGTTATAATTATTACATTTTAACTAAAAAAAAAACACAAAAATCTGTCTGTTACAAATCTTCAGAAACTGGAAAAGATTGTTTTGTTTTAGAAAATTGTATTCATCATTGAAAATCCACATTTTATCTCCCATGTAAAGTGTTTAAACCTTATAAGAGACACATTGGTGATATTGTTATTATTGATAATATTGTCATGTTTTGAACAGGTTGGTAGTAGCTACAGTTTTTATGCAATAATATGACTTCATATTTCAGGTTTAGGTTATAGGTTATCAAAGCGGCTTAATCTACATTGCTAGTTTATCTCTACATTCATGGTTGGTTTTGTAGGTTTTGTATTAATAAGTCAACAGGACTTGATGTTATGTATTCAATCCAGTTTGCCTCAGAAAAATCCATGATGTCAGCACTACTGATTTACGAATGCATACTGAATTACAATAAAGCAATAAATTGATCTTACATCAGGGAATCACTTATTTATTATATAAACTTAAGAGTTATTAGCATGCATGCATCTCTCATTCATACAAATCCAAATAATACTTGAAGTTTTTCTTTGTCCAATTTGCTCCACGGAACATATACTTTATATTTCCAGTTCTCCTCAGGGAGACACGTTGTTGTAGCCGACACATAAAATGAACCAAACTTATTATAACATGAAATACTAAATACCAGGGAGGGATAATAATTCCCAATAAAAATGATCAAACAAAACCTGTGATTTTGTTAATTTGTGTCTAAGGACTTTCTTCTAAATCTTACGTGTGAGCAAAAAGAATAATATTAACCTAGATTGTAAATGTATACCAATATATGTGAATTTTGCATAGAACTAAAGTGCCACTTTGTAAGGATTTTTGTCATTTTGGATCCCTTGGAAGGAAGCTGAATTTGGGTCTTTTAAGCTAATAAATGCCCCTTAATTGGAGAAACTTTATTAATGAGGGGGGTGTGTGGGGGGGGGGGGGGGGTGAAATTGAAAGATAATAAAGGACATATGTAATATCTTATTAAGAATACTGAACAGAAACATAACATAACTGAAACCTGTTATAGAAGGAGGAAAGCCGAGAATGGCATCTCCATCTACTGGTGAAGGACATACCGTAAATTTACCTCTAATTTCAACCATATTTATGCTGCTGTCGGTGGCGATGGTGTGTTTGCTAAAATGTTATTTTGCTAGTCTGTTTATAGGCCTATCTGTGGATGTGTGGATGTGAGTGTGAACATTTATGTATTTTCTACTACTCTGTGTGAAAATATAAATAACTACCTTGGCGGTGTGTGCAGTGTAATCTGCTCCCAGCAGGCTGGATTCCCACTGTGAGAAAGACAGTATATTGTTCCTGCAGCACCACAGATAACAACTCATTAGCATACTGAATCATTTGGCTGCAAGAGCCACTCTGCCACCCATCTGCACTGAGCTGATAAACACACACACGACTGCCTTCTCTCTCTCTCTCTCTCTCTCTCTCTCTCTCTCTCTCTCTCTCTCTCTCTCTCTCTGTCTCAAACACACACACACAAACACAAACAAACATACTTACACACACGTACACTCACGCATACACAGATCTTTGCAGAGCAAGCACATACACACTCACATAAGACCTGCTCTCACAAACTTGAACACATACACACTCACACAAGCCTCCTCTCGTCCCTTCCATTTTTATCCCTCAAACACTCCCTGTATCCTTCTCTCTTTTTGTGAGTCTGTGTGCTTTTGGAGCCTCAGAGACACAGAAGCAGGTAAATGTTTGGCAGGCATTTACCCAGAGGGCCCCTCACTGGAGTCCCAGCACAGCCAGAGCAGAGCACAGGAGAGGTCCCCAAACACCTGGATGTCCCTGATGCTCCCTGATGCTCCCTGGAAGCGATTTTAGCCTTTTAGAAGAGCTGACGCTTTTCTAGCAGTTACAAAGTCTGTTGCGGAATATAGGGAAGTAGGCCTCAAAAAAGTAGTATTTATGTCACAAAGCAACAACCCCTCTGCTAATTTGGTGACTTTTCAATTGCATAATGTAAATAACTTTCGACGGTGGGAGTCTGACCACTGAAGCTCTTTCACAATGTGTACAGACACAACAGCGTGCAACCGAGTGCAGCGGAGGCTGTCAAAACCACTTTCACAATGGCAGGATATCCTGCAGGTCACCGAGCCATGTTAACCTCTACAGGAAGTTGTCACTTGTTGGGAGGAAGTGAGGATTCCAGCATACCATGGGGAAGTTTCATGAGGAGGTTGTGGTTTCAACTATACAATCTGTACAGAAACAGTTGCATGGTATGTTATGACATTGTCTTATCAATTAGGTCATGCAACAAATACGTTTAAAAAGGTGTAAAATCATAGTCATATACTGTACGATATAATGTGGCAAAAATGTGTCACATTTTTAGTTTTTTAAACAATTAAGGAGCTTAACTGAATTGAATTACATTAATTTGAATTAATGAGACCCACAACATGCTCGAGTGAGATCAAATACAAGGCTTTTCCTCTTCGTGTTTTATTCAGGGGTTTTGTATAAAATTCATCAATTTAACATTGGATATATTTATAGATACAGCTATCATACAACAAATATGTCATTACCAAACGTACAATGTCCCTTTACTGCAATTCATAAAATACCATAGTTACCAAAGGTACCAATATAGGCTACTAGGTCCTGCAGAAAAAGCAGAATAATCAACAACAGTGAACAATACTTAATTGTATTAATCAGAAAACTGCTGGTGTTGTCATGATATTAACACTGTGTGTGTGTGTGTGTGTGTGTGTGTGTGTGTGTGTGTGTGTGTGTGTGTGTATTTGTGTGTGTGTGTGTGTGTGTGTGTGTGTGTTCCTGACTTAGGCTACCTTTGGGGACACATTTTAGACTAAAGACCGGTTAATTGGGCACAGCTGTGTAACTAGGGTTAGGATTGGGTTAGGTTGGTAAGGTATGGTTATGGTTATATCTCCAGGAAATTAATGTACTGCAAAATCGGCGGAGCTGCATGTGAACGCAAATGCCTAGATCAACTGAATCGGACATCAAATGTTGTTGACCCTGTCAGCTCCATAGTACAAAGTCTGTGCAATATCCAACTGAGCCCATGTCTGAACAGATCAGCTCATTGTGCGGAGGATTCACAGTTAGCTTGCGTGTTGATGACGTTTCTATCATACAGCTCGTGCTAAACCGTAAGAAAACAGTCATTGCAGATGGCAACAAAAGTTTCTAACTGGAGAGACAACGGTTAGGGCTATAGCCAAAATTTTCAGACATGCGTTAACCCTCGTCCAAACTGAACAGAGCATTTCCAGTGTGTCTGACACGGACAATCTCCTGTTGTGTTCTGCATATGCGACAGGGAAACTCCTCACCTGATTCGTCGGATATTGTCTGGAGTTAATTTGAGATAATGGCTCAAGTCTATGCAATGTCCCTAAAAGTGACCTGAGTAAACATAATGCTTGTGCCTCTGTGCATGTGTCTGTATGCGTATACGTGAAATGCGGCAATGAAGGGATTTATTTGTGTACCTTACTAAACTACAACTGCATTACAGTTTAAAAAAAAAAAAAAAACACTGAAACATTCATATCAAAAGGAATGCATGAGTCATTTCATGATATCATATGACTCATATTTTGTACACTTTAATAAGAAACACTGCATGTCTTGTACCTCTACATCAAATTCAAATAGATATATTTATTCCCGGCAGTGAAAATGTTTAACTCTCTGTTGCTGTATTTGGTGTCATTTTCTCACTACCAAAGTGTAACAGAAGTAAATGGTACCACATTTGATGCACTACGTTCAGTTGGTGATTTACATTTTGAGTTCATCTCGCCTCTTTTCTCCTCTTTCTTCATTTCATGTCTCCCGAAAGACATTTTTTCTAGTAAACCCATTGACAAATACACTACACTACATCTTAAACCACATGACCTGAACTCGAGTCACTGTTGTTACATTGTGCAGTGGAAATATAATGCTATTTACAATACATACTGCATGGGTATAATAGAGTCCAGTCAGTTTCTTTACAGCCTCCAAATGAGGCAAACTTAGTTTTGTGTCATTACATCTAACACATTCAATTTGTTGGGAAAAGTATCCAGGGTTTATTCATTGATGTTTTAGAGCCATTTACTGGCAGCACTCTGAAAGCATGCCATGTCTATTCTGGCCGCACCATATTGTAATCAATAGTATCATTAGTGAAGCATTGGTCCAGACTTCAATATTACACATCTTTGCTAAGTGTCTCTTGATTTGTTGCAATTTTTGTTTGGTTCTGTCTTGTTTTGTTTGCTTGTTTTTTCTTTCTTTTTTGTGTTCATTCAAAAATATTTTAGAGCATTCAGTCTTTGGACTTTCAAAACACGTAAAGGTAAAATCATCAGGTCAGTTGAAAGACATGAGACATGCAGAATTTACAAGTCTTTTGTTGCATCAAATTCAACCAATCATCAATTGAACCACGCTATTCATCGGTGCTGCCTCAGGTGTAGTATGGAGACAGGAAGGTACCCCACTATCTCACTACGCAGAGCATGATTCTCTTTCCTATACGCTCACAACTCAAAGCTAATGGGTCCTGAGCATATCCATCTCTTTCTTAGTGCCTCTCATTGTTCTCTTTCAGTCTCAGGTGTTGTGTCCGTGGTCTATTGGCATCAGCATCATCGGCGACTGGAGCCATCTGAAGGGCGGCCATTGCGCCTCAGATCTCTAGAAGCTAGATGCAGCGGGGGCCCACGTGAAGCCGTTAGAGTCCTTGGAGCTGGAGGCGAGTCCTGGTCCTCCATAAAGCTCTCAGGGCTGCCCTCGGCATCACCATCAGGCAGGCTTCCACAGCTGGAGCCTGGCGACATTGTCTCCAGAAGATCGTCCCTGGCTAAGCCCACCACTGTGTCTTGATGTGGTCCACCCTGAGGGCCCCCCTCGTGGGCCCCGACCCCAACCAGCAGCCCTGTTTCCCCATCAGTTGTGCTGCCAACATTCCTCCCTCCGTCCTGGTCTTCAAGGAGGTTGGAGAGGAAGCTGATGTACTTCATAGCGAGCCGCAGGATCTCATTCTTGCTCAGCTTCTTGTCTGGGGGGTGAGTGGGGATGAGTTTCCGAAGCTCCGCAAATGCCCCGTTTACATTCTGCTGCCGCCAACGTTCACGACTGTTAGTGAAGATGCGACGTACAATCTTTGGCTGGCCAGCTAGCAGAGGAACAGGGGGGAAAGGGGGGCGACATAAACAGTAAGAAGAAGATAAATTTACATGATAACACAAATAAGTGCAGAGCTGAAACAGATAATGCAGTCTGTAAAAGGGTAAAGCAATACAAGTGCAATAATAAAAAAGCAAAAAGTAGTAGAAGGAAAACAGATGCGCAAAAGAAAAATTAGCAGGAAAAACAAACAAGTTTAATAAACCTAAAAAATTATGCTGCAAAATTGTCCTCCATACAACCATGGCTTTTTAGAATATGGAAAAGAAGCGAGGCTTGCAAAATATAGTATAGTATGCTGTGTGCCAAATACTATGCGATATAAGAGAAATGGTTGGTTGGGTATGCCAAAACAGGGTGTTGGGGATACTGTGTGCTCCCTATTCCATTTTCTATGTACTTTTTATTTATTTAGGTATGATAAAAGACCCCACTGCAGGTAGTTATATCCTCCCACCCTCAACAATGGTGTCTTCCAGGCTATTGTCACCGTTGGAACACACCCAGTCTATCTTAATCCTTCAGCCCACTCTGCAGTAAAACCTTGGCATGAAGGCAGTAGCACCCCCATCCTCCACCCCTGTATATGGCAGTGAGTGGGCAGTGATGGAAAGGGTGTTTCAAATGAAATAAACCCCAATCTGCCTGAAAAGAGCTTACTTTAAAGGCACACAGGTACATGTATTTGACATTCAGATTAGCAGCATACATGTATGCAATGGATTATGACGTAGGCCTATTTATTCCTCTGATTTAAACACTTTATTTTTAATTTAGGGTATCTTCTGCAACACTCAGATAGATCCATGTCAGTGGATGAATGGGAATGGAGATGAGGAGGGGATGTTTAGAAGACTATATTGGCAGAAGGAGGACACAGCAGAAATGCATCTTACCATACTTATAAAGATCTAAAATGCGCCTACCCTCGTCGAGTTCAACCTCATAAGGTGCCGGGCGGCGCTTTACCCTGTTGCTGGGGTACATGCTGTACTGCTCCGACTCCCCTCCAAGACTACAGCAACAGAAATCAGATTAAAGGTGCACATGTATATAAGAAGACTTAAATTTCAGCATACATCATTTCCTCACACACACACACACACACACACACACACACACACACACACACACACACACACACATGCACACACACACACACACACACACACACACGCACACACGCACACATGCGCACACACACACACAGATTTTAAGGGTAGTTCTCTCAGTCATTAATGCACATACATGCTAAATAATGTCAACCTAATTTATACACTACTTAGTCTATTCCTGCAGGGCCACAATATGGCAGCAAATAAAAGCCAAAAAAACGTATGGTTTACAATCACAATGATTTAACAAAAACATGCGTTCATGAAACTCTATATTTTTTCTTTCTCTGTCTCGACCTTTACCTGTTGATGGCGGCGAGAGGCTGCGCCAGGTTGTAGAGCATGGCCCGGGCCGGGACAGGAAACGCGTTTGGGCTCAGTTGGACCATTCGAGCGTCGTCTCGTTGCGGCAGCGGCAGCGGCAGCGGTGGAGGTCTGCGAAGTTCCGTGATCGGCACCAAATGGCTTTCAGTCCTCTGCTCCACCGCTTTTATAGCGTCCCTCCTGGAGAGCTCGATCACCGGCACTTCCCTTTTCAGGTCAAGGGCGTTGTGAGAGGCAGTTTCCTTGGCAACGCCGTTGATGATGATGCTGATGCTGGTCCCGTTGCTCGAGTTCTGCAGAGGAACGTCATCCGTCTCCTCAACCCCCTTGAAGCTCCCTCCCCTTTCCTCCACCCCCTCCTCTCCCATCGGCTCCTCTTCTTCTTTGCATCCTTTCAGTTTGGAGATGATGGAGGAGTCCCGCTTTCCAGGACCGGACTGTGTATCAGGACTTCCAGGACAAAGCTCCAGCTGCCGTTTTTCCATCATTTTATACCGTCACCACTCGCTCGAGTCCACTACGTCCTAAATAAGATATTCCTCGATTAATGTATTGATCTGAACAATATGTGACAGTCTTAATATACCAGTTAAAAAAAAAACATTTTAACTTTTATTTCCAAAGGAAGCCTTGACAACCATTTTTTATTTGTTTTATTATTATTATTATTATTGTTATGATTATCATAATTATTATTATTATTATTAGCCTATTATTGACATTACAATGCTGATTAAATGTTGTATTACTATTAGCCCATCATTAGGCCTATTAACCTATTATTAGATATTGCAGAATTAACATTTCTAACAAAACAAATATATATATAATAATATAATATATAATAAATAGGCTATTAGTGGCATTTTGGCTGTATTAATTAGCCATTTTGTTCTATTAGGAAAGATAAAGAAAAACGTATTTTTTTTAAATAGAATTTCTTTCTTTTTTTTGCCACAAGGGACGACAACACTCACGCGATAGGACAAATCAATCGAAATGTGTTTTAACCGTCGAGGATTTTATCATTGTTTGAGCTGGTGAAGGTTTGAGAGCTAAAGTTAAACCAGCTTGGATGTGATACATTATAGGCTTCTTATACACTTATGATTTGACATGTTAAACATTTGATTAGGAAATTTGGAGCCAGTGATATTTTTCAAATGCTAACTTATTATGTGCGAAGATTTTTGTTGCGTTTTTTCTTTCTTTCTTTCTATGAATCTCTTACCGAAAGCTTGCTTGGCCTTCAACACGGTTCTAAGCGTTCAGCTAATATCTTAATGTACTCAAACCGCATTTGAGCCCTGCTTAAAGTCCCATACCAATATATATATATATATATATATATAAAGGCTAATTTGGAATACTGTTTATTTAGAGGAAAATGTGTCTTACACAGAGATTGCATCCCAGGACCACGGAGAGAGATTGGTATGTGTCCGTCGAAATAAAATCCCTCCTGTGTATCTGTCTTCCATAGTCCATGAATAACCCTCAAAAACACCTTTCATTGCCACATATGACAGTGGTGTAGCCTAATTCTAGTTTTAAGGCGGTGTGGGCCATAGTGGGGTTGTTGTTAAAGCCGAACATCAAAGGCATTGTCATATGGGATACACTACACACCAGTGCTGGGTGTTTTAGTTGCGAATTCACTCGATAAATGTCCGAGTAATATTATTATAAACGAACAACAGACCGCCAATTTAAAAAAGCGCACTTTATTTCTGGGAATTCTGCGACAGGCCTCGCATCCGTTATTAGCCTACATCCCGTACAGTCTCAACCATCCGATCGGACAATAGCAGGAAATATAGGTTAAATATTTCGCACATAACACCAATAAAATTCAGACGATAGCAATCCGAGTACAGCCTTTAGGAACAACGAGTACGGTGGTTTAAATAAAGAGGTGTATTTTTTTTATAGCACTTACCGTTCCAGCCGTGTTGTTGATGTTACTGTGTAAGTGGAGCCATTTTGTGAGTGGGTCATCCATGTCTGAGGTTTTTCTTTTTTTTTTTCTGCCAGTGGTGGAGCAGTGTGTGTGTGTGTGTGTGTGTGTGTGTGTGTGTGTGTGTGTGTGTGTGTGTGTGTGTGTGTGTGTGTGTGTGTGTGTGTGTGTGTGTGTAGCTGAGTTATTCCTCGCCGCATCCAGTGCGCTCCCTCAGTATGGGGAGCGGAACACAGGCCGCAATGTGGCCGAGTGAGATAAGCGCACGGCAGCGGCCTCTTCATTCCCGATAAGCCCCTAAACCCATTATTTATGAAATGATTCATTATTATTTGGCTGTCGTGGGCTATATGGGCTTGTGGAGGGCAAAGCATTAAAAAAAAGCAAACAGGCACAGCGCAACGGCCTGTAACAACGTGGTATACTGTAGCTTGAGCTATTTAGTGGAGGTGTTTTAATTTTTTTGATGAAAGAAACAAAAGCTCAGGTTAAGCTGTTGACCTATTTATATTTTCAACAAAGGGTTTTCTGCTAAGCCAATTTATCCTGCAATACGATAACAGATGATAGCAGAGGCTTGTCTCTTGTTTTATTTTTTCATTTTTTCCCTAAAAAGAGTATATCCATTAATCCATATCCATTTCTGCGCCTTGAGGCTGGATGTGCCACTGATACAATGGATGGCGAAAATGACGAGGGTGTAGTTATGATAAGGATGTCTTAATCGAATGGGACACAATTCTTTATCAATTAACCAATAAATGAATGGATAAATGTGCTGTTGCGTGTCATTGTCTGAGGTGGGGGTCTTTGACGGCGGTTCCCCGGGCCCATGGGGACTCGTGCCTGTGGGAGATAAAAAGGTATCGGCCTCTGGTCGCATCAGATAAAAGAGCAGCGCGCTATCAGAGTACATTCAGGACAGCCTAAATGGTAGCAGGTACATCCTAATAACGGTTATTCCACACAGCTTTCTTTCTTTTTCTGTTGCTCTTTTCCTCAATACATTTATGAATTTAAATAATCGCATACATTTAGTCCAATACATAAAGTCGTGATATGGCAAAATACAGGCTGCATCACATAGGTGGCAACATTTTGCCCGTTAAAAAAAGGAGTAAGCCTATACTGTCGTCGTAGTCAATTAGTCACGACCTTTACACGGACCTGTTGAAGCCGCAGTCACGACCATCATCCTGCATCCTGTACTTAACAACCCAGCCTGACATAATACCGTTCAACTTTTTGGAAGCATCCTTCAAGGCAACCTCACGCGTGCCAAGATTGTTGTTGTTGGGGAGAACTCAGCACTACTTTGGGTTCAAATGAATGATCTGACATTTGCAAATGAATAGGCGTAATTGGTTGCATTGAGTCTGACCTTTTGTTTTACTGTCAAATTATAGAAACCTAACTACGTATTAATACGAATGGAAACTATACTCTAAATTTAAATGTTTCAAATATGTTCATGCATCTAGCTGAATAATACTTTTTGATATAATAATCTCTTTGTAGTTGTGTGCATAATCAATGAATGTGATACAAAAGTTTGACAAAATAAAACATTTTTATTCAAAAGCAAACAAGTATCAATTTCCTGAAGTAACAGGTGATGTATAAATAAAATGAAGGGATCCTGCAGAGCCCCATAATAGGACCATTGAAAACACAGAGAGGTATAATCAATTGGTTTTATGCTTAATCATAATTTGTGATGCAGTTGAAATCCAGTGGAGGGCATCTTTCTCTTTTTTCCCTTTCAATAAATAGCTCTTTAGTTCTATGTCTCATGGGCCAAGAGTACATTTGTGGCGCATCCTTCCACAAGTCAGTCATCTGAAAAAATCAATTAGCTTAATGGGGAAATGTTATATGTCACAAAATATGATTCTACTCACTATGTATTAGGGTGTCAACATAAATCACAATTTGAAGATGAAGTGGAGTTTCAAAAGTTTTTTTTGATTGTCACAAATACTTAAAAATAAATGCAGCCACCCTATTTTTGATTTTGGAGAGAGTTTGCAAATAAGATGTGTTTCAAATTTTGAAACATTGTGAAATAATCCTTATTAAACTAAATATGACCATGAAAAACAAATGTACAACACAGAAAAAAGTTGTGCTGGATTTGAATCAGTATTTACAGTCTTAACTTTTTTATTAGTATCATAATATATACTCTGAAATCTAGTTTCTAGTTAGCCTAATCCTCTCTATTGCTGGCTTTATTTGAATTGATTGTCATTTGCGTTATTTTGCCGTGTCATATTGTTGCACAATAGTTTGCACTAATATAAAATGAACCTCTAACCCTGTAATCTCATTAAGCTGTTTGATATGTAAACTGCACTGAAATACACACTGACTATCTACCATGGGTTACAGTCCAACAGCAGTGTTTGCACTGATGAATCATAATGCATGGCTGTAGGAGAAATGGCCCTTTGCTGTGCCATGCCTATCATCCCAATCAGCGCTGGCTGCGCCGGGCCGGCATGATCCGAAGAGAAGCGGTGCTTTCCCGGGTCATGAGTCGCGTCACATGGTCCAGACTAAGTCCAGCCACCGTTTCTCCGTTCACCTGCAGAATTTCATCACCAATGCCAAGGAGACCTATGTAGGGGCCTTCGCCACCACCGTCACCCACTTTCTCTACATACACACCTGGGAAGGAAACAATAAGAGGGGAAAAGGGAGAAGAAAGACAGATGAAATAAAAGTGAAGGAATGGTTGGAAAGTGTTTGAACACAGGGGGCAGTAGAATTTGAAAAGAGGAATACGTTTGATTACCAGTAAAGCCAAAGGCCAATTTTTATCTGAACAATGACATCTTCTTTCTGTTTTCTTTCACTTCTATTCTCTTTATTCTATTTTCAAGATATACGCAGCACATTGTTGAAGCAGTTGGCTAAGGAAATAAAGCAACCACCACAAAGAAATAACTGCAAAAGCTCTATACAAAGGCAATGTGGAAACAGTCACCTGTGTCTGGTCGACCTTTGCCCCTTGATATAACGAAACCAAAGGGGCCATTTGGGGGTCTGATAAGCTCCAGGACGAGGGTCCCATCAGGGAAAGCCTGGGTGACCCGGCCCACTGGACGTGCAATTCTGGAGGTGAGTACATCTTCAACACTCAGGGCCCTGTG
This sequence comes from Echiichthys vipera, assembly GCF_963691815.1. Taxonomy (NCBI): domain Eukaryota; kingdom Metazoa; phylum Chordata; class Actinopteri; order Perciformes; family Trachinidae; genus Echiichthys; species Echiichthys vipera. The sequence goes on from NC_139840.1 coordinate 15,778,891, forward strand.
AAGCTCGAGCTGAGGGCTATCGGGGCTGTAACAACCAATGAGGTAACATTGACATTTTAACAATAACAATGTGGTTACATTTTTCTATTCCTCTTTCTTTCTCTATTTTTCGTCGCCACTTACCTGGGTGCTAGGCCGTATGGTATCTGCACCTCTCCCAGTATTGTTGAACGTTCTGTTCTTCTCTCTAAACTCTGCACAGAGGAGGCTTTCCGTAGTTGGGCCAGTGGCAGCACCTAGTGGCCAATAAATGACACTGTAACAAACTGTGTTTTTCATATTGGCAAATTTCACCAGATCTGCTTTTGGAACAGTAACTTTTTGGCTCAAAAACTCCTCTAAAACTAACAAGTGTGTGTACGGCATTGCACACACAACCACATTATGCAAATACAGGTTGAGATTGGCTATAACAGAAAGTTGTTTACATGTTTAGTGTACTCTTGCCAAGTGGACAACAAGGATGGCTACCACAGAAAGTGGAAGGAGAAACACTGACAACTGGAATGCATTATCTGTGCTCCCAGTGTCATGCAGAAAGGTTGGTAATACTTCAAAGCCTTTGTTGGTCCACTGTAACCAATAAGTCGTGAAAAGTACTTTAAAGCAGAACTGGATTTAAAGACAAAAGTTTTTTTTTCTCCAGACGGCCTTCTTTTTCGAGGTAAAGATTTATTTGATGTGGGGAAATAAAACAAAAGACGATGGCAGGGAAACACAACAACCTGAACAAAAACATGCTGCTTTTGCTCACCGTATTCAGAGTTTGCAGTGAGGGTGTCCTCTGCATGCGGATGGCGGGCTGTGGTCTGCGCGTGGGGCTTGGCGAAGCAGAGCTGATCCGGGGGACAGTGGTTACACTGAGCTGTTCCATGCTGCTCGAGCGACTACCTTTCACTAGTCTACCGACACTGTTCAGACCAATCGAGGAAAAGAAGCGGCGCAGGAAGAGCTTTGGGCGTCCATCCAGCTTTCTGTAAAAGTAAAGTTTGTAATAGTTTTTTTTACTAGACAGTAATTTTACTCAAATATTCTCAATATAGGCACAATTGCATCTCCAACTAAACAAACCAAGGATAGAGATGTTGGATTATTTTGCTTATAGTTTTACAATTTAGCTATAAATGGCCTTAACTAGTAAGGATCTTCATCACCAGAAGAGGGCAGGATTGTCTTGATGTTCAAAGAATACTTTTGATAACAACACTCTGTGGACTGTAGGTCAGGGTTTTAATCTTCCAACTGCTACTGGTCTGGCACGCTCGAGCCATTTTGGGAACAGTATAGAGGGGGCAAAGGATTTATTGCCTAAGCTATGACGAGCGTTGTTGTTGTTATCTTGGCTTACCTGGAGTTTTCCTCCCATATGGCCTCAGCTTTCAGATGTTCTGCTCTCAACAGCTCTGCTCTGAGGTCCTCAGCCCGAGACATAGCCGGACCACGCAGAGCAGGACGACACTCAGGACCAGAACCAGGGTCAGTCAGGCCTGCTGATAGAAAAGGATGTAGATGTCAAAAAATCATTCTCAGATATGATTTTCAACTTTATTGTAGCCTATTCTGTTCTGTTCTATTTCATACTATTCTGCTCTGTATTTAGTTGTGTTGTTGTTTTTTCGACTTTTCTATTCTGCTTTAGTCTATTATATTCTATCATGCAAAGATTTAAATGAGAGTATGTCAATGGCATACAGATTCCCCGGTTTGTCCTATTCTGTTCCATTTTATTCTGTTATTTTATTCTATTCCATTCATCAGGTACAATTTTAAGCATAAAGTTTAAACATTAGGTATGTAAAATTCAATAACATAATGTGTATAATAAAAATCAATAGTCTATTCTATGTACTGATTTCTTTTATTTTTTCATTGTATGTTTTTCTGATGATAGGATGCAGGCAGACTCTGTTGTGCTGTGCCAATGTCATCAGCAGGCTTTGCATACATGCATGTGATTATAAATAATGAACATAAACAGATATACTATACTATACTAATACTATAATATTAGTATATTATAGTATTATATCAGTATAATGGTCATATTTCTACCTTAGAGTACTTCTAGAGAGCACTTCTTTCCGAAATATTAAATCTTCCCATAAGGAAGAAGAAAATACTTTTATGACATGTAAATGACAGAAATCTATCCATGGTTTTGCTCATCCCCATTGATCACTCACCTGCTCCATCTGGAGTTGTATCCCAGGGTTCAGCAGCTGTTAGCTCTGTGGTGAGCCGGGCTGGGGAGTACCTCAGGGTGGAGGGCCTGATACAGGGCACTGGATTGCTTGTTGCAGGGGTCCCTTGAGTTAAAGCCACCACACACTCCCTTCTTGCCTCAGGAGAGTCCAGGAGAGTAGAATGCTGGGATCCTCCCTCACCCCCCTGGTTCGAGGCAATCTGGAACTGAACCGTGGACTGACCAGCAGCAGAGCGATTTCTTGAACTTGACTTCAGGGCTGACTTTATAGGCAGCAATGGAGTAGGTGATTCCCTTAATCCATCAGATGAGTCCAGCAAACTGGGCTCCAGAGTGACAGGGCTATCTGGGGCAAAGGAAACCGCTCTGCTCAAGTTGACCCTATTCCTGGGATTTGAGTTGCGGCGCTGAGCCCAAGACGGACCGTAAGGGCCATGGCCAGACTCCAGTCGACTTTCTCCTTTCCTGCTCCTTCTCCTAAGTTTCCCAAACCCTGATGATTTCCACCCTGTGCTGCTCTCTTTATTTTCCCCCAGCACGAAAGCTCCAGCAAAAGTGACAGTTAGAGGAGCTTTAGGACGAGTACTTGTCTCTGGCTTGTTATGAGACACCCAGCGAGGAGCTGCTTTTTCCCTTGGGTCCTCGGGCTGCTGTGGCTCAGTGTTCTTTGGCTCTGACGGTGATGAGACTGGCTGAGGCTCCCTGACTACAGAGCCACATGCCTCACATTTCTTCACCAGCACTATTATCTCTTTAATCACTGCTGTGGGTTCGCCACTGACTCCCGCAACTTCTTTCTTCTGCAAAGGAGGCATGGAGACACTTCTGTGGCTTCTGCTCTTCTCTGAACCACTACTGCTAGAATCTGTATTGCTTTCTTTGCTCTTGGACTTGGGCATCCCAGACCTGCTACGCTGTTTCAATCTATCCAAGTACCGAGACTCTGCCTCTTTCTCTGATTCATCTTCAAAGCGCACTCGTGTAGGTGAACAACCATACCGTCTGGATCGACCACCTTGGTCAGTAGGGGATGTGTCTTTTTGGTTTGGGATGAGGAGGGGACCAGATACAGTTTGAGCTCCATGATCTTCTTTGGTTTGAACAGCCTTCTGCACTGGAGTATTAGGAGACTCAACCGGCTGCTTCTTCCTGCAAGAAATAACACAGAAGTATTAAAGAACAAGAACACATATTTTGTTTCTGAGAGAGTTACACTTGAACAGACCAGGTGGATAAAATACTTCTTCAAAATGAGAGATCTTTTTTAAATAAATAATGACACAATAATTTGCGATCCAATGCAAATGCTTCGAATTCTAGATTCAGTGAGTGCCTCCTACTGATAAGGGGATTTCAGCAAAAAAAACTGTGTGATGTATGCATCATCATTTTCTCAACATTGTGAGTTCAGTGTTTGTAATTGCAAAGCACAGTCAGGTTCCAAAGCTTCAAAGCATTTTCAGTTATGTAATCATTTGCTTTACCCAAACAGGCCAGTGCAAGAGAAGACAAAGCAGAGAAGAAGATAAGGGAGATGATGGGGAACTGAGGGATAAGATACAGGGAACTAAAAGACAGAGACTGGTACTCTAGCAACAAGAAGAGTTTGCAGAGAAGGTATTAACCTGGAACTTGTTATCACACTGTTGATTCGATACCAATGCATGGACAACTGCACAGACACACGCCAACTTACACAGCGGATCTCTGATCAGATTGGGAGCGCCTGAAGGGGCGATCCCCTTTCACGTAATTGGAACGAGCCTTGAGTCGTGCTCGCTCCAGAAGAAGCTTGGCCTGCTCATGTCTTGGGCTCAGAGGAAGTTCATCACTTATTACGAGAAGTGTCCTGATCAAGAGAAATATGCAAATTAGAAAAAAATGAATTACTTAGGTGATGAAAAGAGCAAGAGAATGGATAGAGCTGAATGTTATGAAACTAGGCTACATCGCCATCTGTTTGAGTAAAATGTAATACTTGATGATGTCTTTAAATGTGCAAAGCTTATTGTGTGTTGTGACATATCCAGCGACATCATATTCCCCGCAGATTGACTTAACGTTGTGTGAATTAATCTGCGTCTTCCTAAGCTGTTTTATGTAATATCAGATAGATAGACTGGGGCGTGGCACTGGTGGTTAGCAGCAGAGAGAAACGTCATCCTTCCATCTATCCTTATGTCCAGTAAGCTGCTCTCCATTGTGCTTCATCGTCTGTACTTGTCTTTATCCCCTGGCCCAGTGATAAAGATAGCATGATACACCAGCCATGTGGATTATCCTTGTAATGGACTGAGTATGATTCATTCTTTCCTGGGTGTCAAGAGGAGAACATATTGTGTTTCAATAGATTACAGTTTGTCGTGTCAATCTCTTATCCCAACACTGACAAACACGGTATAATTTACAGCCTGTTTTGGTACCTCTTGTGCAGCTGTTTCATCCGCAGTTGATAATGATGATGACCAGAATGCATTCAGTGATCATGATGATAATAATAATAATTGTGTTTTGTGTGTTTAGGTCATTTTTTTCCACTTACTTAAAGTTTGACTGCTTCAAGCATGGCACGAGTTTTGTCTGGAGTAGGCATGAGCAGTTACTGATTTAATGATAAACCGTGGTTAAAATTCCTGACGGTTGGTATTACCGTTTCAAATCATAATTATCATTTAAACCATTAAAACTGCCAAAGATCATTGAAAACTTGACGGAAGTTTGGTTGTGGTTGTATTTTTTTTTCTAAGAATGCTGCTTTTTTATTTCAATGTTTATGCAAACAAAAATTCTGCAAATTTTATTTGTGGTTTTCAACATTAAAGTTGGTGTGAACTTTTTGAATGTTTTTCAGCACACTTTAACAATACTGCGATAGTATGTTCAGTACCTTGATAATTTTGGTCACTATAGTTGCGATGTGAAATGTCCATACTGTTTCATCTCTAGTCTGATGTCTCATCTACAATTATTACACTGTTTTAAGACTTTATCTGCATTGTAAGTATCACAGTCTGTAAATCTCTCACAGATAACAGCTTAATTTCATAATCTTAACTGGTAAAATATCAGCTCCATCAATATACTTGATACTTATATTTATTAATCAATATATTCTATTTGTATATGATATATTTGGGGAAGTTTGGGATCACCTGCTAGAGCTGCTGCCCCTGCAACCCGACCCCGGTAGGCAGTTGAAGTGATGATGAGTGAGTATATTTGGCACCCTAGCTGCTTCAATACAGGAAAAATGACCCTTAATTCCCACAAGTGGAGCTGTAAGAGTGGAATTTATGAGGAGAGGATATAAATAGCACCTAGTTTAGTTTAGCATTTAGTATAGTATGTCACCAACCCTGCCAAGCAGATAAAGAAGCTTTGCATTGCTCACCTCAAATAGGGTTCAAGTTCCTGAGCAAGAATGGCTGAGTCTGAGCTATCCAAAACCCCATGGGCACCCGCATCTGGCATAAAACAAAGAGGAAAAATACATATCACAGAAGATCTGATATGAATGCAATGTGGATGTAAAAGCTTTAAAAGTATCCAAAGGTTTTATGTCCACAAAACATGGATTTACTGTCTTTGTTTTCCTCTTCATTAAGCTAATCTAGTGTATAATTCATATTACCTACATGCAGTAGGTCATTATTCTAATTCAGGGTTCAAGCTATTTTGAAGTGTCTCTTATGCTTGCATTGTAAAAACATTACGACTAAGAGAGCCTACAGCCATAATGTGACCTACAGGGACATGTGGGTATTAAAATAATTGGGTCTTTGTATGATCATAGGGATTTTCATAAACCTTCATAACATTAGATTCTGTGACAGTCTCATAGGTTATCCCTAACTGATCCTTAATGTCAGTCAAAAAACGCAGGTTATGTAACTACAGAGAGATAAAGGCAGATTTCTCTGAGACAAGAGGTCCTGGTCGTAATGGATTTACCTATATATTGCACTGACTGTACTGGTACTGACACACTCAAATGCAGACACAGGACGGGGGTCACAAATACATAATATGGGAAAATACATAAGCTGTCACCTAACATGACTACACAGGCATCCATTAGTATAGAGATACAAAAGCAGGGACACTTCCCCCACCCCTCTGCCTGCTAATAATAGCAACATGCACATCTGCACATCTGACATCTGTTCAACGCTGGGAATCAGCCAGGTTACATACTGCATTTTTTATACAACACCATCAGTAGACACAGGCTTTTATAAGACATTTTGAATGGTGCATAGCTGGCATCATTAAAGCAGACTGAGACGCTTGTTTAAAAAGAATAAACTGAATCCTTCATTCAACCTTGGTGGACTCTTATTAACAAAACTTCATAACTGTTTTGCTTGTTGTTGTTTTGTTTTTTCAACTCACACAACAGAATATAATAGATTGTTACGGAGCAGACAGTTTAATGTCACAGTCAGAGGTTTTGCAATGCTTTCTAAGACACCTTCTGCTTTCATCAACAAACTATAAATAAACTACCTCAAACTGAGGAGGGGTGGATTTTATCTGTGTCTCATACCCTTAAGTCAAAGTTTTTTTCAAGCCTTATTTGACATCACATGCCATTTTCCTAAAGAGACCTACCTTTACAATCCACTTTGTATGCTGTGTCTCCATAATAGCTGGCACTTTCTTCTCCGCTATTCTCTCCCTCCTCCTTGCAGTTTTGCTGTCTCTCCCTTGACTTTGCATAAGCTCTCTGCTTCACCTGGAATTTCTCATCAGCAGAGTGTACCCCACATTGTGAAGACATGCTCTCCCAGCTGTCCGAGCTGCACATTCCTCTGGCTAGGTCATCTAACTCCTTCTTCTCACACCTGTCCAGGTAGCACTCCACACTGTCTGAGTGTTTGAATTCTGGGGATGCGCTATCCACCGCGCCTCCCCCATAACCCCTGGTGCCTGTTTCAACTGGTTTAGACTTCCTTTGAGGCTCTGCTGGTGCTTCTGTGTGGTCCTTCAAAGGTACAGTGGAGGGTGTGCTGTCAGGGCTAACACCATTTAGAAGCAATGTTTCAGGGCGTGCCACTCTCCAGAAGCCCTTGGGTGGTGCCCAGCGTCTGGTTGATGTGTAAGTAGAGGAAGAGATGGAAGATGCTGTAGAAGCAGAGGTAGCGGCAGGAAGGGAGGAGAGCAAAGGTAGAGGAGGAGGAGGGGAAGGGTCATCCTTACTGCTGCTTGAGTTATCAGACAGAAGACTCTCCAGACTGGTCCCCTCTCTGAGCCCACAAAGCTGCTCTGTCAGAAAACTGACCTGGTCCTCATTACGCTCTGAATTCTCATTCCCAGTTACCTTTCCCTCCTGGAACACCCGCTCTCCTCGTGCTTCAGGTGGAGGGCTGTGGATTTCGAAACTGACTTGCACCTCTACCTCCTCCTCTTCATCACTACTGCTCAGGTTCTTCGCAGCACCTGATCGCCAGGTGGGGGCACACAGAGACACCTGACCCTTACCTCTAGGCCTCTGTCTGAGAAGGACTTCGGATGAAATCTGCCCGGCTGGACTGCTCACTAAGACCTCTGTGTCCAGCCTTTCTCTTTCTTTCTCTCGATCTCTCCCTCTTGTCCGTCTCTGTGTGAGTGACTTCACCTTGGTCTGTAGAGCATGCGCAGCCAAACTCTGAGGAGGAGGAAGCTGGGTGCTCAAAGAGGGTGCTGGGAACACAGGTTTAGGGACAGGGCCAGTGATGAGTCCCCAATTAATTGGAATCCCAGTAGGTAAAGGGGAACTGGATTTTGCTTGGATATTATCCACCACCTTCTCTTCCTCCATTGGCTGGTCATGCACAGAAAAGTCCAGACAGTTCCTATGGATAAAAAAGAGGAGGGTTTTTTATATATGCATGTGGACAAAATACGCCTCTTATATATGTTCTACATCTCTGTTATCGGCTACTCTCTATCTGATCTGCCTGGTGAGGAGATATGTAATGTGGATTCAATCACGTTGACTTATCCACTGATTACTTTGCAGGGCACAGGATAATCCTTTAGAATGAGAATAAGCAACTGCTGCCTGCAACTGAGCCCCTGCACGAATAAACATATTATGTATGTTTGTTGTCATCTCTTCAATGAAAAAAGCTGAGAAAAAAATAATTTTCAGCATAATAAAATGTGTGTAGTCCTATTCAAAGATGTTTTGTCATAAACCTTACTATAAATGATATAAACACCTTGCTCAAGACTAATTTAACAAATATCCTTTACATGATGTGCAAAGTAAACTTCACAACATATTCACTTTATGTTTACAAAATGAGTTATATAAATAGGCCAACACACATACAGGGAATAGTGTACCTGGATATTCAGTGAGGATGGTGTCCTTTAAAACATAATTCCAGCGTCGACCATCACGAGGAAGTTAACGTAAATGTTGGTGCGTCTCGTCTGCACAAATGTAAGTTGCCATCCATTCTAAAAAAACAAAGCAAAAGCAAAAGCCCGCCAACTGTGGAGATATTGCAGCGTGCATCCTCAGGTCGGTCGCCAACCTAAGCGAGAAGACGGAGCAACTTTCATCTCCGGGTAAAAAAAAAAGGGAAACCTCATACCGTCTCTAAAATATTTCTCCAGATCCTTGTGCTGTGTTTCCATCGCTGTCTACACTGCTCCCGGCTCGGGCAGTGTCAGGAGAGCCAGCGGCCTCTCAATCATGAATGGTCCGGTAATCCCTTCAGAAATCAGTGGGATTAGACAAAAATGGAATACAAAAAAATGCCCGCTTTAATTTCGTTCTTGCCTTGCGAACACGTTGCAGAGTGAAGTGCTCTCTGTTGCGTAAGCACGAAGCGCACACACCGACTCCCTGCACACAATAATAAGCCAATGAAAAAAATAAATAATAAAATGTCAACGCTATGATGGGTGTCAGCCTAACTGAGATAGGCTACCCCCGATGTGTCATTCCTGGAACAGTAACAGTGTGTTTTGGAGAATAAAGCCTAATTTGGCATCTTAAAAACAACTACTCTTATTTGAATAAATCTGATCCCTCCCTCTATCAATCGCAGCACCCCCTCTTTCTCACACACACATGCGCTCTTGCACAGTCAGCCTTATTGGGACAATATGCTGCCAGTTGTCACATCCCCAGACGTTATAAGACTCTGGTCAAACGCTCCTCAGTTTTGTGTTATGGCTTATGGAGGAGTAAACATGACTAAAGTCTCAATAAATAAATGTATAAATAATTACTGGAATACATTTTAAAAAGCAGAAATAAACAAACGAATACATAAATAAATACATATTGAAATAAATAAATAAAAGCGGAAATAGAAACAGAAATAAATGAACGAATACATTAATAAATAAATGCTGAAATAAATTAATTAATAAATTGGACCTCCTACATCATTAACACATGGACACAGAAATACAGGAATAGAAAAATGCAGGTCAACACAAATGTAGAAGTAAATAATTCATTTATTATTTTACTCGTTTATTTATTCATACATTTATTTCGGCATTTCTTTCTTTATTCATTCCTGTATCTGTTTACACATTTATCTATGTATTTATTTATTTACGCATTTATTTAGTGAGAATTAAATCATATGTAGTCCTCCGTAGTTTATGCGGCTCAATGTCAGTAGGGGGCGCCATTGGCACATAACCACACAGACACGCACTCGCACCCGCAAACACACGCGCACGCACATACACACACCTTTCCCCAGCTAGCTGTAACCGGCTAGCGGAGCGGCTCTGTTGTCGAGTTGACACCCTCCTCCCCAAAACCTCGGCAGCAGCTAAGCTGCACAGTCGACATGGCAAGAAAACATCGCAACAATTTCCTAAAGAAAGATGAAAATCTTCCAAGTATTTTGGAGTGAGTGAGTAGTATGGACACTAATTATGTTCATTGTTCTGAAGGAAACTAACGATAGAAACTGCACGTTTTTGTTTTAGTCACATTTATGACGCATAGCCATGGTTAGTTGTTGCTAACACGAAGCTAACTGCTAGCAGAGGGAGGAGTGTGGTTTGTTCGCCCGGCTGTTAGTCTTCTGTGTTCGGGCGAGTACTAGAGGGGTATTTGTGTTAGCTTATTTTCAACACAACCATAGTATTATTCCGAACATCCTGAACTAAAGTAATTGAGTGTGTCTGGTGAAGTTAAATAGTGTGCATGGATGCTGGGTAGTTTCGGGTGCTAGCGTTACATAATCTCGCTGTTGCAAGTCAAACGGCTCCAGTGTCACTGTGCTGCTTCTTCTTCTCTAGCTGTCGTTTCCTTCACCAACGTTACACGAGATTGTAACCAGCGTTAATGTTATTTGGCAGTGTAACGCATTCACAACAACGGTCACATCCCGAATACTGACTGTATTATGACTAACCAACGGCGCATTGTATTTTTTATTTTTTTTTATCATCGGACGACGTTTGCTCGCTAGCAAAACTAGCCACCCATTAGCTTAGCGGGCTAACAGTAAGCTAACGTTACAAGCTAGCTAACGTATTGCCTCACACCAGATAAAACATTTGTGCGTGTGTATATAACCAAACATGAAAAGGATTGCAGTCACGATAGCAAACCTCGTTGACCAAAAGTAAAAAAAATAAACAAAAGTTCCCCGGCTCTATCAACAAACGTTAGCCTCATAACAAGTTAGATAGCGCAGAGGGACTTGGTTGTTAGCCTCTTCAGGACCCTTTGTCCATAGTCATAGTAGTTACCAGCTCCTCTAAGTAGGCCACACAGCAGTTGTTTTGGTCCTTAGTCGCCCGTTTTCCCTGTATCGTAGAAATATGTAGCGAGTCAGCTCTATTTTTTTTTATTTACTTTTTATAAACGACTCAACATCAACATTAACCAAAGACAAATAGACTTTCGTTTATGGATTTTTGCTGTATAATCTAGTACTGTTTCAGTGGTCCCACGAAAAAAACTGTTTTGTCATTCCACTGCCTTCTCAAATACAGATGCACTCATACACAACACAACTGTTTTATTAATGTGCTTAGATACGCTTTGAATGCATTATACACTTAATAAGCTGCATTTTACTTGTATGCAAAATCGTTCAAATTTATGAATGTTAGCACAATTCTGATTTATTTTTTGTCTTTCTCTTTTACAGTATTCATCACGCAATGTGATCCAAAATCCACAATGTGTGAGGACATTTAAGAACAATTGAGTTCGGAAGAAAAAAATCTTGATTCCAGTGGAATCTTCCATATATATGTATTATTATTATTAGATTTTTCTCTGTGTTAAAGCTTACATACATTTACACACACACTCGTCCCATCATCATACAACCATGCCAGTGCAAGCACCACAATGGACGGAGTTCCTGCTGTGTCCAATCTGCACACAGACATTTGAGGAGACTGTTCGCCGGCCCATCAGCTTGGGCTGTGGACATACTGTCTGCAAGATGTGCCTGAACAAGTTGCACCGTAAGGCCTGTCCCTTTGACCAGACAGCCATCAACACAGACATCGAGCAACTACCTGTCAACACAGCCCTGTTGCAGCTGGTGGGAGGCCAGGTAAGACAAGTGTTTGTATATGTACACGTTTCTGGCAAAGATATTGTTCGGACAACATTAATGTCGAGCCCCTCGATGATGCTAGGTTTTGATGATGGATGTATTTGAGTAGTGGGGTCACCTAAGATACCAGAGTGTTTTTGCTGTAATGACTGATTATGGATTGTATTAGAGCACACATGGGCTATTACCGGAAGCACATAGTTTGGAAATTCTTTTTATGAGTCATACTCCAGTCATTGAGTAATTACTTTAATTCTGTAGGTTCACTGAGTGCTGGCACAATTGGTGAAGCTATTTTCTCAGAGGCGTGTTTGACCAACAGGGTGAGGCACAGCTAATGATGTTTTGGCTTTGTTTGCCAAGTTTCCAGGTTTTCACTGTATAATAAGGGATAGCATCAGTATTGATTCTGAGGCTGTTGCGTGTCTAATATAGTCGTGACTGTGATGTCTCTTAGCTGAGTGCCTTGTATATACAGTATGTGCTTCTACAGATTAGTTGGACAAAATGTCCAATCAAATAAATTTGCCCTCATAAAAATGGAAGTTAATAGTTTGGTACCATTGTCATTCATGTAAATACCATTATATATTACATGAGCTTCCCAAAAGCTTCTGTTGTCTTGGTTAGTATCAAAGCAAAAAGTTTAAAGTAAGAATTTATTTTTGATTGAGAGATTAGATTACAGATTATTTAAATCATCCATCACAAAGCTTGGAAAGTGTGGCCGCTTAAAAGTGCACATAGCATGAAAATACTAACATGATGAAATTTATGCTTCTCCTCGGTGTCTTGGCTCTATTTTAAATAGTGTTTATTAGCATCTGTGTGCAGATAATGGAGCATAAGCCTACAGTACAGTGCAGTAATTCTCAAAATGTAGTAGTATACTCTTGACCCCTCTCACCATGGCTCTAATAGGATAATTAGGGAGTCATTGAAAAATAGCTTCTTAGGACACAGGGCAGTTGCATGATATGCCTCACTGTACTTGAAAGATATAAATAAGGAGTGTCTTTATGCTAAATTTCTGGTTTTGTTTCAGTAGTTGCGTTGTTCGACTTTGCCTTTGTAGATGTTTGCAGCTTAAACAAAGCACCTCGGTTTCATACATTTCACTATGTCACTTTTCTGCCAAAATACACTTGCATATAAACGCAGATATCAGCGTCACAGTAGCAAGCCTTCAACCAGCTAAACTAGCTCAGAGGGCTCTCAAAAACTATTGCGTAGTCGTCCCCAGCCCACCACTCCTACTCCAGAAGAGTAAAACATTTATCAGAATAGTAACTTACGATGGTTGTAGTACAGTAAGCAGGTGTAACTGAAGTATTTTCGGAGCCAATGCACACAACAATGGAATGTTTCAAAAACAATGTTTGTCACATTTTCAAAACTATGCTGCAAATTATAGCCTACAATCAAACACACAGGCTAAACAGAGGCAATGCAGACAGTTTTAAATAAATGTTCATCTAAATTTAGGAATTTTAGTGTTTTATTTGTTATTATTAAATTGTTGTATTTTTTTAGATGGCAAAAATAACAAAATTATTTGCAGTATATATCAGCCACTGCCCCCCCCTGCTGTCTAAATATCTGCATCCACCATTGAAAAAAATCAGTCAACCACTAAACTCAGGTGCGTTTAGCTGTTTTAGCCATTAAACAATTAAAAGAAAATGGTCTTTGTTCCACTAAACATTAAATAATTGTACTAAAAAGCTAATGTTATAGGTTTGCCTAATTCTTTCCCTCTCTGTGTCCCGCCGCAGGTTCCTAAAGTTCAGCCGGTTGCCTTGATTACCAGTCCAGAGGACTCGCAGCATTATGAGGAGGCCAGGCAGTGTGTGGAGGAGCTGGCCCTCTACCTCAAACCTCTAAGCAACACCAGAGGTAGAACATATTAGCAAACACATGTTTGTTACCTTTATAGTTTGTTCTTCTCATTATGATTAGTTGACACTGTCATATGTGAGAATACTGTTGCTTAATAATACTTAGAACAATCTGTATTAAACTAAATTTAAATAAATATATTCTATGAGTTTGTTATTACTCTGCCAATCTCTGAACCCATCCGCTATCTGTCTGACGGCAATTTAGCCTCTGGGGTCAACAGCTAATATTTAGGCTTTCTAGCGTAGCTATTGTATATCAAGGCCAAGACTTTCTGGCAGAATAGCAACTTGAGAAGCGAGAATGGAGTTGGAGTTGAGAGACGGCATGTCTTTAAACAGACATCTGCATATAAACACAACAACAAAAAGTTAATGAAAATCTAAATCATCGTCATTCATTTGCCAATGGGTTCCATTATAGCATGACGGTCAATGCGTTCCACCTTTTTTGCTCTCCACATGGGCCGTTTACCTACTGCTTTAAGGAAATATACCATGAATTGGTTTTGTTCAGACCACTGACATTATTTGTTTATTTGTTTCTTCAACTGCAAACTTCTCCAAAATTCTCCATCAATCATTGGCCATGTTGATAATTAATCATTCCACGTTGGCAAATTAACTGTTAAAAGCTTGTAATAAAATGTATTTTATTGAAACAACTAATATTGACTCTTTTCACAGCAAACTCTGACTAAACAAGGTCATTTAACCAGGGTTTATTTAAAAACAAGTAAAAAAAACAGTTTAAATCATAAGTTAAATTAAACAAAATAATGCTGTCGCTTAGAATTGCTGCTGCTAATACCATTCTGCCTGACATAATTTGACTAATTTGATTTGATTAATTTTTAGCATTTTAATTCTGTTGAACCTACAGGCTTTATAAAAGTGCAAACATTAGTAACATGCAGGGTGCGTAAAAACAAGCCTGACCCATTCTTGTATTAACAAATTAATTAAGAGGGTTGTAGCGTACAACTAACTTCTGATGATCTTTTGTCAATCATACAGTCTTGAGTCTTTTTTTTTCAATCAGCATATATGTAATCAGACGTGAGTTATGTACAGTTTTTCAGTGCCAATTTATTTTGCTTAAATTGAGGTTAAATTTAGAAGTGATATTGTAGTGTAAGGAAGCACTTAAAAAGGGGAAGTAGCTACAGTAAACTCTTTCAATGTAGAGGTGTTACTACATCCCCCAAAATTATCATAAAGTTGAATCAACTACTCTTTAAAACAGTTGAACAAGGTGTAAATTGGCAACTGAGTGTCTATTGTATCTGAGTATATAATCCCATGGTTTACCAGTTGTCCTGTACTAATCTCTCACCAGGTGTGGGCCTGAGCAGCACAGCCCAAAGCATGCTGAGTCGACCCATGCAGAGGAAACTGGTGACTCTGGTCCACTGCCAGCTTGTGGAAGAGGAGGGCCGCGTTAGAGCCATGAGAGCTGCCCGCTCTCTGGGTGAGCGAACTGTCACCGAACTAATCTTGCAGCACCAGAATCCACAGCAGCTTTCCTCCAATCTGTGGGCTGCTGTCCGTGCACGAGGATGTCAGTTTCTGGGTCCCGGTGAGTAGTTTATCATCAACTGCAAATTGAGACAAGCCCATTCCATGCTTGAAAAAAAAGCAGTCCTCTGTAAAAGTTGGCTTCTGGCAATCGGCTGTTACTCATGGTTTTTATGTTTGTGTTTATCCCCCCAGCCATGCAGGAGGAAGCTCTAAAGTTGGTCCTTCTTGCTCTAGAGGATGGCTCTGCTCTGTCCAGGAAGGTGTTGGTTCTCTTTGTAGTCCAGAGGCTTGAGCCACGCTTCCCGCAGGCCTCTAAGACTAGCATAGGGCATGTGGTGCAGCTTCTCTACAGGGCCTCCTGCTTCAAGGTACGTCACTGGCTGAAAACCAGAAGATAATTGCATACATTGTTCGTAGTTTTGTGGAAAAAGGTGTATGTCATGTGGGGCTGCTCTACGACAGGACCCTTTCTGTAATATTGGAGCGACCCTGGCCATACAGATACCTGAGGTCTTTTTTTGTTCTGTTTTTAATAATTGCTTATACAATGCTATTTGTTTGGTGTATTTCCCCAGTGGAGATTTTATATTGCTTGTCACTCATCAAGATGAAAAAAAGCCAGAGGGGAAAAATGACAAAAATTAAACTCCTTCCTTCTTCCTCTTTGGCTACCTAGGTGACCAAACGTGATGAAGATTCATCCCTGATGCAGCTGAAAGAGGAGTTCCGTACATACGAGGCTCTGCGGCGCGAACATGACTCTCAGATAGTTCAGATTGCCATGGAGGGGGGGCTGCGCATTGCACCTGACCAGTGGTCTTCTCTGTTATATGGAGATCAATCCCACAAGTCACACATGCAGTCTATCATAGACAAGGTGTGTTTCCACTTCATTGTACAAAGATTGTGTTTCAGTTTCTTAGCTCCTTATATGAATGCATGTTCCTGCATAAGAAATCGTGGGATCCTTAAACCTACTAAAGCATTTACTCCCCATTTTTTTCTGCGCCTGGCATAGCTGCAGACTCCAGCGTCTTTTGCTCAGAGTGTCCAGGAGCTGACGATTGCGCTGCAAAGGACCGGAGACCCAGCCAACCTTAACAGGCTGCGGCCCCACCTGGAACTACTGGCCAACATTGATCCCAGTCCTGGTAAGAAACAAGCACACTTCAATAAACTTGGTTTTGTAATGACTTTAAGGAGTAAATCGGATTTGAGTTTGTGACTCTACATGTAACAGAACGGTGAACTCTGCATCTTCTCAACCCTATCTCTTACACTTTTTGTATCATGTTTAAGTTGGGTCAAAACAAGCAGCTGAGATGCTAGAATATGTCGTGATACTATGTCTTGGACAGAGCCTAGCTGTTGCATAATTTACATAATTTAATTGTTTCCCATATATAAGATTTATTTATGGGGCTTTCCCAGAAATATTTGTGTATTTGTATCTTATGAGACAAGAATTAAAGTATTTAGATCAAGGTCTATATTTATCATCTTCTATTTCCCCAGATGCTCCCCCTCCCACATGGGAGCAGCTTGAGAAGGGGTTGGTAGCAGTGAAAACAGTGGTGCATGGCCTGGTGGACTTCATCCAGAACCACAGCAAGAAAGGAGCTGACCCTCAACAGGTTAGTCTATCCATTGGACCACAAAAAGAACTGGGCCCCAGCTCATATCTCCCATAACTAGCACATCAAATGAGGAAATATCTTTTAGAAAGAACGTTTTTCCTCACACGAAAGGCTGTTAACCCTTCTGGTGGCCATAAACCTCACTAAGACACTACATGATTTTTATTTTTATTTTTTTTGTAACACATTGGTATACCAACTCTAAGGTATTTTATTAAAAATGTTGTTACAAATGATTTTGTCAGTGTCACCAAGCCCTAACTGTAATGTTTAATATCACCACCATTGAGTGTTCAGCTCTGTTTGATGTTGTTAGGCAGGCAACAACCCTAAATAGGCTTTGCTATAATGACAGTTTGAAAGTTATGTGTTCTCTTTTTCAACAATACTTGATGTCTCTCTGTAGCCTCCTCAGCACAGCAAGTACAAGACATACATGTGTCGTGACATGAAACAGAAGGGAGGCTGTCCCCGTGGAGCCAGCTGCACCTTTGCTCATTCTCAGGAAGAACTGGAGAAGTGAGTCTGACAAATATCAACATGTAGCATTTAAGCTAGAAATTGCAGTCGAAATAAAACAATTTTCACACCACCCAGTGTTTCTTATACATTTTGTACCAAATTTTATGTTTGATAGGTATCGTAAGATGAATAAGCGACTGGCAGCTCGCCTCCCTGGATCAGTAGGCCTCATGTCAGATGAGGGCCTTCCTCTTGATGTAGCAGTGACCCGGAAGCCTTCACCCCTCACAAATGGCAGCGGTGGACCATCTTTGCCCCAGCTCATTGCCCGTGGCACCGACACAGTCCCATATGAACTGTTGCGTAACCCCATTAAGATGGAAGGAGGGAGTCCCAGTGCCCCAGGATCCCCACCTGATCCGTGAGTGTAGCATTCTCTGTACATTTAATAAATTGTCAGCCAAATAACAGGCAACTGCATGCCATGTCCACAATTTTTTATTAAATTTAGTTTGGGCCTGTAAATATTTGTTATGAACTTAGATTTATTACATATGAAGTAAAATTTAAATACTTGAAAGAAAGAGAGAGAAGAATATTTTATTTGAAAGTAAAGTTGTTGTAAATAAAACATTCATAAATATACCTCTCACCCTTTTTTGTTGGCGACTAAATGTAGTGAGTGCTGGTATCTCCTTGTACTATTGCATTTATAAAGACTGGAATGTGTATGCATCAATAAGCCTTTCTTTCAGTCAAATTCCACTTGAATACATAATTTGCCATATTTTATGTTGCTGTCCACAACTCAACCAAGCGTAAACACTAGGTTGTATTAAGTTGGTAAATGTCAGTGGTTGCACATGGCGTGTCAGTCTGCAGAGGAGAGAACATATATCACTGAATAGATAAAATAAGCAAAAAGATCTCTCTGCAGGTTGGTGATTATCATACACTGTGGACTCAGGACAATCTCTGGCACATAGCTGTTTTTAATTAAGTGACTCTTTGACTGTCAGTTACGTTTTCTTTAATCTGACATTTATTCCTGTAGCCTGGACCCTGTGCTGTCCAAACCTGGTATGCCTCTGCCACCTCATGCCATCAACCATGCAAGGATGCCAGTGGACCATCTCTCTGGGGTGAAGCATATGCCTGTGGTAGCCAGAGGTTCACCAGTGTACCCCCAGCAACCGCTCCCTGAGATGTGCTATGAAACTCGTCCACCACCATCTGCTTCTCAGTATGAGCCCCCACAATATCCGACAGGTAGGGGCCAAGTCAACTGAATGATGAAAATGTGCTCAACTCAGGAAATTGATGTTCATAATTATTGTAGTTTATATTTTAATGAATGTAATTTATTTTTCAGGGTACCCCTACCAACAGCAACCACCACAGTATGTCCCTCGGGATTACATGCGTAACCCTCCTCCTCCCAGTGAGTCAGGACCCCCTTACCAGGACCCCTATCCTGGCTACGGCCCTCCAGAGCGCTCCTACCAGGGTCCTCACTCTGGTCCACCTTTCTCTTACCCTCACCCTCCACACCATGACCGAGGTCGCCACGGGGCCTACGCTGGCCCACCACCTCCACCACAGCCTTACCCATCTCAGAGGGATGGCATGGTCAGAATGAGTCCCGCACCTCTGGATATGCCCCCGCAATCTACAGGACAGGCTAACTCCCTTTACCACCAGGAACCCAGTGCCCGAGATAGATACCCTCCTGATGGCTACTATACACAGAGTGCCCAGCCCCCACCCATGAGGGCTTATGTCAGGGTCAGTTTATTTGGATGTATTTTAGCTGTTTGCCGTTTAACTCTTTGTGATGCTAGCCTAGTTTCAAATAAATACAAAATGAATGCTAGCAGTTCAACACTAATATTTCCCGTGTGTGTCTTAGGGGCCAGCATATAGCAATTCACAACCCAGCCTCGACTACCTGCACAGACGTCGACAGGAGCTGTTATCCCAGTTGGAGGAAAGGAAGGTCATCTCCCCTCCACCATTTGCTGCTTCCCCCACTCTCTCTCATCCCTTCCCCAGCGACTACCCTCCAGAGGTGAGAATCATGTGAATTTCATGTGTCTCTGAGACTGTTTCAAATCATTCACAGACATTAAACATTTAATACATTTAATAAATCAAGAACTGTAGTAGATGTCAGTATTAATGACAGCACTATCTCTGTTTGTTCCGTGTCTGCAGTATGGCGAGGAGAGCTCGAAAAACATGGCGAAATACAGAGAGTCTGACTACGCGGGGCAGTACTCTCCCTGGTCTTGTGAAACTATTGGCTCCTACATTGGCACAAAGGATGCTAAACCCAAAGATGTTACGGTTCCTGGTACCATGGACATGATGGTGAGTGCAGATAGATAATTCTGTTAGTATCAGAATTTGCCGTGGTAAAACGTATGCAATCTGTTTCTGTCTTGAATGATCCAGCATTAATGTACAAAACCTGAACAAGATTATTACAATATAACAAGCCTCACGGCTGAGGTGATGATAATAAGTGCAAGCTACTGACTTATTTGATTGTGATTCCCTGAATTTACCCAAATGAAAGTAAGCGTTTAATAGTTGAAGAAAGGTACTTGTTGCCCTTCAGCTGTTTCCTCAGATCTCTCCATATCCACACTTATTCTCTCTATACCCTTCTCTTTTCCTTTGTCTGACAGAATGCGGAGGCTAAGGGTCTGAGGGATCCATCGCTGGAGGCTCCTCGGAGGGGGGCAGAAGTCAAAGACGATGACCCAATCATCCCATTTGGCCCCCAGCCCACTGTATCGCGCTTCGGAGCCATCTCCCGCACTTCAAAGACAGGCTACCAGACCACAGGCCCTGTGCAAGCAATGGCCTCAACTCCACAGAACCCAAACTCTAAACATATGGCCATGCCAGGTAAAAACAGAACATGTGCAAAACAACGTATTAATGTATAAACCTATTAATATCGAGATATTGATCCGTCTTCACTTGACAAAAAGCAAAAAGTCGAATTTTTAAATACTAAAACCTATCAAAATGATTAAAACAAAAAAAAAATTTTTTTCTTTTAAACTTTATAGTGATATTGTCAGTGTTTAATCATTACAGTTTTGCATGAAAACATTTTTTTACAAGCATTTTACCACCTCACCAACAGCAGAATACACATATGGAAGCCATGGAGGATGGGGTGGAGCTTCATACCCTTCCCACCAGACTGCCGCCTCCTCTCAGGGACATTTCAATGAGCGGTGAGGATTGAATATGTTTTTCCATAATCTTTTAAATATTCATATGAAATGCATTTTAGAAAAAAATCAGAAACGTATGAATGAAAGTTTGTAGCTTATAAAGATAATTGTTGAGCAGTTGTTAATTTTACTGTATTTCATCTTCACAGCCTCCCTATGGCAGCTCCAGACAGAGAACAGTTAAAGATTGAGCTGCAGCAGGTCAACCAGCAGATTAACCAACAGACCCAGATGCGAAGCATGGAGGTGTGTATGATCTCTAATTAGGAAGGTCTGGGTAGTACAGAAATATATTTGACCAATTCTGCATTTTTTTTAAACATTAAAAATATTCTTAAATTTGTTTTTAAATTCTTAAAGAGATGACTTCATATTTTATGTATTTATATCCCTGATATCATTTAACATAATTGATGTGGTGAAGACAGAAGCAGTCCTCAAAATATAGTCAACACTGAAATACTTGGTCTCCAAAATCTGTTTGTTTTTTTGACACTGCATTTCTTCTGATTATTGCCAGAAATCTACAAATTATGCATTCATTCTTGTCTTGCAATTGCAGGCTAACTCGTTACTGCTTCAGAGGGAGGCCAATGCAATGGCAGGCCAGCCTGTGCAGTCCAACCAGAGCCAGGCAGCAGTAGCTCAGCTGCAGCAACAGCCCAAGTGGCCAACAGGGGGAACAAGTACTAATGCTGTCTCCAGTGAACAGCTGAGCATGGAGCTCCACCAGGTGGAGAGAGAGATTGGCAAAAGGACCCGTGAGATGGCTTTGGTAAGGTTGGGGTGGGTTGTTGGTAAGGGGGTGAATAATGGATAAAATACTCTCTTGAGCATTTCTTTGTGGAAGCTGTGTCGTAACACAGTAGAGCTTATTATGGCACGTTTTATACCAGTAGTGCATGCATATATGTATGCAATAACAATTGTAGTGATCTGAGCCATGGCTTGTATCCTTAAAGAAAATTACTGATTAGGGTTCAGTTGGAACATTTTGTCAAAAACAGAATACCTAACTGGGTGCAACTAAGTATGTTTTATCCATTCCCAAACCAGGAAAACCAAGTAGCCCATGATGTTCAGCAGTATAAGATGAAACCTGCAGAGAATGGACAGCCAGAGCACAAGACTCAGCTGGAAGAAATCTCCCTTGCTCTTGGGTGGGTAAACCTATACTCGAACATGAGTTTGTGTATATTCCCCAAATATAAATGGGTTTCTTTAGTAGCCTGACTTTCTCCCAGTATTCCATCTTCTCATCTGGGTTTTTTTTTCTCTGTCTTTAATTCAGCGAGGTATCAAACGGCTCCAGCGGTCTGCAAGAAAGTGCAGTGGGCGGGTCCATGCTGTCACTGACCAATAAGACATCTGTGTTGAGCCTGTGCTCGGATCCAGGTGCCACTGGTTCAGAGATGCAGAAGAATGGCGTCGTCCATTCCTGCTCTTAGGCAGTACACACTTACACACACACACATACATACACACATGCACTCAAGATGCTCAATTGAAAAGCATGCACAGGCACACATACACCCATTCTATTTAGAAGATGAGCAGTATCTGCCGTGATATGAATTTTCTTTCTTTTTGTTCTGTGAATGAGCTTTTTTTAATGACTTTCCTTGCCTGGAAACCAGAGCATATGATAACATTTCTTGTGTGTGTAAAAGTTTTTCTTTCTTTTTTTTTGTACTGGGATAATAGATTAATGAGGCTCACAATAGATGTATCAGGAAGAGAAAATGGTGGTAATGTTGACAGTGGTATTTCATTCAAAAAATATAGGCATATTCCATCTTTAATAAACACAGGAAAAGTGTCAAGTATTTGATCGATGCTCCCCATATAAGATTTTTGCTTAGGTTGTACCAGCATACATATAGATGAATGGTTAGATACAGAGGAACAGACTAACAAGCCCTATCACATGCACTCTGAGGATCTCCTCTTGCAATCTGAAGATCTGTATTGTAGGCAGCGTTGTGTCACTTGGTACTCACCCCAGAATCGTAAAAAAAAAAGAAAAAGTGGTTGCCCAGGTGTAGATGGTCTGAGGAGGGAAATGCAGTAATATTCCACCAGTATTCAGCTGAATTGGTGTCTCACATCACTTTTGCACCACATGCACGTAATCACCTGCCACAAGAAGTTTGATTTTGTTAGTGCATTTTATGAACACATCATATGTCCGTTTCATACTTGAAAGCAGTATATTTAATTGAAGCATTCTGTTTTAAAGATTGCAGCAAGTCTTTTTGATAATGAGCTTTCCACATGTTTTCTATAAGGGAATCTACTATGTGCTTCTCTCGGTTGTGGTGTGACCTGATGTGGTTTGGTGACAAAGTATTTCGCCTGTGCTCTATAGGCTGCATTCAGCATTATGTTGTGAGATTTTTCACAGCATGCTCAAAAATTTATTTTTTTGGGGTGAATGCACATGATCAGACTGAGTGAAAGTACATCTTTCTGCCTCGGTAGTCTGGCGAATGAGTGTCTTTATAACGAAGGGTAAATAGGGATTTCCCTCCTCAGAGCTTCTCGTCTGGCCACACAAAAGGCCTCCCTATTGGGATTATCTTGTCATTTGTTCTCCTAACTTCTATGAAGTTGCCTTCCCTTGTTTGTTTGTTTTTTTTATTTAGTTTAACTTTTTTCATGCTTTACGTTGTTACGATTTGGGGTGTGTTGCTTACCTAGTGAAAGCTTTCTTGAGCTTAGCTAAACACATGTTCTTCTCTCTGGCATGAAATGATAGAATTTCAAGCAAAACTCAGACTTATTGTTTTGTAAATGTTGTAGCACAGTAGATTTGAAATCATGTTTACACCTGATATTATTGTTAGTTACTGGGGGGTAAACAAAACTGACTTTCACAAATGGCTGTCTGCAAGCAGATTTGATAAGTTCATTATATTTAAGCATCTTTAATTGGTGAGTATTACAATAATTTATTAACTATCACATTTTCCTTTCCACACCTTGATGTTAACATCACCACCATTACCACTATTATTGCTCTTTCTCCATCATGTAAATTGTTTACTGCTGATGCTCACCATGGAGCTCTTTGCCTTTCGTAAACAATAAGCATGATTGGCTACAGTTTTACAGCTCTGTTGAGAGCGAGTGAGTCCTTGTATTTGAACAGTTGAGGATAGAGGAGACGCTCTGGGTCAAGTTGTTTAAGTTTGACGCTGAGCCTTCGTTTAAGAAAGACGAAGGTACTGAGAAACTGACATTTTGATAACCGATGAGTCAAATGTAGACACAAATTTATTGTCTCTCACATAGGTTGTTTGATGGGTATCTCCCAATTTGTCAGCACCATGATAGTCGATGTTTGGGTTTTTCTTTTTTTCTTTTTTTCCTACCACACTTCAAGCCTCTGGCTGCTCTTCGCTACATTTATTGTTTAGGTACACAGCTCACTTATACATATGAGTATGTATACATACATTAATATACTAAAGCACTATTAATGTGCCACCTCTTATTTTACTCGCTCAGCATTTATATTAAATGATCTCTACTTAGAATCAGCAAAATGTTTTTGTTTCTTTTTGTTGTTTGATTTGTTTGTGTCCACTGGTTGCCAACACAGACTTTATCCTTTCCCAGACGAAGGACTTCTGTGCGCATTGATGTGTGTTCACTTAATCTTTTGTGTTCAAACAAAGATGTTCTTTATAGACTATGCTTCCGAAGAAGACAAAATTCTGTAACTTTGGAAAATTTATGGAGACGTTTTGTGTGTGCTAGATTGTATTGTAGAAAATGTACCCTAAGTTTTTTTCCCCTCAAAGTGTGCTGTACTGGGTGATAGTTTTGAGGTATTAGAAAGTGTTGGGGGTTTTTCCCCACCCCTGCCCCCAAGAGGATATTCAGGAAGTCTCTGATGATAGGTTGGCATTGCGATGCTCCTTTACCTTGGCTGCTTGAGGTGATCTCAAACATACAAATAAACAAGAATTGGCATGATTTAGAGTCATACAGATGGACTCTAGTAGACCCCCCCCCCCCTTTTTTTGAAACTGTCATGTAAAACAGCAACATGCAATAATGCAAAACACTTTTTTTTAAGGAAATCACCTAGCTTGGTTTGTAGTTTCTCTTCCTCTTGTTTTTTTGTTTCTACAGTAGTTGATTGAATTTACTTACCTGCAAGTCTTACAGTCTTGAATGCATCATCTGACCTAATGTCTAGGCAACAGCTAAGAGTATCTAAGTGACATTCACACAATAGTTTGGTTCTTCTTTGACCGTTCTTTACAATACATTGGCCCACCAGCTTCATTTTGCTATTATAATGCCATGAAGTGGCAACACATGCTGTTGTTTCTCATTCTTTCTAAGTGCAAGTCAACCAAACAATTCACAATGCTGATTCTACCTGATAGGTCCCTGCAGTTCTGAATAAGCCCAAAAAAAAGCCTTTAGCTTATGCCTAGTTTACACTACACGACTAGCAGATTAGTAGAACTGACATAACAATGACATATGAGGTGGTTTACGATAGTAATTAGCAAAGCTGTTCATTTCAATCTCCTGTGTGTTTCTGTTTCTGAGTGGAACTGCTGCTTCTACATAACCAGTTAGACCCTCCACTCCCGCCCATGACCACTGAACTCTGTTACTGCTGTTTGAGGCTCACATTTTATTCCCTGACTTTCTGGGGAAATTCGCAAATGGCTATTTTATATGATTACTCCCTTGTAAAATATCTCTTAAATTAAGGTACAGGTTTGATTTCAGCAAGAAAAAAATAAGTTTTTATATGTATATTATACTCCATTAAGGAATGTCTAGAATTATCTTCCTCCAATGTGGATGTAGCCATTATTACGCCATTTTATGACTTTGTAAGAGAATTCACTGTGTGAAAATTGGTTTGCATTTTTGTATAATACAATCTGCTTTTTTTTTCGTTTGATACGAGAGGGAGGTCAAACTGGAAGTTTGAAGAGAGAAAAAAATGAACCTGTGAAATTGAGAAAACAAAGTGTAACTTATGTACAACAGTGATTCTAAGCTGAGGGGAAAGGATTAAATGATATTGCTAACTCTGAATACTTGTGTCATTGTCTTTAGTTTTAAAAGTTCAACAAGTTAAACAGCAACTTTTCGTTTTTTCTTCTGACCCCAAACACTTTCTGCAAAAGTGTAAAGTGTGTTTAGGTTGGGGTCAAAGGTGCAGCAGATTTTAACTTTCAACCTGAATAAGTTACTGCTCTTCTACAGTATCTGGAAGAAGAGGCTATTTAATCAGTATGGACATCATCACCCACATGCCACAGCATAAAGTTGGTTTGAAAACATGTACAATCAAGCATTATTTTTGTCATCATTCCAAGCATTCTCAACTAAAGATTTGAGGTTGACTGTTCGTTCTTGACCTTGTGATCAAAACGGTCTCGATATAAGGTCCGCTTAACTCACTTGTTCTGGAGCTCTCAACTGTATCACAGTCTTTATGGAGCTGATCAAAGGGTCCAGAATAAGTAAAGTGGATCTTGATTGGTTAACATCTATGGCAGTGTTGTGTTTTCAAAAGCACAACACCTCTACATGAGCAAAGACATAATTTACTCTAAAAAACACAAAACCTGGACCTGGGGCGGTAAAACATTACAGTTTTCTAAACAGATTTAATTTGATTGACATTCAATAGGCTACATACCCACTCCTCCTCATTGGATTGTTTACAGATATATCATGTCAGGGGAGAAGTAGGACAAAAAGGTATTCTGTTGCATCTTTGCTCTCCTGCACATTAACTGGTAATGGAAATGCAAATCGAAGCAGCTTGGCTTAGCTCAGAATGGCCAAAAGTGCCAAAGGAAAAGCCCTACATATTTTCTCTCTTCCAGTATTTGTGCTAACCTAAGCTTACCAGCTGTGGTGTGAATGACCCTGCCCCAAAACACATCATTTGAGTGAAGTTGTATTTTTTCCCTCAAAGTAAAAATTTTAATTTTTGCAATTTCACAACATTCATAACCAATCGAAATCACCAGGCATTAGTGAATAATTTCTGCAGCATACACGGCTGGTGTTACTCCCCATTTGTTGGATCCCAGGCCATATGTCTCCCATCATGCAAGTTCTTTATAACCTCAATGTCTTCCTCCTCCAGATGGAATCCCAACACCTAAAAGAGTGCAAAGATGACGAAGACGGGGTGTTAAAAATGTTAAAACAATCAAGCAATATTAATTATAATAAAGACAAGTTGGAAAGGTAATTGCTTATTTCAGAATGGTCTTATTCTTTTTTTCCCAACTCACTCGACAGTTCTCTAACACTCGCTCCTTTTTGGTTGACTTTGATATTGTAATGGCTCCAGTCTAAGAGGAATACAATAATGAACAACACTGTGGTGACCAACAGGTAAAAATGGTGGTATTGACATTTATGTTAGAAAGTAACTCACTACTCGGATTAATTATGTTCAATAATAATAGAGTGGAAACATGAGTTTGACACTGGAATAGAGTGATACTGTTACACTACCTGAATACTCCAGCGGATGTAGATCTGAGCAGGTGTGCATCCATACTTCTGTGCCAGCTGGATAATAGTGGGGTCGCTTACAGCTTTACCCTTGGCCAGAGGGCAGTACCCCTGAAATGCGATACCCTCCTTCAGGCAGTACTGGATCAGGTTGTAGGGCTGCTGGTAAGGATGGTACTCCACCTGATGGTGGATGCTATTATTAGTTTATTTAACAATACTTGAAACAACAGCAACACAATGTAACAGCGTTCTGGTAGATAGTTGTGTGCAAGGTGGAAAGGGGGCAGACTACCCGGGGCTGGGGGGGCTGGTTACTGTTTTACAAGTAATTAGTGCCATAACCACAAATTAAAAGGCACTGAATACATTGGTTGACAGACTGAACTATGTATATAAAAAAATTAGTGGAGGTTCTCCGAGGCCCCCCTTACAAAAGGTGTTTAGTCTGCCAATCACTACTCAGCATGAGAATCTGTCAACTAATCTACTGACCAGTGACTTCGTACTGTCTTTCCTCAATAAACTTAAGTTTAGGACCCAGAAGAGAAGGCATTGTCTAATACCGTGGGAATACTTAAATAAACATAAAATCTACAAGTGTTATTGGGGCGGCAGTAGCTCAGTCCATAGGTGACTCGGGTGGGAACCACACAGGGACTCAAAACACTGGTTTGAGTCCCTGTGTGGACCATGAATGGAGTGTTGTCTGGTGGCTGGAGAGATGCAAGTTTATCTCGTTGGCACTGCCAAGGTACTTATGAGCGAGGCATCGAGCCCTCAACTGCTCAGGGCGCTGAGCCATTGGCAGCCCCCTCCCTCTGACATCTCTCCATTAATTGCATGTATATAGATCCTGTTTGTGCATGTGTGTATTTCGGGCCACTGTGTGTCACCTGTATAATAATAATAAAAGAGGGAAAAAATTGAATTTCCCTTGCGGGATGAATAAAAGGATTTCTTCTTCTTCTATTATTTTAGCTCTACTAACGTTTAAGATCATCTGTGTCCTTGCCTTTTATCTGAACACTTGCGTAGGGCTACTTTACGAGGACCCTCAACTGTCCAAAGTCCTTGTGTAAAAACACTGCACCACTAACGCCCAAAGACTGTATAAGAACCTAACGAGAAGAAAGTGATGGGGTTAGCGTCTCTGGAGCGGCTGGAGAGGTGCCTCGAATCATGGACATGGCGTCGGTGTCCAAGGGATAATAAATGTGTTTAAGAGAGTGGAAAGTTTTGTACAAAACTCTATAAATTGTCAACAAACAGACTCTTTTTTTTTTTAAACTAGTTGGCAATTTGTGCCTACGTTTTCCAACAACGCAGCTGACTTCCACTCACGCTACGATGGCGCTGTGAGCGTGTGACGTAAGAGCTCTGCCCCCTTTAGGCTCTTTGGTCACAGCCAACATGGCGACTGTGTAAAAGCAAACGGACTGTGTGCGCAGTGTCAACAAAATGAGGTGAGTTATGGAGAGAAAGCATCACTACAGCTGCGTTTAGTGCAAATCAATAGCTCTGTCTGCTATACTTTAAATATATATATATATATATATATATATATAAAATATTCCTGGCCCCCAAATTACTGTATGTTAAACGTAAAACAATTTCGTAGAATGAGGCAGTTTTGAGGGGGTAAGCTAACTTACTTACTTTAATTTTCTTACAGATCAAATTTAGCATGTGTAGAGAGGGACCCTCGACTCAAGGAAAATATTGTGGGACTCATACAGATTTTTTTGAGCAGTCTCCTGCTGCTGTTGAACCCTATTTAATCAGCAACCGTTTCCTCTTGTTAATGTGCACCGGTTATTTACATTGAATGACTTTATAACACAGGCTATGTGCTCCGCCCTCTAGCAGGCTTACCTATTGGTTTATCCCCTTTTTATACAGTCTATGGTTTATCTATCGTTTTTGTATTTACAGTATCATGTCATAGAAAACATGACAATAATACCTCTCACCATCAAGCACACTGGATGAAAATGATAACTTAAGTTGTAGATAAACAAAAAAAGTGAAAATAAATAAATATTAATTTCTACATTTTACATGTTGTAGTTGCTAGAGGTCTTCAAGCACCTTCATCTCCTTATATGCATCAAGGAGAGATCTTGCATGTGTCCCTCTCATTAGTTTTAGAGATGATTTGACCAAAGAACTGGAGTTACATCCAGGTAACTACTATGTCTGAAAGCCTCACGAGGACATGCAACGCGTTATGATGAATCCAGGGAAAGTGTTTCCACAAAAATAAGTTACAGTTGAGTGTAAAGCCACGCGTCTCTGTCTTATATCAGACTTAATGCATCCTAAGTTGAGTCTACTTTATATTCTGGGATATCTTAATTGGGACAAATCCATGGGTAATTATTGTTCATATATTTACTCTATATAATCAGAGTTGGGTCAGATTACTTTGAAATGTAGTCAGTTACTGAATACAAATTACATGACAATTTTTGGAATTTGTTACATAATAGATTGGATTAAAAAGAAAAGTAACACTGTAATGTAATCTGTTACCACCCAACACTTAATGGGATGTCCTGCTATGTACCTCCTATAATGCAGAGTCCTCCGATGTTGCATGGGGCTCAGGCGAGCCTATTTGGTTTGGCCAATCCTGCTGCTACTCCTGGTTGGTGCAGCCCTGACCGCTCTGCTGCCTGCTGCTGAGGACCAAGGAGGTGTTGCTGTCCTGGGAGTGCTACGCAGGGCAACATCACAAAAGCAGAATCCTCCAGCACAGGAGGACCAACATGCTGACAGCACAGAAGAGGAGCAGAGGTTCACCATCATCATCCAAACATACAACCGCACAGACGTTTTGCTCAAACTCCTAAACCATTACCAGGCAGTGCCTCATCTTCAACGGATTATCATAGTCTGGAACAACATTGGAGAGCAGACACCTCTTAAGTTATGGACGTCTTTAGGGCCTCATCCGGTCCCTGTGGTCTTCAAGGAGCAGACTATCAATCAAATGCGTAACAGACTACAACCATTCCCTGAGGTCGATACTGATGGTCAGTATATAGATCAGCTTGCATATTGTATGCTTGAGTTGGGTTCTTAAATATGACTATATAGACCTATATGTTGTGCCTGTTTCAAAAATTTTTCAGTGGCATTTTTTTGATATTTGCTATGATTCTTAGCTGTGCTGATGCTGGATGACGACACCCTGGTCAGTGTTCCTGACATCAGTTTTGCTTTCTCTGTCTGGAAGGTAATAAGCTTCAGGGACAATGTGGATGACATTGTATAGCTAAATTACATTTGGATTTAACTTGATTATGTGCAAACCCCAATTCCAATGAATTTGGGATGTGGTGTAAAACGTAAATAAAAAAAGAATACAGTGATTTGCAAGTCCTTTTCAAACTATACTCAATTGAATACACTACAAAGACAAGATATTTATTGTTCAAACTGATAAACTTTTTTTGTTGTGGCAAATATTCAATCATTTTAAATTTGATGCCTGCCAGGTTCCAATAAAGCTTGGGTCAGGGTGATGTTTACCACTGTGTTAGATCACCTTTCCTTTTAACTACACTCAATATGTGTTTGGGAACACTAATTATTTAAACATCATTAGTGGAATTGTATCCCATTCTCGTAACTGAAGTCATACATCAAGCTTCAGCTCAACAGTCGCTGTTATCGTATTTTGTGCTTCATAATGCGTTTAAAAGTTTTTCAGTTTGAGCATTAAATATCTTGTCTTTGTAGTGTATTCAAATAGGTTGAAAAGTATTTGCAGATCATTGTATTCTGCTTCCATTTACGTTTTACACAATGTCCCAACTTCATTGGAATTGGGGTTTGTACATAAAAATGCATCCCGTAGTACTGCATCATACACAATGTGACGGCCTTAAGCAGGTACAGCACAAGTTGTTTTGTCTTTGGTTCTGCAGCAATTTCCAGACCAGATTGTTGGGTTTGTCCCTCGGAAACATGTTTCAACACCAGGAGGAGTGTATAGTTATGGCAGCTTTGAACTGCAGGACCCAGAAAGAGCTGGAGGTGACAAGTAAGTTGTGCTTTTGTTATGATTTCTTTTCCAAGCTCCACCTCAAACAAGCGGCCAATAAAATGCCTTTTATTTGATCCTACTTTTGATTTGAAAGGCCGTTTATTAATACTTCTTTCTTGATCCGCCCACTGCAGATACTCCATGGTGTTAGTCGGTGCTGCCTTCTTCCACCGTCGCTACCTGCAGCACTTCCAGGACCAACCTCAAGCAGTGCATGCGCTGGTGGATGAAACACAGAATTGTGACGACATCGCTATGAACTTCGCTGTAGCGCTGTATTTGAGGAAGCACTCGATAGGCAGCAAAAACAAACCCTCTGGGATCTTTGTCAAACCCGTGGACCTCCGCAACCTGGAAAAGGATGCCAGCAGTGGGTACCAGGGTATGTGGCATCGTCCAGAACACCTTCTTCAGAGATCCTACTGTCTGAACAGGCTGACACAGATCTATGGCGTCATGCCGCTTTGCTTCTCCAACCTGATGGTCTCCCAGTTTGGCTTCCCAAGCTATGCCAACCACAAGAGTAGAGGCTGAGGAGCTGCCACACGGCTGTCTGTCTTGGATCGAAAGGTGGACTCAAGTATCAGTCTGGTAAGTCTACTGTCTATCACTGTCTAGGCTCAGCTAGGTTGACACTGTTTAGAGGGGGATAAATACAACGATGTTCGTAAGAATATTTAGCTTGTTTGCTTAGTTTACCTGCTCAGTTTTGCTGTTGGTATTTTGTGATACTGAGCAGTTTCACGATTGCATCTGCAGGACTATCATGGATTTTGGACAATCAGAATTTCCTACACATGGCCCAGTCTGATGAACATCCATATTTAATAAGGTAATCTGTACATTGTTACCAAAGTTGCCTTTCTTTCAGTATGAACAACTCTCTCAGTGGATTGTAGTGCAGTTATTTCATAGCCAGTAGGCAGGTGTCAGTCTCAGACCTATTTTGACAATTAGTCTTGTTTGTATCCATGGTTTACAGCTCTGATGCTGCCTGGTTAAAATTTTGTTTTTAATACATTTATAGTTGTTTATGGAATGCATCACTTCTCTGGTGAGCTTGTGTACAGATCCTACACATTATGAATGAATGTTAGAAGATGTAGGTATTCTGAAGTTTTGGCCAAAAGTCCCCACCAAAGTGTGAATTTGTAGAATAGAAAAATAGTATTGCAGGTATTATGTACTAACATTATCTTAATGTACAGTACTAAGTCTGCATAGACAATCTTTTTTTTCTTTTTTTAAACGTGCATATCAAGTTTATAAGACTGTATCCTGTTTTTCAGTTTAATAAAGCCAACACTTTTCTCTGAATATAATTTGTGGATGACTTCACAATTCAGGTATCAGTTGATATCTAACTTACTTACCTTGTTTTAATGAATGCTCCCTTTTGTTAAACAAAAATATAAATGTATAACTCTGATTGTTGAAACTCCAGTTTTAATAGCAACATAAGACCAGCCCATAGGACTGTATATTACAAATGATTCAATTACTAAATTGCATCAGCACTCTGGTCTACCCAGGCCTCTACAATTGCTTTCAGAAATACGATCAGGACAAAGCCAACATGAAGGCTGAAGGTTAAACATCTTCAGATTAGCAAGAGGTAGGAGAGTGATGACATTTTCATTCTGTAGCTTGAAGGGCTTACTTGTAGCATCTATAAGTAAACACCTGGACTGCAACACCAGGTGTGAGGTCTAACCCGTTTTTCAGGTCTCTGCCTAACATTAAATCAGTTAATGCTCATTACTAACCTTGTTTGATAAACTATTTTTATTAATAAACAAAAACGCTCAATTCCCTCTTGGTGAATAAAAGTGTACTTGCATATTCTGGTGTAACTGTGGACTTCTTCTTTAAAAAAAAAAGAAAAAAAAAGATCTGAGAGATCTTGCAGAGTCTCATTGTGGTCCAGGTCCACTACCACCACCACTGACCCCAGGCCCACCTCCTGGCCTGGATCCACCGGCACCTGCCGAACGCACGTCATGCCACAACTTCACAAGAGGCTCCCTCTTCCTCCAAATCAGTTTGTGACCGTATGCCACATACCATCTGTAGGACAGGACGCAGAGACAGTTAAAATGTTTTTGGATACTACAAAACCACATAATACAAAATAACATCCTGTGAAATGGTTTACGCCACTGTCAGTAGCATAAAGCTACAACAATAACTAGAACACTAATAATAAAATCATATTATGATTATTATATGTGAGACTAACTGAGCAACAATGTATTATTACATATAGTTATCTTTACAGTGTTTCATGATAACAGCAGGTGATGATGCTGATGTGTTTGAAAGATCCTGAAACAGCTAGTAAGAATTGTGGACCACTAGGTCTATTTAGTAGCAGTCTGAATCCTATGACCATCTTTTTAAATTAAAAGGAATTAAAGATCTTAAAATAAATAAAATAAAAATCTGAGCAATTAAAAGGACCTTAAAAGTCATCTTCTAGGCTGGTTAAGATCATGTGATATGATCAAAAGCTCCAGAGGACCTACTAAATGGACCTTGTGGTGAGATTTTCTCATCCACTGTCAAGATGAACTTTGAACCTCAGCAACACGAATACTTTTGACTCTTTCACTGTATTATTTCTTACAATTTGCGCCTAACCCCAAACCTTTCTGCTCTTAACTGTATATTATGGATTTTGAGGATAAAAGTTAGACTCAAGGGCATTATTCTCCAATACATCTCCAAACACATCAACAATGCATTACCTGTAGAGTTTTTGCCCCTTTTTTCTTAATGAAAGCCTTAAATACACTCCATTATACATTTCAATGAAACTGATTATTGGACACTCACACTCCAAAGAGGGCTCCTCCAAGGTGAGCTGCATGGTCAAACAACCGCCATCCCAGTATCAGACCTGCTGTATCTATGGCAATGAGCGCTTTCAGAGCCTAAACAGTCCAAAAACATGAACCTGAAGTTACACATAATGTGCCATACCAAACGATCAACTATCTCTCTACCATGCGTTCATTCATGCATACTTACACATTCACTCACACACACTGGAATTTGTCCCTTTCGCTCATGCATAGATTTACATCGCTTGCCTGCAGCGAAAACACAACACGTGAATGTCAATACCCTATTAAATGTATGAATTGCCAAATGGTTGAATTCACATTACACTTAAGAGGTTTGTATCTACATACCAATATATAGTGCACACACCCAAGGCAGGGAATGCACACACACAAATGCACGCACATACTGTGCATCACTTACATTTCCTGCTGTGAAAGTGATCATCGGGAGGAAGATTATGCCTAATTTGGCCTCTGGCACTTTTGCACAGACTGCAGCAAGTACTGCCATGACAGCACCTGACTATGGATCACACAAAAGACAGGTCAAAACATTAGAATGACCGGATTACTTTGGGTTTAGCTGTATTAAGATTTTAACAAATATCTTACCGCTCCTAATGATGGATGGAGACGTCCAGAGGCAGTTTTACAGAAGTAGCTGACCATAGTGGAAATCACACCTGAAAATACACATTATGATTGAGACGTTGTTATAGTTGTCATGTTTTTAAGTTTTCTAAATGTCTGTGGTTTAATTTGATGTCTTAAAGAGAAGGTTATTAACTTGTACTACTTAAAACCTAGATTCTGCAACAGATTAAAAGGGATTTGGATTCAATGCTGTTTCAATACTGGATTATTCAATTCAGACCCCAGTCCTATTTTTTTATTTGACTCACCAGCAGACAGGTAGACTGCAAGAAACTGCTCCCTCCCTAAGAGAGAGACGATCCCTGATGAGAATGTCCACAGGACGTACATGTTTGCCACCATGTGGATAATGGAGTAGTGGCTGAAGGAGGACAGGACCATGGGAAGGCACCGTGTTTCTGGTGGGTGGGGTTGGGGGGAGGGGTGGACAGAACGGAGAATTTGATCGTGGCCGGTGGAATCAGCTGCAAAATTTTACACTAGAGACTCATTGCTCTCTTGTGTAAGTACTTTGTGTTATTTATTTAATAATCTCCTTTCTTTTAAACTGGTAAACATTCATACTCACTGGAGGCTGGGTTGGACGTGAAGTACTTGAGCATGCTTCTTTGCATTGAAGGGATCCGCCAGCAACACAGGACTACAACGTTTACTGCAATGATGCCTGAAAAACCGTCATAAGGAAAGCTTGTGAATATACATGAAGAAATGTGGGAGTATATTACACACATGTAATGATGTTGATGCTAGCCATTCAAGTTGAAGAAACACAGGAACAAAATAAGTCTATGTGTGCAGAATAAGTTACCGGTAACAGTCTTCTGTCCCTCTGTGAGACTGCTCCAGAAGTCATCCACCATGGACATCAGGAGGATGAGCTGTTTCTGGAACCCTGACAGCTGGTTCCACCAATTGTGCCAGTACGCCATGTCCTGAGACCCCTGGTGATATATCAATAGTTCACTGATTCATCGTATGCAGCCCGTTAGTTTCATCGATGATATACATTGACAGCAGTAGTTAAAACAACAATCATTAAAACCTCACCTGTAAGAGTTTTTCTGACTCCTCTTCATCTTTTGCAGTCTGAACTTTTGACTTCAGGGTCTCATATTGCAGAATTGCCGCCGCGCCAAATGAGCATCCTGTAAACTGACATGGAGTCAGACAACAACCAACGCCCTCATAGTGTTCTCTCATACCTTATTTTCTAATTCTGGTAGAGGAATGAGAGGACCTACCCCTACTGTGAACATCAGCGGTTTTAAAAGTGTCGGCCTGGGGACTTTGGGAGGAGGTGGGGGTCCTGGTGTGCCAGCCTCAGAAGGTGAAGCTTTTGTTTCTTGGGTGACATTTCCTTTCTTTGTATCCGGCCTTTTGGCTTCCCGACGGAAACCGCACCTCTGTTGGTTGTGGAGGCTCAGTCTTACAAAAATAAAAAATGTAGACACAGTATTAAAACTAGTTTACAGATAGCTTAATTGAGGAGTGTTTGGATGAGCCCCTTGCAAAGCACGCCATGCCTTTTGCCTCCTTGGGGACAAATCTGTTCTACCGGCTGGACTTACAAAAGCACAGTTTGGGTTAGCTCTTGCAGTATTATGCTAAGGAACTGGAAAAATACAGCACACCTTGTTCTAAAGACTGGATCACACTTATGACCATTACGAGTTAGTTGAAATTCACTAAAATGTGGGGTTGCTTCCTCAGATTTATTAATGGTGAAGCTCATTAGATATGTGATAGAAAGCCTATATCATATGGGGTTCTGTTTGTTGTGGAGAGCAGCGCGGTGACAGGACCTTTCAGGCTGCGCTGTTGCGTTTGCTTTCAGTTTTCTTACTTGGCTTCCTGCTGACTACAATGTAAAAAGTATGGTAATACATAAAATGTGTATAAACAATTATGTAAAACTTTGGTAACTACACAGAATAACATTAACAACTTCAGGGTACAAGGGGAAAAAATACAACCCTGCAGTGAAAAAGCTTCATATTATGTTCATATTTCTTGAGATGTTGATTCACCTTTTGTCCTGCTGAAACTACTGATTATTTTCATACTGAGTCATTGCTTGGTCTTTGAAATGTCAAAAAGAGCGAAAAAAGTACACAATTTCCTATAGTTCACAGTGATGTCTTCACATGGATGGTTTTACATTCTGAAACTCAAACATCTTTAGTTTACTATCACATAATACGAAAAAAAAATCCTTATAACAGAAGCTGCACCAATATTCGCTGTTTCTTGCAAGAAAACATTAGGTCACATGATTAATCGGTTATCAAAATAGTTGCTATTAGTAACAAGAGTGCACAATGTAAGTATAACCATGAGCAACACCCTTTTGTTTTTCCTGATTCGCTAATTTCAAGCACCATCTGTGTATAATTCATAATTGTGGTTATTTTCTAGGTGAGTAGCATGCATGGGATCAAGGCCTCATGACTTAACTTTAAATGTACTAGGCCCTATCCCTATTGGTCAAAACATTTGATTCATTTATTGGGATATAGATATAATATTAGTAAACATTAGGCAGTAGGGAAAGCGGGACATTAATTAAGCTGCCTGAACACCTCCGCCCATTGAAGTCAGATACAGATAACACGGACGGTTGTTGTGCATTTTCACTGTAAACAGACGAAAACACAGCTGTCTTCCGCCCCGTGGATCTCTTTACAATGACAGTCGTAACAGTTAGGTAATCGGTAATCACACACTGCAGCTCTAGAAAACACAGACACACAGACACACAGACAGACGCAGACGCACGCAGAAGCACACGCTTTACTTCTGCTCACCTGGGGCTTCGTGAAGTAGTGTTGGTGCATCTTATGAACTCTGTTTTGGCCCATTTCACTACACATCCTCGCCACGCCATGTTTGTGATGACCTCCTGACGGAAGCCCGTCCCACTGACCGACTAGAGCTAATGCTGCGTTCAAGGGCTCCTCTAAAAGCTCCGACTTCCGACTTCCACTTGCAATGTAACAAAGAGTAGGCTTTTAGGAGGGGTAAATAATGGAGAAATATACTGTTATCTATTTGCTGCAATGTCATGTGCACAATATATTGTCAAGTATAAACGATAAAGATATATACTGTACATAAATCCCCTAAAGTAACTTATTAGACATAACCCATGCAATAGAAGGGTAAGATGGGGGCATGCCTTTGTTCCTCCCCTAGTAACAAAGTCATTTTACTGTAAAATTAAAACATATTTGGATAAGAGTTTAACATGTGCATAAACTAACACACTGTTAGGAGAAATTAATTCTGTTTTTCCAGTTCTGTTGTAATAGCACGCCCTCTAGAGGTTTAGGACTTTTCTATAGGCTCATAGTTTATAGCTAAAAGGGGTTAAAATATCAACATAATAAAATATAAATTAAGCAAAACATCTACATTGTGTAGACAGTATTTACAAATAAGTAAACTAAATGTAAATATAATCTAAACAAATATGTAGTAAATGTGTATGCATAATGAGAAGAATTCAGCATGGGCCTGTGTTGTGCAGTCACTACAACATCTTTGGATTTGTCCAGGTAGCACTTCACTTCCCTCTAGTGGTGGATTAAAGTACAGATTTGTCAAATACTTGGGGTCTTTCCAGTCATTGGTGGAAAGTATTTTGCTGATGTAATTAACTTAAGGACAGTTTTGAGGTACTTGTCTTTCAGTCCTGTGCTATTTTCAACTCCACCACATTACTTTTTACTCAACCACATTTATTTGACAGCCTGTAACTATGGATAACTAGTAAACAGTTTGGATGCATAGGCCTTTTTTTCACAGTACACCATTTGACCCAATAGTAAAAGCAAATGTGTAAATATTAAACTTAATGATGGCGGACTTCCATTTAGCTGCTTCAGTTTCAGGGCCTGGTTATTGTTCATGCTGGTTCACTCTCCCACTGTTAAGACTTACAGGGACAACAGAATAGAACAGAGACATCGTAAATGTCGTCAATAACACCTGTTTTTCAAACTGTGAGAAGTCAAAATGTCTGCTGTGAACAAAGCCTGTTGATATATATTAACTACCAGACCTTAGTGATATTAATCCAATAATATAATATAATAATATCACACTCTGAAAGGGACAGTTCTGCATTATGAGAAATTTTACTTTTGATACTTTAAATACAGTTTGTTTTTAAAACTTTTGTATTTTACTTATTAAACATTTTTGAATCAAGGACTTGTACTTGTAAAAGAGTATTTTTCCATTATTGCATTGATCATTTCACTTAAGTAAGGGGTTTAATAACTTATTCCACCACTGAAGATGGATTT
Organism: Echiichthys vipera; assembly: GCF_963691815.1. Lineage (NCBI taxonomy): Eukaryota > Metazoa > Chordata > Actinopteri > Perciformes > Trachinidae > Echiichthys > Echiichthys vipera. The sequence goes on from NC_139840.1 coordinate 15,817,779, forward strand.
CCAAAATTAAAGAAAGAAACGAAATAAACGTTAAAGCCCCTGAACATCCACACAGGTGTTTTCAGTTAATCCGGATGATTAGACCTCTTCTCAGGACTGTGTGGGTGTGTATACTGTGATTGATTGACATCTTCCCAAGTCTCCCGTTTCACCTGTAAAGGCGGGAAAAAGTACACCTTTATCAGTCTTATTGGTAGAGGGACATTTATGACCTCATAAATTCCCATCAAATTCTCATCAAAGCCCTGCCCACCTTCAACCCAAGCAAAGGACTAATCAGCCAGAATGAGTGAAAACACCTGGGTGGGTATTCAAGGGCTTTTTTTTTGGTGTGTGCTGTAAACGAGATGTTTTTAGTCATGCGTGTGCCCAACATCTCCTCACCTGTTTTTCTTTTTATTTATTATTTATAAATTATTATTTATTTATTATTAACTGTTTCTTATTCATACTAAATATTACTGTGTGAAAATAGAATGTAAATGCTTTGAGCACAGAAGAGAATAAGAAGATAGAGATGCACGGTTTATATACCATTCTTCAATGTCAAAATATTAGTAACAATTTAATACATTTTTTTCCATCTGTGAGCACACTGGAATTTTGTTGAAGACAAGAGAGAATGTAGTGGAAGTGTCGGACTAAACAGTATTGATAGCATGAGGTGCTGGTATTGGCTCCTGGACAAGTTTGATAAACTCCTCACAAGCTTGCCAGTGACTCCAGAAATAGGTGAAGAAGGAGGAATTTACAGTGAGAAGGCTGCACTGCAGTGTCTGCGGAGGAACTAGGGCTCTCCTACAATGCATCTGCACTTGACTTGCTGGGCTACTTTTGCTATACATACACAATATTGCAAAGAGAAATTACATAATAGAGCTGGAAAGAATAAATTAAGTTGAGGAGCAGGTACATAATTAATCTTAACTGAAGCAGACAATGCATCCTGTTGGGGACATTGTAATACAATCTCACTTCTGTTTGGCAATGATATAGTCATACAGGAAAGTGCAGAGGTTTCAGGGCAAAGATAAAGTGTACAAAGAAAGAAGAGCAATATGCCTTTGCCACTGTAGGACACAAGGACATACTGCCAAGTTAGATGATATCCTATGGGTGCAGGTCTGGGGCAGGGGAGGACAGGGAGTTGTGGGAGGGGAGGAAGAGGAGGGATGAAGAGAGCAGGGAAGGAGAGGGAGGGATGACAGTGATAGGAGCGAGCACGGGACAGATTGAGGAGGGGAGGCCAAAGAGGTGAACAGAAAGGGAGGTGAGTGGACGGAAAAGAGGGTGACAATCATAAATATTTAAGCAGCTGCAGAATTTAATTTAGGTAAAGGCTAGTTGGATTTCGATAAAGAGCCGTATGATGCTGCAGCCTGTTATGCAACGCCACTTTCTCTGTATCTGTAGAGGACTATAGGTTCCTTTCTGATCAATGCAGTGCATTTTTTCCCCAGCAGAGGTGTCCTCTTTCAGGCCCCCTTATCGATTTGCTGTGAGCCGACGCCAAAGCATTCGCCTGTGTCGGCAACAGGGTCGTAAGACCTCTGTCATGTGACGGGAAGTATCTGAAATCAGAACAACTTGTCTTTGACGTAGGGCACTCGTTCATCTTACTACAACTATGTTGCGATAAAGTGAATAATAAAGGGTCTCTGACATTTTGGGCCAATATTTGTGCTGTGCATTTGGATCCACAGGCAGACGCATGATGCTAAACGTCATTTGGCCTTGAGGCTTCTATTTCAGCCCAAAGGATAAAAACATCTAATACCAGCAGCACAGTCTTTTTATAACACCTAATGCAATCCTAGCTGTTATCATAGCGTCCCATCAGAACGCTGACGATGAGTTTTCAAAGACACTGATCAATGTGGTAGTTAGATAATACCATACTGTGACTTGTTTTGCGTCTCTTTCCTGCATAGATTTCGAGACTCAGATGTCAGCGAGGTATTGTGATATTTTTTGGGAAGCAGTCCACAGCTGATTGACACTAAGCTGTGTGAAGTGGGCACCGAATGGGATTTAAGATAACGCAGCCACTGCAAAGACCTGTTTATTTTACCCAAAATGCCACAGAGGAGAGCGCACAGCACGGCAGCGTCAACCCCTCTCTATAATTGTTTTTAAAAAGTTGTATATGTGCAACGTTTTTATGTTTTGGGGTTAAAACCCCTTAGACATTACAGAATGAGAGGGGCACTTGAATACATATGTGGGCGGCACACTCTTATGCACACACTTGTCTGACCTGGCATTTCACACTAGGCTGAGTACTCAACAACAGTAAACAACTTCCTCAAGATCTTTTGGCACAAACCCATTACAACGAAACAGCCAGCTCATTCTGAAAGCACAGAGCAGTCATTGTATAGACTGTACATAATGTCTGTCAGAATTATACTGCAGTATAATCAAATAGCAAGCACAATAAAGAGTCAGATGGCCAGGACACAACTATTGATCCGATTCATTCATTAAATATTGATGTCTCTCAAAATATAATCTGCCTTTGCAGAGAGGTAAAGCAACATGGTACAGTATGCGGTCAGCAGGTGTGTGAGGACGGAGCTCAACAATTTAGGCTGGAAGTAAGATAAGATAGAGTTTATTGTCCTGAAGGAAATTAGTCTTGAACCCAACAGTATCTGCTGCATACAGCACAATCACAGTATATGACTGTATATAACCGTATACGACACATCATAATAGTCATCATAATGGTGTAGGCTTCATACAGCAGCCTCATTAACATATTGTATCATCATAAACATGTTCAGGTAATGTTAAAGCAGCATCTCAGGAGTTATTCTCTGTCTAAAAGTGGATTTATTTTTGTAAATTCAGCAGAGAATGGTTAAAAATAAAAAATAATACATGAAAAAGTTTACTCACTTTTTTTTCAGAATTTAGGTTTCAAGAAGGAATGTATTATCCTGCAAATATACTCTCACTGGCCTTATTGGGACATGTGCTAAAGTATATTGATTTATTAATGTATAATGCAATGCACACGCTGAAGGAACTGACATGATTACATTTCATTAGGAACTGTATGAATTAATATGACAAATAAATTACATGACATTATAAATATAATAAACATGAAATGGCCATGACACACAGATTATGGAAATGAAAATGGCTGGGTTTAAGACAAAAGTCTAAGAAGGCAAGATCAATTATTGTTTTTTTGCCTGATTTCTCCAGTATTATAAAGTATATGTTTTATGAGAATTGTGACTTTTGTTGCACACGTGGAAGCCTAGAAATCTGAAATATACTGTTTATAAGCAGCTTTCTGGTCTGTATGAATGTGTGGTGTCTTGCACGATAATAAAAGGTAACAAAAACTGAATTCCCTCATTTAATCACATATATGAACAAATATTTTCTTATTCATTCTTTTGAATGATCGGCACCCATCTAAAGTCGAACATTTAAAGACATTTTGAACAGAAAGACAGCGTTGATCACTGTTTATCTATAAAATAACAGTGTTTTATCAGCATTTCAGCACAACAGTGACTGAAAAGCTCCTGACTGTAGCCTAAACACTCCTGCATCAAGACACAATGCACACCCTGCATCCACTCTCCCCTGCAACACACACACACACACACACACACACACACACACACACACACACACACACACACACACACACACACACCCCTCTCATTCTTTACCTGAGCTCTCAGTCCACCTGACTCAGAAACTCTTGCAAACACGAAGGGAAGGGGTAAGCACGAGCTCACCGAGGACCTCTGCATTTGGTGTCACTCGCGTGCGCTTTAGGGGGTGAGTCCCTGAAAGAGCTATTTTTTTGCAATTAATTACTTGAAACAAACAACTTGCCTCCCTCTCTGCTCGGCTGTCCCAACTGAAGAAGCGATTTATTCCAACCAGTCCATATTATCCATCCCCATCCGTACGGCAGTCAACTTCAGCACCGCAAGGGGACATGGGTGATAAAAACGCCGGTAAGAAACTTCCACGTGCTTGTGTATGAATAAGTTATGAGCTCATTTTGTTGTGGTGTTTAGTTGTGCTTTTTGGGGAGGAGGGGGGACGTAGCGTTGTTTATTTGTGTGGACTGCGGAACACAAAAATACTCAACTTTTTATTATATGCTACCTGCATCAGGACACCACATGTGACGGAGCAGGAATGCACTTCAATAGCCTGCGTTCGAACTTGAGCTTGATGCTACTGTACATGTGCGTTAACCGGCCACAGATCAGCACATGCTCCGCTGCTGCATCGCGATGCTGCTGCTGCTGCTGCTGCTGCTGTATCCCGGCGTCATCGCTCATTCTACCGCCTCCACTCTCCGTTCAGCACCTCACACCTCTCCAGCACTGGGTACATAATAAAGTATCGACACAGATAGTCCATAATGTATTGAAAAAAAAAAGCACCTTAATTGCACCTTGTGCAAACATTAGGCCTGCATTTTCGCCCCTCCAGTGCTGCGCATGGTAAACGGCTTTAGTCTCCCTGATGGAGCTTTCGTTTACTCGATCAGTGCTGTCAGCTGATTTAGACAAAAACTGCTGGCTCTCCACTTTTTTTCCCCCGGAGATGAATGTGCTGCTGTTCTCCGTGCAGGGGTGGTGCGGCGTGGCCTCAACAATCAGCATGCGTGTTGTTGACAAAGCTTTTCAACTCTCAGTAATGGGCTATAGAGGCTGTTATTTAGAGGATAGAGTGCTGCATGAACGAACTATGCTGCCTTGTGCTTGTCCACACGCAGCTTAACATGTGTAAGTCACTCTAAAACGCCTGGTTGCGGTGGTGTTACAGGGTAGTTTGATGATGATTTGGGTGAAAGCACAAACCAGCCATATTCCCCTCTTCAAATTTATTTGAATAAGGGACAGCATGCCCTTGTTTAAGTGGGGTAACCTTCTCGCTCATGGTCACCCTGATCTGTTTTACCCAAAATTAACAGTAAAGCAAAAAAATAAAATGAAAAAAATACTGCAGTAAAGCAAACATACAGAAGTCACGGGGTAGACAGTAGCCTAAATGTCAAGGTAACTTTAGGCTGTAAACCTGACTCATCCTTCTTAAATCCATATTCTATCTGCAGAGTTAATGCCCTTGTTTATTGATCTCACACATGGGAAATGAAGTGTTCACTATACAACAAATATGAAATGCTTCATACTTTACTGTCATTCATAATGTGTATTATTATCCGTGGATGTTAATGATTCCCACCAGAGCACCTTTGCATCCTGTGTTGTATTTCAGCAGAAGTGGAGTGTACAGTAACTTTATGATTAACCTAGATTCACGTTATCTTATTTGAACTTTGTGTTTTGTTTTCTTTCATCTCTGTTCAATAGAGCTTTGTTAAACTGCGCAAACATTAAACATATAGATAACAGGATGATTCACATTAAAAAGCCAACATTATCTCAATATAGTACATCAGTCTGACCTCACAGGATGAGGTATCTTCCAAACCAGCACTTTGCATAGTGTGTGCGTTTTTGCGATTCAGTGTGTGATGACAGCAAGGCTTATTTATTAACTTATTTGTTTCATATGTACAGTATTTCCTGTTATATTTATCACTTTTTTAAGTGCTTCAGTAATTAGTTATTCTGTTTGGGAATATAAAATGATGCACCGCCAAAGCATCAACCGACATACAGGAACTTAAGGATGGTCCTGTTCTATTACCTGATCTTGAGGCCCTGTTTTGAAGAGGTCCCCTGTGTAAAAAGCTTGTTTTAAAGTGATGCTGTCACTGTGTTTGCATGGTGCATATCCATAATTAATTAATATGTGTTTAATTAAATTACCACATAGAAACCTGGGATTGATATTCCAGCATAGGAATACTTAACACAATGTACTGAGAAGGAGGAATGCACTGTTTGTATGTGAAGTTCCTCACTTGCCATACTCTCATGTGCACTCCTCTTTCAGAAAGGCTCTTCACAAACATGTACACACAGCTGTTTAGTGTTGCTGATTCATTTCGCACATCTCTAACCCCCGACCCCCCTAACTCTCCTCATTTTTAAATCCCGTCTTTCTCTGTCATGCACACGACAGCAACCTATTATTCCTATTTGCAGCCTTGGCTTTCGCATGATTTAAATCTTTCACGCATAGTGGTCACTAAATTCTAAATAAACAACACTAAATTAATTAATTAATTATACATGGCTATACAGCAGGCCCATTAAATAAAATATATATAAGATACAATAAAATCCTCCTGTTTGTTTCCATAATAGGAGAAATGTTAAGGCTAGTTGCGTCTTTAATATTGTGATGCTGATACTTTATGTGACAGGTATCATGTTGCTGTGTTGTACTCAGATTGAGCCACTAACCTCAAGTTTGCACACTTGTCATTTTTTCAACAGTTTTGCTGATTTAGGCAACGCAGACATTGCTTTAGCTCTAGAATATGAGAATGCTTTATGATAATTCAGCAATGGTAGTTGCCATCAGCAGGGACTCAGGGCTGTTGTACAACAAAGTGTATGTTTATGTTACTCACTTCTACTGAATCAAAGGTCTTTTTTTCTCTGTTGTAGCTGAACATTAAAACTAAAACTTATAGAATTTAGTTCAACAGATGCCAATACATTTTCACTTGTTGCAGAAGTTTGGAAATTTGAAGCATTTTAAAGGCCATTTATTCGTATTACGTGTCTTAGTTCCAATCAAATGACATATAGTTTACATTTCTTCCTCGTCTCCCGCATAGTTATTTTACACATGGAGTAGTTTTCACAGTTTGTAAACCGTATATGCTGTAAAAAAAATAAAAAAATAAAAAATCAGTGTCGGTCAAACTCACGTTACTGTCTATATTGTATATAGTGTTTCCACAGACAAAAGCAAAGTTTTTCCATGCACTGGTCAATTTTGGGGTATTTTGCTTTCATACCATGTCTTTTTAGACTAGTGGAAAGACAACCAAAATACACATTTCGGTGTTTATTTTACTCGACATTGTTTATTTGTGTTTGTGTTAGCAATAGAGAATACTTCATTTGCATATTTAAAGGTTTGTTTGTTTTGTCATATTTGCTGAAACTGTTACTACATCCTGACAGTACTACATATAATCTGTGAAAAAATCATGTTCCTCTGCCTCCACCTAGTGCCCCCAATGGCATCTGCGAGATTACCGATCAGGGCCGAGCAGTATTTGAAGCAGTGTCAATGACTGCCCCTGAACTCCAATCAAACTATATATCAAATACGATTCAAGATTCTGTTACTGTATAGCAAATTTCTGGCATTAATTGTTTTCAGAAACACATTTTAATGTACCATTTAGGTGCGGTGGAATCTTGAAAATGACATTAGGGACACCATGTGGAGGCAGAGGAATTATCCGTCTCATAGTGCCATCAGGATATGGTGACAGTTTCAACAAATATGACAAAACCATATAGAAAGTTACCTACTCTGGGCTTTACCCATACGATTTGGCAAAAATATTTTTCTTAAAGGTTGAATATGGAGGATGAGCAGAACGCCGCCATGTCTCAAGATCGCAATTGCAAAGACAAAAAATAATTCCATCAGTCTTGTTGCCAGGTCCAGTAGCCTACAGGAGACCGGAGGAGTTTGACTGACAGTTACCGTTAGCCGTTACTGCTACAGCTAAGTAGCCATTTGGGCGTGCGTTTTAATGCCGTTGAACTGCTTTATCTCATCGAGTGAATGCTTGGCCTACACTGACTCTAGTTTTTGCCTGTCTCCGCTCACTCAGCTGCAGCGACAAATAACGCCCCCTTCGCTGAGGCTCAGAAGCAGCTGCAGGATTGGAAAACTCCATTTCACCCAGTTCCAGCCTACAGTAGCTGCGCCCAACAACAGACAACCCTGGCAACTCCCAATGCCGGCCGTCGTTGTCATTGTCATTGTCGAACCTGTCAAAAACTTTAAAAAATATTAATTCAGAATAAATATTTTTTTTATGGAAAAGCAATACTTTTATTCTGTACCCCTCAAACGCCCCATGGGTGTATTATATATATTTTTGTAGCAAAATATAGCTTTTAATAAAGATTCTACATATTCAACCTTTAATGTAAATATTCAACTGGGGAAGTTTCACTTGTAGTGTCTCCACTTAATACTTTATTAAAGCTATATACTTTCTCTAAAATCTAAAGCAGTGTAATGGCTGCACTGTATGGAAAGTCAAGTAGAATATTCTAGATGTGTTGCACAATGTTTTATACATACATCTGTGTAATGATGCCAATGCTTGGCTGCACAGCATGGATTTGTAATGATGGAGCCATCAAAACAATTGTTGGGTTGACTTTAATTAATTTATAACGTTTTTTTCCTTGCAAATGCAGAAACAAACAAACAACCTTCTTATTAGATGACAAATAATAAATTAAATTAAAGTATTAAATTAAAAGCACACAACTTTTTTTCCTTTAAATGAAACGATCTGGAAGGGAAAGGACATTGAATTCCTAATTTGTATTTACTTTTCCAAAACGGACATCTGTTTTTCTTCTTTTAGCGTTCGACAAGATGATTCATTTCCATTGCAGTTCCATTCAAAGCGGGTATCACCTTACAAGGTGAACATTTTTTTCCCCTGCTTCTGTTGACATACAGTGTATAGGATGGTGAAATGAGAGCTGGCTGGTTTTGTATCTTTCCACAGTGTCATCACAGATAGTTCTGAGTTTGCTCAAATACAGACAGGGCACAACCTTTTGTGGTCAAGGTAAAGTGTCTGAAATACTGCTCAGCCACAGCCAGCTGAGAGAAGAGAGGGGCACAGAAATGATGCAGATACAACATTATCCATTAGATAGTATAAGGCAGCTATAAAGGAAACTAAAATGAGTTAAGTAGGCTTACCAGAGAGAGGGAGAGAATTGTGCTATAACCTATCTGCCAGTTTACAGTATGCTGTATTAATTATATGACACAGATCGGTGCTTAATTGCATTATGTGCCGATTAGAGAAATGGGCATATCTTCCTATCACTTACCCTTAACCAGTATCTGTATCTTGAGCCCTTCTTTACATGGGTAGTTGAGCTTCTTTGTCTTTAAGCAGCCATTGTGAAGGACTTGGTTTTAAGAAACTATATTTTAGACAACTGACTAAGGCGCTTTTCAAATATGAATAAAGACTCTGTCACCGCATTGTTTATTTCCTGTCTCGGATGTTTTCAGAAACATTTTAGTGTACCGCAAAAATGATAAAAGTGTGTGCTTGGACAGTGCTTGGTTTTGGCCTGACATGGCCGCGGGGTCACAAACTTTCAGAGTCGAGGAGTATTCTTATATTTTAGATTTGATCCTTGCTGCCTAGTTCACTAACAGTCATTGACAATACATTAGACATTGGCTCGGCTCCGATTGGTTGTTTTCCTTCAGGTGAGGTGGAATCTCGCATTTGCCATGAGGAGCGCCAGGAAGAGGCACAGTAACATGCTTTTTAAAAAAATCACTGTCAGCATATAGTGACAGTTTAAGCAAATATGACAAAAAATGATTTTAAAAAAAAGTTACCTACTGCAGTTTTAAAGGGAGAGTCCAATACACTTTAGAAAATAATCTAATTAGGCAAATATTTACTTGTGATCCGCTAGCTGTCTGTTCTTTGTTTCCACTGAAAAAAAAGACAGAGCTCAGACCAAGCCACACAACACTATTCCGTTCAAGCGTATGCACAGGACAGGGGAGAGACCGTGGATGTATTAAGAGAAAGGCAGAAGGAGCGAGAGGAACTGTAAATCTGGCACATGCTAACGCTCTGAAGGTGTATTTGTTTGGGCGTTGAGTTTAAATATCAACTCTCTCTCTTTCTCTATCTCTCTTTCTCTCTCTCTCTTTCTCTCTCTCTCTCTCTCCCTCTCTCTCTCTTTTTCTCTCTCTCTTTCTTTCTATTACTCCCACTGGTGATTGGCTCTGCAGTGGGACAATAGTTGGAGCTGAATATACAGCACCATCACCATATCTGTAACTCTGGGTCTGATGCCAGCTCCCTTCCTCTCTCCCATCCACTCATTCTCTTGTTTCACCCCTTTGACCTCTCCTTATTTGCATGGATGCTGTTGTTGAAGCATTTTGCTGACCTAAAACGTCCTGTTATGTACATTGTATACATTACACATAGTGAGGGCATGTTCCCAAGGTAGTTGGTGCCATATTGGTTGTCCTTGTGGTGCAAGGTTATATGAGCCCAGGAACATATTAGATATAGAGTAAAATACTTTAAATACAGCAGTGCGATAAATGAATGCTGCAGAGCTTGTGCAGTGTCAAGAACAGCAATGTGTCGGCACATAGCAAATCCCAACATTTTTGTTTTCTCTTTCAGTGAATCTGAACACTTTAAAGACTTTGTCTCATTTTCTCTCATCCTCTCGCTGCTACATGGTCATCTCGGTTTCTCTGCATCTGCTTTTATTCTTAGTGCTTTATGTTATGGCACCCCCTAGAGTAGAAAGTTGCACATTGCTTTGCTTTTCTAACAACTCAGTGCAACACTCTTCATAAACTGGCCCAAAATGCATAGTGGGATTTTCAGTGTTGTCTTTTGGATCATGATAAGTAAACAAAAAAAGATGTTTAGAATACATTTAAAGGAAATTAGAGTGAAGATAACGCACATATTTGTGAACACCATACATTTGGGATCACATTTTGTGGAACATGTTTTTCTGTGATGCTCCAACGATTATTGTTGATTCCATTCACTCCTAAAAGTATTGAGCAATACTTTATACTTACACTATTATAATTGCAATAATTTGCAATTAAACCTTTTATTTTTGTATTGATTCTATTTTGTTGTTATTGTAGGCTACGTGTTCCTATCCTGCCTGCTTAATTATTTGTTCCTTGATGATGATGATGATGATGATGATGACGACTTTTATTTTGAAAAGTGCTTGCCTATTCACTGAGAAATGTAGTTAAAGCAGATACACAAACAGTGGTAAGTAAACCTTTAAGTACTTAATCAAGTGAAGTACTTCAAAGTTCCACAATCTACTTTATGCATCTTGTATAATAAATGTATCAACGTGTATGTACTTTTTACTCTATTGCATTATTATCAGTATATAATATTATTATCATCAGACTTTAGTTAGCTACTTTACAAATTTAGATTTTACCTGAAAAATATGTTAGAACTTATGATGTATTGTTGCAGATCAAAAATTGTTCAAATGGTCTCCACCTTGACCAACTATAACAATGAAAATCCAAGTGTAGGTATAATAGGCTACATACTTTTACTTGAAGATGTTCTACTTGTAAACTGTCAACAAGTGACCACTTTGCCTTGTTCCTCAGGATAAAGTGCTGATCAACTGTATTCACTCATATATCACACAACTACTTTATATCAGCATGCATGTGCGTTATGGATGCAGTTGGAGAAGCTGTAATTCTTGGGTATAATGTCATTTTTTTTTTTAAATTTCCTCTTAATACACTTTTGGTGGCCGCACTGGCCGGACACTGAGCTGACTATGTTGACACCTGAGCTTCCATAACGCAGTGACATCAACTTTGTGTTAGGCCTACTATCATCATCGCATTAGGAAAACACCTTCTCTTTAAAGCGATAGGCTGCAGCTGACGTTGGCGCTGCGTTACCCGCTTGCACCCAAAGGGTCTTGGGGGGGTTGGGGGGGGCGGAGAAAAAAGAAAAGAAAAACTATTGCCTACTGGATTCCAACATCTGTGCAGCCAGCGTCAGATCGTCGCCTTTACTGTCAGCTCCGCATTACCTCACTCGTGGCCGGCCTGCCACTTTACCCCTGCAGTTTAACTTTGGCGTGCATGCTCCCCTCTCGCCCTCCCTCTCCTACAAATCTCTCTCTCTCTCCCGTTTCTGCTATTACGTCCGCTGCTGGTAAAGACGCGGAGGCAAGAGGGAGGGGAGGCGATGTACAATTAAGAGCACATTGTAACGTCCTTGCGTTGCCTGTCGTGGCGGAAGAGGAGTGCGCCGTGAACGCGAATGACCGTCGGTGGACGAGAAGATAATAGACAGAGAGAGATAGTGCTAGAGGAAGAGACAGAGAGAGAGAGAGAGAGAGAGAGAGAGAGAGAAAGAGAGAGAGAGGATCACTCAAGATGCCTCGTTTTAGCGTAATTTGTCCTGCAGACTGTGCCCTTCCGGCGTTTTGAGGGCTGCTGTGAGCCTATAGAGAGAGGCTGGCTGGCCGGCTATGCTATGCTGCCTGACCCTGCTGTGTTGTGATAGCGTTGTCCGATTGTTTGGATTGAGGAAGGCTCCCATCAACCCAAATCAATGAGGATTCTGAGGCCATTCCTTCAGAAAGGAGCGCATATGCTGCAGTGTTTCTGTGGACAACGATCGAAGTCGACCACTATCACCAACGGTGAGAGACGAACATAGCACCATAGCTTTTGCAGCTACCTTCGCTTTGCATGCTTTCTCTCTTGAGTGATGAAAAAAAAGAAAACGGGGGAGATATAGAGAGAGAGAGGGGAGGGGAGGGGGGTTGGGGTGGAATGGTTCCATTGGCCACTCGACTGTGTGAGTAACATCTTCCGAGTCTGCAGTGCCCCTTGTGCTCCCGCATCTGTCCCGAGTTTTGTGTTTTGCGGGTATAGCTGCTGGCAGCTGCTGGCAGTTCAGCCCGAGAGAGAGAGAAGGGGGGGTCCAGATACTTTACCAGACTGAGCTATATTTGCAGACGAGCCTGTTCCAATGCTGCATCTGAAGCGGGCCAAAAAATGAACAATGCAGGGATCAAGTCATTAAACTTTAGGGGCCTGGAGAGGCAGCATTGTGTTTTTAGGGCCCCAGACAAGCAGCGCGGTTCAGCACCAGGGATAGCTCCTTTACAGAAGTACTCCAAAGGCAGGGGCTCCTGAAACTTTTCATGTCAGGGTTTCTTTGGATAGATTTAAATCAAAACCAGGACCTCACAGTGATTGTATTCTCTCCAAGTATTCCCATTTGACAAGATAAAGTTAAATGTGAATTCAAAACTACCTAAACTACTAACTGCCTCTCTTACTTCTTTAAGGTAATGTTGTGTATATCGTTCAGTGCAGCTGCCTTCACCCTCACCTGGGAAATCAGAGTGAGAGTGACTTACTTTGCCACACTTCCACTATAAACTTCAAAGTCACAACACACACACACACACACACACACACACACACACACACACACACACACACACACACACACAGACACACACACACACACACACACACACACACACACACACACACACGTATACACACACAAACACACAATCGGGTGCACACACATGCTCATACATAACCACCACTCAACAGTCTTTGGCAATAAGCCTAGGAAGCCTGTCATGTCCTCTACACGTCCAAAATTATTTAAAAAAAAACAAACAAACAAACATCCCACAGTATTTCCAGAGTGAGGCAAATGCAACACCTTTTCCAGTCACTTGCAGTATGTGGGATCACCAGTAGTTCCATCTTGGAGCAGCTCTCAAATTCAGGGCAGACAATTAGAAACTCCATTAAGCACAGTTGATTCCTCTGAGGAAGTTGGACCAAAAGCAGCGTGCACACAGGGATCTGTAGGGCTCGGATATAAAGCACCATCAGTCCTTATCCTGCATCTCTCTGCTCACTGTTAGATGAACCATTTGACCTCAATCAAAACTTTATGAGTCAGCTCATGGGTGTTGTCACAAAGTTGCAGAGTTAAAGCTTGTTTGACACAAAGCCGCATCAGGTGAAGACATTGTAGTTTGTTCCATATATTTTTTTAACTTGTCGTCTACAAGTTTAATGTGTTTTTTCTATTTGATTCTCTTTTTCTGACTTATTGGGGTTCTTTTGCACGAAGAGGAGTTCCCATTTCAAAATACGGCATGCTTTTTTGGATTTTAACAGACACTATCCTTCTCATCGATGATTAATCAGTCAATATTAACTCAAATCTGAACTTGTCTGTCTATTATACATCAGCAGTTATACATTATTGACTCAGTATTTATATCACTCATCGGACAAAGAGGGATGACACACTTAACTCTAACCTCGGCTGATAATCTGACCGTACCGCTGTGCCGTAATCACCTCAGGGATTTCAGGTGAAAGATTTTTCCGAGTAGGCTTAAATGTTTGCACCTGCTTTCCTTTGTACTGTCAACTGTGCACCTGGCTTTTCTTACGTTAAAGTTAAATACAGTAGTCAGGGTGTCTGGATTGTAGAAGAATTGTACGGGGTGGTATAGTGAAGAAAAAATGTCCTCATGAGTGGTAATACTTATTTCTTGTCTTGTTTCAGTGACCGCATAATTAAGGTCTCATTTAAATAGCTTTGGGAAATGCTTTTTTTCTATAGAGTGACTCATTTGTAAAACGAGGCAACGCTGATGTCTTTATGTACTGATGTGTGGCACTTTTAGTAGAATCGAACACTTTTGCATTCTTGTCAAGCACGATTTCTGTCAATGACTAGTCTTAACAGTCTTAATCGGCAGTTGGTTGTCATCTCTCTGCTTGTGTTTGTCTGGTTTTGTGGCATTTGCTCATGAGTAAGAACAGTCAGATTTGTTAATGATATACTTTTTAATATGTATATATTTGTAATGTGTCTACAAAGATCTTGTTTACAATGCAGGGATCTTGTCTTGCTTTGTTCTGCACTAAATTGAATGCAAATAAGAATCACTTTGTTTCTATTCACCCATCCAACTTGCGCTTTGTGAAGTTATAATATATATCATCGCACTGACTACAGCCAAGCTGTGATTTGTGTTGGTAGTGTAAGCGTGGTAATGAGCATTGTGAGCAACAGCATCATGCTTATTCTCACACATCTCTCCTCTTTGCCTCTTGGAGACTTTGCAAGACAGTTTAGCCGATACAACATGATGAAAAATAGCTCCAGCTATTGTGAGTCAACATATCTGTGAGGTATCTCAAGGACACATTGGAGTGACAAACTTGAGAGTGGAAACATTCTCGGGTCTCTCTCTCTCTCTCTCTCTTTTAACATCTGTGGTTCATTCTTTTTCCACAGGGGGGCAGCAGGTATAAAGAAATGACTCTGAACAACACGTTATTCCTGTGGTGGCACCTGAATAAGGGCTACAGGGACGCTGCTGGAGCTTTTGGTTGATTCCTTTAAATTTCCAGAGACATTTAATTCCTATGCTACAGTGCATGCATACAACATGGACAACAAATATACTTACTCAACTTAGTTAACACAACGTGGCTGCGTACATTTTCTCACGATAATCAGAATTTGTATAGGATCCTGACGCACACTGACGAAAACATTAAAATGTTGACATAACAGTCTTTATGCAAACCTTTATGGAGTCGGATCATTTTAATTGACAGGTCAAATGATTGCAATATATGGTGTGCAGTGCACTTCATAGGAACAATGCTTTATTGCTCGTGGACATGTCTTTGCTGGAATGAAGTGAACATGATTTTTCTGTAGTAGAGGGAGGAAGCCAAGCAGATCCTCTTCCTGACAAAGATATATGTCCTATGTCTCTATAGCGTCCCACACAGCCAAGTCCCTCCCATTTCTGAGAAAGCTCTCCTCATATACTCTAAACCACCAACTGGGTTTTTTTTTCTAAGAACTATATATCAGGCTCCTGCATATCCGTTAGAATGATGAATGACATATTGAAGTTGTTATTGATATTTCTTTATGCGGCAGTGACATATTCCTTTCCATCATGCTTTGGCAAACTCAATGAGAATACAAATGAAAGGTTTTGATGAGACTCTTACAAACTTTTCTTTTGCTGTCTGTCTGTCTGTCTGTCTGTCTCCCTGTCTGTCTGTCTGTCTGTCCGTCTGTCTGTCTGTCTTTCGGAAAAGATTGTAGCTTCCCTCCATCTCATTGTCTTTCTCTCTCCCTCATACACACATCAAGGTACCAGTGCTTCACATTTCACATTCAACATTTTTGTCCATTATATCTGAATCTTACGTAAGGCAGGGAGAGGGGTGGGTGGGTGGGGGGGCAGATAGTGGTAGTCAAAAGAAAATCGCCTCTCTCAGTCTCTCTGAGGACTCAGTTTGGAGAGAGGATGTCAAACCGAGTCCTAGAAAAAGCCTCTAAATGTTTCATGCCGTTTCATCACGGGGAGAGGTTTGCTCCGCTGCTGGAGACTCACGTGTTCTTCCTCCTAGAGTGTGTGTGTGTGTGTGTGTGTGTGTGTGTGTGTGTGTGTGTGTGTGTGTGTGTGTGTGTGTGTGTGTGTGTGTCTGCCCACCGGCCCATGCAATAATAGACATGAAACCAGAGGCAGGCTCACATGCACACAGACACATTTGCAGGGCATCTTTGGGGACTTTGCATTGATTTACGACTTATCCTCAACCATCATTTATATTAATTTGCTGAATTCCAATGAAGACAGAACTATTTAACATGTGCTGTTAACATCTAAAACTACTGGTTTGCATTTTTCCCCAGGTGTGATCTATGATACACATGCAGAATACATATGGTCTCATATCATATGCACTCCCTCTCTCCTGGCTCAGGAGATTAGGAACTATTATGCTGTTGTTGGTGATATAATTTGTAATGTCTTAGGCTAGTATATGTCATTTTCATAAGGCCTTAATCATATTTATCCATGTGTGGAATCACTGTTCTGCGTCTTCAGTGGACCATTTCTGTTTTGGGTTCACATTGTGTTCTGAAACCTGTTGCAGGTAATCCTTATAGACACATTTAATGTGTGCTTCATGGCATGTTTGGCCAAAGGGTTTTAAGAAATAAAATGTGTTCTTATATCCCTTAAGTATAACCTCTTAGGATAAGGATGCTGTGTAGTAGTGGCAGCTGATTAAGATATCTCTGTTTATGCACACCGCCTAAAAAGTTAAATGCAGCCTTTTCGGCTCAGGTTTCATTGTAATTCAACAAGACAACAGTGAGATCATCCACACCATCCTAAATAACGAGAAATCCCAGCATTTATCCCTTTTTCCTTGCGTATGTATATTATTTTTTTCTTGCTACACCCCTCAATCACGTATGATTGCGTTAAGAGTTGGAAAGAGAGGGAGAGAGAGAGAGAGAGAGAGAGAGAGAGAGAGAGAGAGAGAGAGAGAGAGAGAGAGAGAGAGAGAGAGAGAGAGAGAATGAGAGAGAGAGAGAGAGAGATAGAGAGAGAGAGAGAGAAAGAGAGAGAGAGAAAGAAAGAAAGAGAGGGGGGGGGGTATGGACCTCGACCGTTCACTCTCGCTTTCGGCGATGTTACACACTGAGAGCATCCATTCGGGACGCACTGGGAATAATGTTATGGCTACTTTATTATTTGTGCGCTACAACAAAAAGCACTTACGTTCGTTCGCCTAAACTAATTGTTGCTTTTCAGACGGCAATCCCCCCTGCAGGCTTAAATTACATCTCTGCAGCATCCTTGCAGAGTAGCCTCTGCTGCTGATTCCATTTTTCCGGCTGCATTTCGAGGTGCCGTCGACAGAACCGGAGACTTGGGCTCACATAGCCAGTCTGGGCTCCTGCACAGCCCGCTGGACCGGCAGCAAACGCTCTCATTCATCAATGTGCATGGAGTAAATAATTAGAAGGGGGGGAAAAGTTCGGATAATCTCTCCTGCCACGCACGAGCGTCTCGTGCATGGATTCAGTTTGATGCAAAGCATTAAAAGGCGTCGGGAAACCAGAGGAGAGGCTGCTGTGCAGATGAGGATTACGAAGTCGTGCTCGTCAGACGCGGCGCTGTTCACCTGGAATACCTGAAGCTCCAATGACACGCAGCTGCATCAACTTCCCAACACTGTTGCATGTTTTCACGGCTGACATGTCGGCCCCTGTGGCCTAGCCCGTAGATTTATGTTTTATATCAGATCGATCGCTGTTCATTCGAAGCCCTGAGTGCCAGAAACTCGCAGCAGCTGAATTAGTACACGCTACTGTCCCCTCAAGAGGATGCTGCCTGAAGCGCAATGATGCCCGGGACCCGGAGGATTTTCTGATCAAGATGACTTTTGGTTGAAAAAACACCCGTAGACTCTCATAGAATCAACTCTCTGGTTTTTATTTATTTATTTGTTGGTTTTTTTGGAGCTAAGAAGCTGCACCAAGATCCGACCTCTGCCGAACTACTCTCGGTTTTCAGACTCGGTTCGGGGAGATGGCCGCGATCGCCAGCTCCCTGATCCGGCAGAAACGCCAGGCGAGGGAGTCGAACAGCGACCGGGTTTCTACTTCGAAACGTCGCCCTAGCCCCAGCAAAGACCCCCGCTCTCTCTGCGAGAGGCATTTCTTGGGGGTCTTCAGCAAAGTCCGTTTCTGCAGCGGCAAGAAAAGACCCGTTCGGCGGCGACCAGGTCAGTGCTGTAGATTTTTCTTTTTTTTTTTACTGATGTGTGGTATGTGTGCTTATGGAAGCGGTTTCCCCCCAGCCCCCCTAACTCCACCCCGCCCCTCTCTGGAGCATTATACTGCAGTCGAGGGCTCCAATCTGAACCGGAGGAGAAGACAGATTTTCTCCGCGGTGCGAAAAATCCACCTGTTCCATTAGGTCTTCTTGTTGTCTGTCGACCCACCGCACGACACAACCGTCCCCCATATAACCACCTGAGCTGAATGTATTGGAAATGATCTAATGCTGTGACGTTTCCACCTTTATTTACTGAGATACTGCTCTGATCAGAATAATCACTTACCCTGGAACAAAACTAATGCTACAGTATCCCAGTCACAGCTTGAGTAGGTTTAATTAATAGTTAATAGTTTAATATTTAAGCCTTCGATTTTGCACCCCTGTCCCCTCTAAACCAACATACACACACATCTTGAATACACTCAAAAAGGCTGCTTTAAATTGCCTTATTCAATATATTGCTGCAGATTGGGGTACAGAGGGGAGATAAGTTGCACCGCAGTGCACCAAAGGCTCTTTTCAAATTAAATGTTTTAATGGTAAATGTTTATTGCAGAGAGGGAGCTTTACTGCAGTGAAGGATGGTATAGCCTTAGTGATTAAGAGCTACTCTGGCTGTATTGATAGACGTAGGTTCCTTGCCTACTATACTCCATGGTATAACCCCCCCCCCCCTTTTTTTTATTCTCCAGGCTCTGTCCTGGTACACACATCGCAAGCCAGCCCTCCTCAAATCCAATAATAATTCTGTCCGCGTTAAAAGACAGTCAGGTCCACTCAGAGTCCTGCACACAGGCTCATGAGACACCCAGCCAGTCAGACAGACAGACAGACAGAAAGACAGACAGACAGACAGACAGACAGACAGACAGACAGACAGACAGTTAGAGACGCTAAAATAAAACCCTGTCGTTGCGCAGCCTCATCATACAGACAAACAATCTCATTGCCAGAACTGCCACAAAATGAATAGAAACATAAGTAGACAGACAGATAACAAGCCAGTCTGGCCCCCTGACACTGTTGGGCAGGTAGGTTACCCCTTTCAACTGACACATACCGTACATGGCCAGACAGAAAGCACAGACAGGCAGGATGATGCTGTATTTCCTCTAACTGATCATCCTTTTCTTTCCACTGATGCCTTGCCATATATTTGCATACAAAGAGCCGATTCACTGGAGAATTTATGAATTCTGCCTGTTTAAAAGACTGTTGTTTTTCCTTCTATTCCCCCCCTTCGTAAGATGCACCCTCGAAACCTCCACAGGTGTCCCATAAGGGCTGCAGGCTAGGTCAGTAGCTCAGCCTCCATCCGTGTGTGCTGTGTTTCTTCTCGTCTCCACCCCATCTCGCGCCCATCTCGACTCCTCCTCGGCCAGGGAGGGGGGGAGGTGGGGAAGGGGGGAGGGTTGGGGAGGGACAGAGAGGGTGGGATGGGCGGGGGCTTCAACACCTGTCTGACAGCCGACGACCCTCTCCCTTGCTGATCTCTTTTTTTTCTTTCATCCCTCCTTCTGTGTGGCTTTTTTTGGATTTTTTAAGTTTAATTTATTACCTGTCACCCCCCCCCCCCTCCTAGCTAAAGCTCTCCTGTAGCCAGTTTGTCACTCCTCTGTCTCTTCTCTACCTTTGGCTCTGCCTCTTCACATTTTGTTTCTGCCTCATTCTCTTCGTCAGTCAATGTTGGATCAGTCCTTATCCTTGCTACCTGTTTTGTGTCTGTAAATATGTGTCAGTTACTGCTGTGTAAGTGTAGTAGAGGTTCTTATAGTGTATTTTGGTGTATATGGATATGTTGTGTACCTCCCTGTCAAATGTTATATCAGAACAGGTGATCATTCACCATTTCATGGTCATGACGCCATTTGTCGACGTACCTTAATGTTTTTGTCCTTCTGTATTGGTATGAAGTAAATTTATTGACGTTTCAATGGCCCATACACACACAGGGATGATTTGCTGTAGGTTGCCCTGAAAGACATTTTTCATGCAGAGACACATGTAAACTCTGGAGTTTGGCTTGAAGTCTGTTTATAGACACATACACACACACACACACACCCACACCCACACACACACACACACACACACACACACTCTGCAAAATGATTGTATTTGATGAGCCGTCAGCGAGTGCTCGGGCCCATGTTGAGGCCTTAATTTATGGAAGTGTAGTTATCACGTCTGATTTACGAGCGTGTAGATTCCCATGTACTTTCTCACACAAACGCACGTACACACACACACACGCACGCACGCACGCACGCACGCACGCACGCACGCACGCACGCACGCACGCACGCACACACACACACACACACACACACACACACACACACACACACACACACACACACACACACATACACACATCTCACCCTGCCTGTGATGGATGATGAAGGGCCTGTCCCAGGAATTGATGGCCCTATCCCAGGGGTAGGCGAGTTGGGGACTGATGGTCAGGATGATGTACAGTTGATGTGAACCCACTCTAGTTGGGCCTCACCACTCAGCATAGGCTTTCTCTTTTTCTTCTATCTGGCTTCTGTAAAATATAAAATATAAAGTGCGTATGCACCAGTAATTGCAGGGATCCTTTTAATTAAAGACTCAATATCTGCTGTTACTATCAAAGACACATCTGGCTAAAACTTGGATTTTCTTCCTATCTCTGATACCAAGTTTGCCATTTCAAAATGTTTAATTTCACTAAATAATTTGGGGTTTTATGTGCGTGACCAGACACAATTGCTTGACTTCTAAGATTTGTTATGACCTTGGAGGACAGTCAGGCTTACTGGTACTCCCTTAATACAATCTTATACAACATTTATCAGAACATGTTGTGAGCACTGAAAAGCAAGCATTTTCAGTTGCTGAGTGTGTATTCAGGCAAATAAAATGAAACACCCATTTAATTGTGGCAAAACGCATAATTTGTTCCTTTTGTCAGGCTGAGAATAAACAAAGCACATCCATCCAGCATCTGAGTTGAAGTCTGATTTCAATGGAGCTTGTCTCAAAATTTCTGTAAGCTGTTGTGTTACATTATTCACATTAAACATGAAGAAAAATATGAACATATTAGTTAAATACTTTATACTCTATACATGATCTCTTTTCTTTCATCTGGCAAACAAACTTTACTTCTCCAACATTTCCTTGGCAAACGCCACAGCACATGTCTTGTTTATGTTAATGGTGTTATCTAAAAAGACCTGACGGATGTTAGACAGACCGCTGAGACTGCGTATGAATTTACCCTCATAAAAACTTTTGTACACATCTATTTTTTTCTGGCATTGCTAGGTATTTTTGCCCCAAGCTAATACTCCTTTCCTCCTGCTCTCCTGAAGTGTTGAGTGCTTTGAGCAGCCACCTGGCCAGCTGCCAGATGTCACAGTCTCAAAGTTGGAGGTCAGTTAAGGGTTATTGCAATGAAAAAGACTCTAAAACTTTAGGACGGTTTCCTTAGGTCAAGAAAAAGCGCTGCAATCCTTAAGGGGTGAACCTGTTGCCTATAAAATGATAACAACCCAAAAATGCACAGTTGCTTCATACCAAATAAAGAAACCATTGGCATGTCAGTGTCCATTACAAAGTGACTTTAAAAGGGCTTCAAAATGATGCAAAATCAATTATTTTTCTGTAGTCAATACAGTAAGACATTATGAGAAAGTATCATTGATTTTCTGTCATGGTGTTTCATTGTAAACGCCTTCCGTCAAACAGCCGTTTTGGGGATTATGTGGTACAACAGATGACTCATTTCAAACTGTCGTATTGATAATCGACAGAAAGGTAAATAAAGGGCTGAAGTGGGACTAGTTCTGTATGTTTAAGTTTCTTTTTTTGTTTTCAGGCAACTCTGAAGGCTGGATTGTGCCACAAGAACAATACGAACTTTTAAAGGGTTTATTAGAATTGAGTATTTATTTGATATATATTTATCATTAAATCATTTAGTCAAGTTTGTGTTTGCATT
Source organism: Echiichthys vipera (assembly GCF_963691815.1). Lineage (NCBI taxonomy): Eukaryota > Metazoa > Chordata > Actinopteri > Perciformes > Trachinidae > Echiichthys > Echiichthys vipera. The sequence goes on from NC_139840.1 coordinate 15,840,174, forward strand.
CTGCAGTTCAAAAACTTCGAAAAGCCCTTTATCTAACTGACAGGAAAACACACCAGTAATTGGTTTGAAATTTGAAAGGAAAAGTCTATAATTGTTGTGCTGGTACTCTCCATCTTCCACAACCAACTTGTTGCCTTTAAGCCTGTGAATGTCCTTTAATCTTTAATCAATTAAAAACTGTACATTCTGTTTGTGAAACAGAAATTTAAACAGCTTGATATGAAGAGCTGTGAGTGTGCAAAAACTTAGCCAAAGGCAGAGATATCAACTCTTTTGTGTTTCTGTCAAAATTATGAGAATGCTATTCTGACATACTCTTGGTGGGGATGGGGCTGTGGTTTGGCCGACGGTTTGTGTGTATGCGTGTGTCGTGTATGTGTGTGTGTGTGTGTGTGTGCGTGTTTCAGAGCCGCAGCTGAAAGGCATCGTGACACGACTGTTCAGCCAGCAGGGATTCTACCTGCAGATGCAGCCGGATGGAACCATCGACGGCAGCAAGGACGAGAACAGCGACAACAGTGAGTGGAGCATTATGGAATCTTCCAGCATAAAACATTTAATGGCAATGAGTCACTTGGTTATATAATATATTACCCCATTTTGTAAGCTGTGCGTTATAATTTTTAATTCTAACATAACTGATGTCAGCCTAAAGCACTCCAAAATTAATTTAAAATGCCCTTGTTGAACTGAATTATCAACACACACAAAAAAACATTTAATAAGGGAACTATTCATCCAATTCCACAATGTCCTCTTTTCAGCATCTGGTAATGCAATAGTATGCTTGAGGTATAACTGTAGAGACAAATGTGTCAAAACCTTCTCAGTTGGTTTATAAATGATTATGCCGTTTTCTCAACTGTATACATTTTATAGTCAGTATATACAATATTTTTGGTAATTAAATTTCTATTCCCAAGTAAATATTAATTTCAAAATCCCTGACCCAGTCCCTCCAAGTATACCATTTCTACGGTGTACACTGCATTATAGTAAGTGTCACATTGCCTTGATTGATTTGGCTTTGAAGCATGTGTGATTACCACAGAAATTCCTTCCTGGAAAAACCCATCACCTGAAACCACAGCTTCTCTTTTAGTCACAAAGATCCCTCTCTGAGCCATTTCTTTGCAATATTTCACCACAGATCGACTTTCCATTGTGGAAGGCCAGTGGATAAATAGTCTCCAGGGAATAGTCCCCTTAAGATATCAACCCCCCTCCCGCTCTCACAGGAACAGAAAAAGGGAAAACCAGCAGAGTCTGTAGAGAGTCTTCTATATTAAAACACATAGGCTTTTTTAACAGTTTCCTATGTCAAGCGAAAGATCAAGGAAGAGATATGTGTCAGCGGAGAATGCTCATCAAAGCAATAATGACGACACTCCCAGTCTGGAGTGAGGCCAAACAGGAAACCAATCATGTCCTTTCTTCTCTAAAACATCCTGCCAAGGAAGCCGGAGCCAAAGCTGCTGGACCGTAGCAGTCTGGGTGAAAAGAGCGATCTTTCCCTGTCACTTGTCTCTTTATATTTTATGAGGAGATAGATCCTCTGTACTTATAGGCAGCATAAATAAGGTTACTGCACAAAAAACACTGATATAATGCATTTCCTCTGCGCACCTTTAGCACACTGCTGCTTTCTGGAGCCTTCGTTGTGTTAAAGGTTTTAGCGGATGAGGTTTTTGTTGTATGGAAGGGTTTCCCCACCTCTTGGTAATCCTCTTGTTCAGCAGTCCCGCTGGCCCTAGGGACAGAGGAATGCAGTGAATTATTCAGCCAGAAGACACTAAAAATATCACCTTCCCCGTTTGCACCCAATGAATAATTCTCTATATGAGATGCCTCAAGCTTAGAGACCGTTCGAAAGCAGACACAGAAAGAGAAGAGAGCTGGAGGTCCAGCAAGAGGAATGTGAATTGTTTTGAGTAGAAAAATAGAAACCAAAAGAGTAAAGAAGAAATGAAGAGCGTCAGAAACGGACGAAGATTTGGTATTCAGGTCTTGCACTGAACTATCGATTACCCGGCTGGATTATCAGAATAATAGATTACCCCGACCCTTGAACCACACCTCCCTCTGACCTGCAGCATCTTCAGCAGATGGAATACAGTAATTAATTTTCAGGGGGAGGTTCGGTCGCACCGATGGGATTGAGGAGCATGACGGCGCCTGCATACTTGGTGTGACCTGAGCCCCGAGTGTTTCAATTCCATTTTTTATTATCTGCTATATTCCTGCGCTGAATGACAACAAGTGCTGAGATGAGGACAGAATTGAACAGCAAATACCGTAAATTTAGCTGGTGAAATGCATAAAAAATGAATGTTATTCTGAGACTTCTTTGGCTCAAAATCCTCAGTACATTGTAAGAAGTGATAGAATAGATTGTTACTGTGTAAAACTGCTCAAGTGGGAAGCATGAACTATGCTTAACCAGCTGCAAGTGCTGGGAAACTCCATTCCATTAATCAACACCCATGTTCAAATTTGTGCAGTTTTTAATTTAATTGTCATCACTTGATCGCCTGCAATAATTACATGCACATACTGCAGCTCCAGGAATATATTGCTGGTTATGAGGCACCACTTGTATCAGGTGTATCACACTCCATCTGTCTCTGATGCGCCTGGTGGATGGATGGGATGAAGACATTCCTATTAGGTGATGACCGAGTCACTAATTTCAATTTGTTAATCAACTCTGCGATGAAGTAGTGTCACTAGGACTGGATGATAATTCAATATGATAATGTATCGTCTGTTCATGGAATCAATACCGTGAACAAATATTGAGATTTTGTGATGCGCAATTACGTTGTCTGAATTGAAAATAACAAATACATTAACTCAAACTTCTCAGATCATGTTATCTGAAATACCTGAGGGAATATCCTTTGAAGATTGCAGTTTTACATTACCACACAGTTCAATGCAATTAACATCAATTGGATTACATAAACTTCTATATCTCCCAGTTAAGGGCTGGGCAATATGGAAGAAGGTTTTACAATTTTTTTTATTGAACATATTTTTCTATATCGTTTCTATATCGTAGTCGAAAAAAACACTCTGATCCTTGCACGTTATGCTCATTTTTAACTTAAAAACTCAGTACTGTTTATCTGTAAAGTATTTAATTCACACCGTTATATACATAAAGAGGCTTTTACATGTGGTTATTTCATATAGACTGTTTATTTATTGAATTACCAGAAACATCAAAGGAAGAAAGGCCAAGTTTTTGAGACAGCAGTCACTGTTTGTAGTTGAGGAGGAGATTAGAAAGCTCATAAAGTTAGTTGGCCACAGCAGCAGATCACAAACTAAAGAAAATGTAGCATGTTCAACAGCGGGTTCCTCACCCAGGGCAGTACCTGAAAACTACGTGTCTCCAGTGCGCTCTGTGACAGCATAATCCCACTGTGGTGGTTTCACTCACAAAACTATCTTGTGACAAACACAAAGTTTTAGACTACCAGCACTCTGTTCAACAATTCCTTAATGCTTATGTTTTATCTTTGTGATGATCATTTAATCAGTTAGTTGACAAAGTTCGGTCATCAAAATCTAGGCACATTTCCTCCAAGTTTTTAAAACATTTTTTTTTAGAAATCCTACCTTATGCTTCGAAAATGACTTACACACATTACAAGCCCCTTTTTGTTACAAATTGGGTTATAAATGAGGACCCAGCTCTTCCATCTTTGGATTTGCTTTCCTCTCTGGATTTGGAGACATGCCCTTGGCATATGAAGTTTGGCTTAGTGTTTCTCTAAACCGTTCCTGCAGGGTTTATTTCCCACTGTGCCAGTATTCCTCACATCAAATGCACTTCCTCTAGCCCACCTGCAGGATTGACTATCCGATTACTGCTCCACCGGAATACTTGCCATTTCAAGGATTTCGCTTTATTGGGTGGTTTGAACCCAATTTTTCTGGCCCTGTGACAATAGAGGTTTCCTGGAAATCTCTTAACACTGTCCTTGCACCATCCAAGCCGCTCTCTTTTTCTCGGTAAGAGATAGAATTGAGGTTATTAAGGAAAAGGAATTGCCTTCAGAACAGTCATCAGGTACTCTAACAGCAGTAATTATGGAATCTATCAACAGCTGGAGCTGCACATAGGGAAGCCAGACACTTAGAAGGTAGTTCAATGACAGCTCCTGTCAGTTATGTAGTTTTTTGGCAGGCAAATGAAAGCAGGGACAGCAGATAATAATTATAGCCAAATAGTGGACTAGCGTGCCATATTTCATGCTTCTTTTCCTCCCATTTTGCAATCCAGGCTATTATGGGGAGTCTTTTGAGTGACCCATTGCAAATATGACTGCTCAGAAAAAGCGAGAATATGTTTTGATTGGTGGAGTTGCTTCGGGGTGGAACAGTCCTGGGTTTTAGTGATATGTGACAGAACTGTGGACGGTGCCTCTGGAGACACTGCCAGTCATTGGAACGACAAATGCAGCAGCCATGAAAGGCAAATGGAAAGAGCAGTGAGGGAACAGACAGAGGGGAAGGAATGAGTTATGACAGAAACGTGATGAAAAAAGGGATTCAGAAGTTTGAGAAAACAAAATTTAAGGTGTTAATGGACTTACATTCTGCCAGAGTACCCATGACATCCAGCCCCTCAAGGGTATACATAACTGCAAGTGGCTAGTGTGTATCAGCTGTACCAGTGGCCTCAGGGCAGAGTTAAACCAATGGCAGGCAAAAGCAGCACATCGATATTTATTGAGTGAAATTGGATCCGTTCGGAGGACAGACCCATGTTGGCACATCTCCTCTCGTCCCTGCAAGCTTTATTTGATAGTCCCCATCACCACTTGCAGAATAATCATCCCAACAATACAGAAAGTAAAGCGTGTCCTAACACCTGCATCAAACCAAAGCCCATGAAAGTCACAGTCCTCTAATTTAATAGAACTTACCTACAGAGATAGCAGTAAGTCAAATAAAATTTGACTTGTTTACAGAATTGGCCAAACATCTTTGAGACCAGACTTTTTGAAATATAATGGGGTGTCATCTGCATGGTGTTATTTCACATTAAAGGCCAATGCTACAACAGTTTTGGATATGTTGCACTAGAGATATCTGTTTGTGCTGTTTGATTAATGCTTATGACACTACTTTAAAGTAGTGGGGGCTACGTGATGTCGCTGTATGATCATTTATTGTCATTTAATGGAATCGTATAGTGGTGAAATCAAATTGAGATATCATGATACACAATTACATCATCTAAATTTAAAATAACAATTACATATCAACTCAAACTTTTCAGAAAATCATATATAAATAGTTTGAGTTTAAATGTATGCACCAAAGTTCTTAATAAAATGAGAAAATACTCAATATTTTAATTTTTTTACATATTAAATTTACACAGGTGTATACAAAAATAAGCTTTGCCATGTTGTTATTTCATATAGACAATATATTTATTAAATTACCAGAGAACATGCTATATTGTGATATATATCGTTATGGAGATATGAAATGATCTATATTGGGACAGAAGATTTTACCCTCCAGCCTTATCACATCCCCAAACAACAATACAATCTAAATGTTATACCTGTGTTTTCTTTCTGAACTTTAACTTTCATGGTTATTTATTTGGTCATGAATATATAATGTTAGAGAGAAATACTAAATATTTGAAACCAAATTTCCAGGGGCTTTAAGTATTGGAAAATGTGCCAATACTTAAAGCCCCTGGAAATTTGGTTTCAAATATTTAGTAGTGGCTCCCCAATGAAAATGATGTGTGTTCAAACCATAGCTGTTGCAGAAAAAGTAACAGAAATATAAATTGGTGTGACAGTACTTTAATGTCTCAGAGTCTGTCATTCTGTAGTACTTTTGTGTAATTTCATTCAATTTAGCACATATCAAATTATCAGACATGTTGTCTGATTGGTTGAGGACATTTTTATTCAGCTTGTTGGGTAGCTGTTTTCACAAAGCAACGATGCTTGTTGGATGCTCTGACATCTTTTTTTGTACCAGAGACTTTTGTCTACTTTAATGTTAATACTTCCCTGTCACAGTGTTCCCATTGTCCATGTCCTGAGCTCACTTTACTGCTGACAGATAGCCAAAGAACAGAGATCAAAGGCTGCAGTGTCTACAAGAGTTAAGTGAAAACTCAATCGTCCTATTCTGTCCTTTCTATCTGATGTCTCTTTTGTCTCTGCCTCTTTGTATCTGTCCCTCTCTCCATCAATCTGTCTGTTCTGCAGCCCTGTTTAATCTTATTCCTGTGGGTCTAAGAGTGGTGGCCATCCAGGGAGTGAAGAGTGGCTTCTACATTGCCATGAATGGCGAGGGCATGCTCTACAGCTCGGTAAGATAACGCCTTGCACCAGTCTTGTCGTTAAGTTCTGTGCATGTATGTGTTACCATGTGTATTTGTTAGTTTACACATTTAGTGTTTTGTTCTGTTTGTTGTCTCTTTTAATAAACCATTGCAGCAAAGTCTCTTCTACAACCCCTTTCATCCTCTCTCTATTCAAGAGCCCTTCAGATGTGCCTTTGTGTTGCTGTGCTTATTCCTCCCTTTGTTGTTGAAGCAGCACGGTACATGTTTTACATTAAGTTTGACATCAAGTTCAGCGCTAAGCCCTTTTTTAAAAGTTCCTATTCTTCTTTTACTGGCAACTAACAGAAGCTCGTTACGCAGGAACTATAAACAGAAATTCCACTGAATTTCATTGTGCTTTTGATGTAGATGGTGTTGCTTTGTTGAACTTGATTTCGATTGCGCATTCTTGCTGTCATGAAAGGGTACTACATTGCAACAAAAAAAAAGTCCTTTTTCATATGAATGCACTCTGGGCTGTGAAACTTGTTTCTGAAATAGACCATTTGCAGTAATCTTTTCATATCAGCCATATATACTGCATGATTACAAATATTCCTACACTTGCCTTGGAAAAAAAAGAATTATCTCATCTGATTAGCAGAAAAAACTCCTTCGGGTTACACAAAACTCATTTCAAGAAGCAGTGGGGGAGTAAATATTGTGAAGATTGATTTTTCTTATTTGCAGTGTGAGATATGAGAAGTATATAGGCTGCGCAGGTGGGGGTGGACCCAGTCACAGATGACATTAAATCGTAGCTGTTGCATTGAGGATGAATATGTGCTTCTGGAGCATGTTTGTGGAAATGAGTGTGTGAGACAAAGAGAGAGCGAGGGAAAAAAGGGGTGGGGGCAGTAGCAGAGAGACACGAAGATATCCCTAGTTGGAATGGTTACATAACCGACAGTGTGAAGGTTCCTAATCCAGTTGAAGAAAGTCCACCCATCCACTGCTTGTCCCTATCTGGGTCGCAGGAGGGGTGGGTGGGTGGGGGGGGGGGGGGGGGGGGGGGGCACAGGGCACATCGAGGCAGAGACACCTACAGGCGATTTCAGAGTCATCAATTAACCTAACACATGCATGTGGTAGGAACCCACGCAGACATGGGAGAACATGCAAACTCCACACAGAAGTCCGACCCCAGTCCGGATTCGAACCAGGAACCCTCTTGCTGTGAGGCGGCACGGTAGTATGGTGGTTAGCACTGTCGCCAGCTGTTGCCAGCTTAAGATAGTGTTACAGAAAAAAAGATGGGGTTGGGAGCGCTGCGTTAGCCACAAACCTCTGCTGAGGGACATTGGGGTGGCTGTCTGATCGCCAGACATGATTAATGACTGGCAAGGGCTGGAATTCATAAACTTCCAATCAAACTTTTCCTTTCTCAAAATACTCATAAAAATCAAGGAGGACATAGGAAAGCCAGTGTTTGCTATATTGCAAATTGCATTTATTGATAGAGGAGCCACTTTACTTTTAAATACACCAGATAAATGGTGTACATGCATTTTTTCTAGTCTACTGAATTCGGGGCCTTTATTTCAGCAGAGCGAGCATTCTTGCTCTTGCTCAACTCTGTGACTAGACTATGTATGAGCACTCGAAAGTTCAAAAAAGGATGTACAATAAATGCGCAGGCTGTTATGACTCACCCAGGTAGACAGATTCATTCATAACTAAAGGCTCATGAACAAGTGTACAATTCACAGCCCTACTATGAGGCATGTAATAACCCACCTATCTACGTCTAATTAAATCTTTTATATTTATTCAACTGACTTCAAGTTAGGGACGCTGTATGACCAGCTGGTGTGATCCCATCCCCATCCGAAGATGGTCTAGTTATTAATTACAAGTAGTTCAGGACCTCAGTGTCAAACAGCAGCTTTCAGCACTACAAACATGACTCCATGCATCATTTTAATCACCATTTTTATGGGCACAGGAACATATTTTTGACCTTTTTATATTAGGAGAAGGGGGTTTTTGTCAGAAGGAATGTTTGCAGTAACAGTTAATAGGCCATTTTAATTAAAGTCATGCAGTGAGTGAACTCTCTGGCCATATGGAGGAGGTCTTGTTTCTCAAATGTGAATCAGCATGTATTTGTAAGCTGGTGGTGGGCTGGGTTACAGGATGCTTACAAGCCTTGAATAGCCACAGAGTGCTCATAAAGAGACCACATTAAAGTGCAAGTTTAAATAGCCTCTCAAACTTCCATTATTTACCACTTGAATTTACCAGTACAGATTGTTTGTGATAGTGTGTTGCAAGAGGACTGTAAAGGGGAAGAATTCTGTTCTTAATTCACACCTTTATATGAGCTCTCGTGGTGCAATCAGCTATAAACTCAGTCCTTCACTTTCATCTTCCTATACTTACGAGTTTACTTTACTATTATTTATCTAGGTCTCTGTTTTCTTCAAGGTCTCCATTGCGCTCTTTTACCTCTCTAAACTATATAAGTTAAGAGCTGAGAAGTCCCCCCCCCCCACCCCCCCTCGAAATAATTACTGAGGAATAACATTTTACCGCTCTAACACTCCCTAGTTTTTCTTTTTCTCTCCCTGCTGCTTTGCACTATCTCGTTAGTGAGGGAATGCGACAAGCGTTTGTTTCCTGTATGACATTATTGTTGTGCTGCAACTCTGAGAAGCCTTTCCCTCTTTCATCGAGGTGTCAGGTATCTAGACAGTCAGTTAACTCTAAAAAGTTACGTACATGCTGGTCGCTGGTTGGCGTTTCTTGCTGGGAGTGCAGACCTCACCGATGGGACTGGGGCTGATTAGAAGCTGTTGTAGCCATGGGTGAGCAGGTTGATAATGCTTGTGTGGAGTGTTTAGCGATGAAGTGCGTGGGGGCTGAGCATCTACAATGAAGAGCTCCCTTCCATTATTTATAACACTTCTCAATATGACCTAGTTTACTGCACAGCAGTAACCACTGCTCTCTGTCTTTCTCTGTACCATCTGTCTAACTTATCTATCTCACAAACAGACATCATCACACGTGCACACGCGCACGCACGCAAACACACACACACACACACACACACACACACACACACACACACACACACACACACAGACACACACACACACACACACACACACACACACACACACACACACACACACACACACACACACACACACACACACACACAAAACAAGGCTCTGAACAGTTCTTACTCTTTCCTTCAATTGGCTACTAATTTTACTGCTTCTTATTTATGTCATAGAAAAAATTATGTGTCGCAGTAAAACTTTCACTGAAGAAGCAAGGGCAGGGAAAGCTTCAGATTTTGTTTGGGTGATAAATGATAATGGTCATTTTATGAGTTGTCCTGTTTTTTTCTTTAGAACAAAAATAGCTAGGAGGAGTTAGGAGCTTTGTTCTCCCTTTGTGTCAGTTTTATCATTCTACAAGCAGATGTCAGGGTCGCAGTGGCAAGCCTTCAACCAGCTAAATAAGCTTATAGGGCTCAAAAAACTATTGCATAGTGGTCCCCGGTCAACACTCCTGCCCCAGACTAGTAAAACATTTATCAGATCTGTCACTTGGGATGGTTGTGACACAGTAAGCAAGTGTAACTGTGAAGCCTTTTGTGAGCCATTCACATGACAATGGAATATTTTAGATGCAAGTTATAGCCTACAACTGAACACAGACTAAACAGAGACAATGTAGACAAGAACAGTGTTGAATAAATGCAATTTTGATCTGATCTCTAAATATCTGCAATCTTTTTTTCCCCTTTTTGCCGTGGTATCGACAGAGGTATCAAGTATCTTTTTTTATACTAGTAGGTCTAAAATTGTGGTATTGTGACAACCTTAGTGACAATGACAGGTGATGGATTAAGAGGGCTTTCTTGAGGTAAAGAGAGAAATAAATGGATAGTAAAGAGGGTCAGGAAATGAGAAGATTGGTGCATTAGTATGTGTTTGTAGTTTGATACCCATTAATCATTAATGTCGTCTCTGGAGAAAGTTAAAGGAAGGACAGGACGGAACCTTGTTTGAAAGTGATTGACTTTCAGAGTGAGGTGGAGAAAAAGATAAACAGGTAGGGGAGGGGAGGCATTGAAACAGTGAGAAAGAGTTTTTCCGTTTAAGTAACATCTAGACAATCCCCGACCTGAATCTCACAGAATAATAATGAGCTCCCCGGGAGTTCCGTGACAGACCTGGAGTTCTCACTGAGGCCAAATCGCTCAGAAACACCAGTGGCTCAGGCCCATTTTCAAAGGGAGGTCCCCCCTCCCCTTATCTTAAGTTTAAGGATGCCTATCAGCAGCAGCAGGGCTTCTTAATATAGAGCCCGAGCGCTCAGGAGGCGCCAGTATCTGATTTGCATTCAAGATGCGTTCAACCCAGTTCTGTTGTCAGCCCAGTTTCATATCCATTACATCTTGTTCTCTTACTTTGTGTTTCATTTCACACTTCCTACACCTGCACCCTCACCTTGCAAGCTCTCAGCATTCAAATATTAGTATCCCCTCATTTGTATCTGTTTGAATGTACCGTGTCATCTGGGATTTTTGCTATTCTCATTTGTTTTGTTTGACACAGGCTCTCATAAATCTCTGTTGTCTAGCATTTGTAGTCACATATCCTCAATTTTATAGACATGGCCATTTTCTCTGTAATTTGTTTCACTGGTTTGTCTTCTTCATGTTTCATGACATGCATTAACTTCAAATTTGCATTTCAGTTCTGTGTAGTCAGCACATCTTAGTATTACATCTCCCAGTAGAGGAAAAAGTAGTCAGATCTTTTACTTTAGTAAAAATAGCCAAACCATCCATCCATCCATCTATCCATCTTCAACCGCTTGTCCCAATCGGGATCGCGGGGGGCTGGAACCGATCCCTGCTGACATTGGGCGTGAGGCGGGGTACACCCTGGACAGGACGCCAGTCTATCACAGGGCACATAGAGACAAACAGTGACAGACAACCATTCACACTCACATTCACACCTACGAGTCATCAATTAACCTAACACGTGTATGTCTTGGGACTATGGGAGGAAGCAGGAGAACCCAGACAATGGGAGAACATGCAAGCTCCCAGCAGAAGGACAGTGTACAAATACCAAGGCCTGCCTTCAAGTATTACCATCAAAATATACAGAGTAAATATACAGAGTGATCCATTTCAGAATTATGTAAATTATATCACTTCACTTGACTTCTTCACTTCACATCAACTTCAACCGGTTATCCAGGGTCGGACCCAAAAACTTTCCCGGGCCACATTAACCAGCTCTAACTGGGGGATCCCGAGTCATTCCCAGGCCAGTGTGGTAATATAATCTCTCTCCCTGGTCCTGGGTCTTCCCCAAGGCCTCCTCCCAGCTGGACGTGCCTGGAACACCTCCCTAGTGAGGCACCCAGGGAGCATCTTTACCAGATGCCTGAACAACCTCAACTGGCTCCTTTCAACGCAAATGAGCAGCGGCTCTACTCCGAGTTCCTCACAGATGGCTGAACTTCTCATCCTATCTCTAAGGGAGACTAAAGCCACCCTCCTGAGAAAACCCATTTCGGCCGCTTGTACCCGCGACCTCGTTCTTTTGGTCATGTCCCAGCTTTCATGACCATAGGTGAGGGTAGGAACTAAGATTGACCTGTAGATAGAGAGCTTTGCCTTCTGGCTCAGCTCTCTTTTCGTCACAATGGCGCGGTAGAGCGACTGCAACACCGCCCCCGCTGCTCCGATTATCCGGCCAAACTCACGCTCCATTGTCCCCTCACTCGTGAGCAATATCCAGAGGTACTTGAACTCCTTCACTTGGGGAAGGTCACTGACAGATGATGCCATCAGGACCACGTCATCTGCAAAAAAAGCAGAGACGAGATCCTCAGCCCACCGAACTGTAACCCCTCCCCACCACGACTTCGCCTCGATGTCCTGTCCATGAAAATCACGAACAGGATTGGTGACAAAGCGCACCCCGGGCGCAGACCAACCCCCACAGGGAACAAATCCGACTTACTGCCGTTGATCCAGACACAGCTCTCGCTTTGAGTGTACAGAGATTCAATGGCCCACAGAAGTGACCTCACCCCATACTCCCGGGGGACCCAGTTATATGCCTTCTCCAGATCCACAAAGGATGCTCTCCACACAGAATGTTTACCTGAATGCAACCAAAGCATGCTCAAATGTGATTGGTCAATACTAAATATTGGAAATACTTAGTACAAGGACCTCAAAATGGTAATAAAGTACAGTATTTGAGAGACCACGCAGAGTACCTTTAAATTATTTTATTGTTTTAGGTCTGTGCCTGCAGAATCACATCATGTATCCATTTTACACTAGTAGAAATTCAATTACAAGTCTTTGGTCAACGTTGATGTAAAAACGTTGTGTGCTGAAACTGCTAAAACATTTATAGTCTACCCACAGTTTCATTGTGTTTGTTCACTGGGTCTCGAGTGGACCTCTCAGCTCCCCAGTGGTAGCGGCTAAGCAGTCTCACATACCCAGTTTCACTAACAAGTCCTTCGCCTTTCTCCTTCAGATCACCACAGAATATAAATAAGCTTCCTTGTAAATTGTTGAATATCACAAAGCACAGACTGCTAGCTCTGAAATATGGCAAGTCTTTTTAAAAAAAAAATTCTTTGTTTGGCCGCGGTGACAGCTATGGTTGAGTATGCATTCCTTGCAAAAAAGAAGTGACAACGCAAACCTGTTGGTGTGCTTTGTAATGTGCAACAGCATGTGTGTTGCACTGAGTTGTGTGCGCATGTGGCCGTGTGTTTCTGTGCTTTTCACGAGTCCATTAAGGGGATCCCATTAATCACGAGAGACTCCGACTCTGTCGCTTCACCTCATATTTCCACTCAGTCATTCACAAACAAGGTACTCTGTCAAAGACTTCAAAGTCACTTACATTTCACCCCTATCATTCCCAAGCCACAATCCGGGTGCTTTCTAAACGTCTCCTAGCCTTATCAGAGACATTAACAGAGTGTTGTCCTTGTGGATGAATTTGGAGGGGATTCTACTGTGTGTCAGCAAAGCAAAGTGGCTGATTGTGAAGGATAGCAGAGTGCTCATATGTGTATGTTGGTTTGCTCGGCCTGATTCTGGCTCCAAACAGATGAAGAAGGGACAAAGCCTGCTGGTGTGTAATGTATCACTGTCTACCCTTTACCCACTCAAACACATATGTCCACACAAAAACACACACACAGCCAGACAGGCACTACGTTGCCCCCGGTGTCCCGACAGAGAGAAAGACGTCTGCTGTTTGACAGTGTCGGCAAGCCCAGATAAAGTCAGCTGCCAGCTCTCCACAGAGCTTGTCCTCCCTCCTGCTGACCAGCTAGACGTTCCCACACAGTCGACCATGTGACCTCACCTTCCCAGAGTCCTTTACACAGCCTGGCCTGCTATGCACTGCTGTGTCTTATAAATGAGCGGTCACACACACTGTGACTCATATAGCTCAACTGTGGTGTGCCATGCAAGCAGAGACACAGACACACATTGAACAGCACAGGTTTTGAGTTTAAAGCTGCACCAACTAATGGTTTTACATGAATAATCTCAGCAAACATTGAGACGTATGACTGTTGTTTGAATGTACTATCAATACGTCTTGTTATGGTTTCAAAATTGTTTCAAAATTAAAGTTGTGCAAACATTCGTATGTTACCTGACTGTCTGCTGGACGTACTTCCTGGACGTTCTAACAACGTCAGACCAGTCAACAAAGCCTTCAAATAATCAAGGTCTCACAGGTCTTTTACCCCAACCCCCTGGATGAACCAATTTTTAAGAAGAAGTTGTGATTGACTGGTACCATCTCTCGTCACCTGACATTCAATGCAAACTTATACTATGTGGCTTTTGGCTCTATTATTTTCAGTTATTTGTGTGCATAAAGCATATTTAAATGTTGCTCGCATGTCCAGGCAGGATGTCCAGCAGATGGCCAGATATGTCCGAGAAGTTGCCACAATTTTCATCCTGGAACTATTTTTGAACCATAATGTGACGTTAAAACAACAGTCATTCAACATCTCAGTATTTGCTGGATATTTGGAGTGGCTGTCAAATGTTGCTGTAAAAAAACAAAAGCATTTTCTTTTTTAATAGTAATAATATGGCCAATATTTCCTGGTTTGTAAGAGAGGGTGTGAATCTGACTGGACTATTATTGGAATTGGAAACAATGTCACCATCAGGTTGTCCACCTTGACAGTTTTTTTGCAAACGACTGGGACCATTTTTGGCCAGGAACATGATGTCACTGCCTGTTTGCGTGGATAAGTCAAATTATGCAAAAGATGAAAGCCATAGAGAAATATCACTGTACTGCAGTGTTCATCAACTCTACTGAGCTTTTTAGCATCATACAACTAATTTATTTGGATTCATCAGCCCTGTTTCCTGGCACAGAAGGAAAAAAATGGACTGATTTAGGAATAATAAGGGGACAAGGGACATGCTCCCCCAAAAGATAAATTTGTAGTTTAAGTTAAATGCATCAATATAGTGCACTTTGTTTTTTTTGTTTTTTTTTAACCATTTTCACTTTTTCTCCATTGCACAATGTAATCATAAATACACTACTTGTTCAGATATGAATGTTGCTTACACAGCAAAAGTCACACTCACAAAGCATGGTTAACAAGACAAGGTCGGGATGCCTGGTTAAAGTGGACGCCCAAACTACAGAGACTGAAAATTCTCGCCGGCCAGGGTTTGACTCGGACCTGCGGCCTTTTGCTGCATGTTGCCCCCTCTCTCTCCCCCGTTTCCTGTCTATCTTTAGCTGTGCTATAATAAAGGCAAAGAGCCAGAAAAATAATCTTACAAAAACAAGGTCCCTGTTTGAAGATTAATCAGGTGGTATGCAGACCCTTGACCCACTAAAGACAGTCATCCATCCCTGCAGGGAGAGAGAGTAAAGCGAGCATTAAGTCAACAGCCTGCAAAACCGCAAATGTCTGGTTGAGGGGGAGCTCAAGTCGAAGCCACAAGCCATCTTCACACAGGCCTCTAAGCCCACCCAGAGCCGGTCACAGTGCACCACCACAGAGGCAATGCGTATTGGCTCGTCGAGTTGAATGCCCCAGGCAGATACCGCGGACCCTGTTTCATTCTGCCCTGTCTCTATTATACACAGAATGGATAGTTAAAGCATTTTCAGCTGCTTACATTTACACAAAGTTATTCATTAAATCTGTCATAGCATTACAAACATAGCCAAATAGCTAGTTAGCTGCACAGTAAAAGTCTGTTTTTCTGCTCTGTCCTCTCAAAGGCATTTCTGCTGCCACCATGTTTCAATTAGCCCTGCCAAAATCAATATGTTCACACTTACTCTCACTTACCGCTAATGGTATCTAACCATGTCAATAGATGTGGTTTACTTCTTTACTTTCCCTAAGATTTCTGCATCAAATCCAGCACAACTTAAAGCATTGGAAAATGACATTTAAAAAACTCAAAAGAAATCTCTCTTGTCAAAATGTAACCTTTATTTTGGATAATCCACAGACCTTACTGTGAAAAGTTTTCATACTGTAGGTACTATTTCCTCAAAAGATAGAAGTAGCTGAAAACCATCCACAGCAATAACACCAGCAGTTTTTTTCTGGAATGACACTGTTGTGGACATTTAATTTGCCATTGCTTTGGGCATTACAAGCAAAATTCCTTTAACTTTCGCTGTATTAGAGTGGAAGCAGAAAACTCACACTGGTATCTCAAAGCCTGGGTGAATAACATCAAAAACTACAATCTACTACATGGTTAGATGCAACAGGTAATTGGGAAAGTTAGTTAATTATTTTTTCTCAGGCTCTCCTATCTCTCTCTCTCTCTCTCTCTCTCTCTCTCTCTCTCTCTCTCTCTCTCTCTCTCTCTCTCTCCTACTCTCTCTCTCTCTCCTACACACATAAACACAAACAGTCACCTCCAGCGGGAAGGGGAATTGGACTGTCAGTCAACTGGACAACCTTAAAAATGGCACAGATCCCTGCAGGAGATATTGATGAAGGAAATACAGCAGAGAAACCCAAACACACACACACACACACACACACACACACACACACACACACACACACACACACACACACACACACACACACACACACACACACACACACACACACACACACACACACACACACACACACACACACACACACACACACACACACACACACTGAACTGAGACTGTACACAAACCACCAAACCAGCTGTTCCACATCATCTGCATCTATTTTGACATACACGACTTCCCTGCCCCCTTCACTGGCATTTGTTTTTAATTTAGCCTCTTGAAGTCTGGAGGGGTAAGGGTGATGATGCGATTTGGCAACCATCGTTTCAGTGCAAGTTAATCAGCTCATCTGCTTATACATTATGTTTGAAAAAGTAAAGGCACATTTTCCTGCCAATTTATAATGGTCAGTGCCACCGTTATCTTCATTAAATTCATAAATGAATGCATCTTAGATTTGTTAGGGGTCAGACAGTCTCCTGAACTGTCATTGGCAATAATCTGGCACCGCGCTCCGTCCTGACAGTGTATCCAATATCTGGCTTGTTCCATTTTTCCTGTCACTCTCCTCACCTCCTGTGTGTCCCCTTGACTTTCTCCTTGACTTGCTGTATTGATAATGAAGCAGAGAGATGACAATCTCTTATTGTTCACCATTATTCTAATAAGACTATAATTACTTAGATTCCAAGGATATGTATGTGTGTGTGTGTGTGTGTGTGTGTGTGTGTGTGTGTGTGTGTGTGTGTGTGTGTGTGTGTGTGTGTGTGTGTGTGTGTGTGTGTGTGCGTGCGTGCGTGCGTGCGTGCGTGCGTGCGTATACAGTATGTTTGTGACCTTGGCATTGTATACATGCTACGGATGAGAGACAATATGGGCAGAGTGAAACAGACACAGCTTTCTTTTTTTCTGGAAATGGGACTTCATTAAAATCACCCGTCTGTTTTGTTGCTGGTTATGTCTGCATGTCATATTTATGTGGATACAAAAAATATTTTGTGTGTGTGCTGGTATTAATTAAAATGTACTGTATGCATCCCTTAATGCACAAACCCACATGCAAATAATGTATCGATAACCTTAAGTCTCTCTTTTCTGCAGGAGATGTTCACGCCAGAGTGCAAGTTCAAGGAGTCCGTTTTCGAGAACTACTATGTGATCTACTCGTCCACTGTGTACCGGCAGCAGGAGTCAGGTCGGGCCTGGTTCCTCGGCCTCACCAAAGAGGGACAAGTCATGAAGGGCAACCGGGTCAAGAAGACTAAGCCCTCTTCACACTTTGTACCCAGGCCTATCGAAGGTAAGAGAAAGCTTTTATTAGGAACAGCTTTAAAGTTGTTGT
The DNA here is from genome assembly GCF_963691815.1 of Echiichthys vipera. Lineage (NCBI taxonomy): Eukaryota > Metazoa > Chordata > Actinopteri > Perciformes > Trachinidae > Echiichthys > Echiichthys vipera. The sequence continues at coordinate 15,857,926 of NC_139840.1, forward strand.
TGTAATGTTTGGTTTGTTCCTTTGTGTGGTTATGCATGTCCTTCCGATTTATTATAAATTTGACTGTGCTGGTAATTACTTTGGAAGCCATTCAAAGAATTTTCACATTCGGCAGATGTGTTATAAAAACTAGTTATTTAGTTACCGCTTTTAATCCATGAAGATTAACATTTGCAGATGCAAAGGTTGTTTTTTCAATAGTATCCTAAGTATATTTGAAATGTGTCTAATGTAAAGCATTACATTATCAAGCCTTCATCAAACAAAGATAGAAAACAGTCAAGAAATATACAGAAAACATTTTAAATCCTGCATTTGAAACATTTCAGACACAAGAATTGATACATTTCAAGCATTTCTTTAGCTGTTGTGTTTAGTTTATTTTTAAATACCACATCGAACATGTTTCTAGTGAGAGAAGTGTTTGATTGAATTCATGAAAGCTAGTCAAGTTATCACAAAAAACTGCTTACAAGGCCCCAATTCCCCGCCTGGTATATTTGTTCCTTCAGCCTCACACCTGACCTTGTCTCTGTCTGCTCATCCATCTCTTCAATCTGCTCTCTATTGTCCCCTTTCTGAGCTCCTCCTCTCTTTGTCCTGTCGTCTCCTCTCCCTCCATCTCTTTACATCTCCACTACAGTTTGTATGTACAGGGAGCCGTCAATGCATGAGATAGAGGACAAGCACCGCTCCAGGAAGAGCTCAGGGACCCCCACCATGAACGGAGGGAAAGCTGTCAATCAGGACTCCACATAGCAACAGAGGGAGGGGCTTCCAACAGGGGGGAAGGGCCTCATCCTGACTCAGGGGGAGGGGCCATAGGAAAACTCATCCCCCCGCCCCAAATACACAACACCATCCCCTCCCCTGAAAAAAAAGAGGGCGTTGTGACCACAAGGAGCTATTACTGTACACCCATGACAACAAAAACAAAACTGAACTCTTGCCTGTGAAAACCTTTTAGATGAATTAATATGAAACCAGAGGATATATATATAATAAAAAAAACATTTTCAATCAGGACTTGACCAACATTTTATGCAAAAAAAGAGAAAAAGCTGTGATAAACAAACAAAGGAATGGTGGTCTCTCTTCAAACAAATACAAATATCTATCATTTCCAATTTATGCTGTGAAAAACAAGCTTTAATACATCTTCAATTTTCATACATTGGTTTCTTTTCTAAATGCTATTGCACTCTCATATGCTTTATTGTGTTATTGTTGTCAGTAATAACTATAACATCATCATCATTACTAATCTGTTGTATCGTATCATACCAGTTACATGGTTATTGTGACTTTCCTTTGTTTTTGAGACTAGAGAAAGTCTGTTTTTTAAATTACTCTTGATTTTTTCTGATCTTGAATGCACTGTCACACTACCTGCTCTGGTGTGAGGGTAAGACTGAATGTATTTGAAAGCTCTCTGTGTTGGATTCCAATGGAAACAGAGCACTTCGGATGGGATGTAATTTACTCAGGTGTGTGACTAATAGGACAGAGACGGCTGTTTCAAGTACTTAAAGTAACATGAACTCCCCTATATTGTTCTGCAATGATGGGACAAGACTGATTCAAGCAATATAATAGAGAGCAGTCTGGGATGTCTCTAAATAATACTAATTACAAGCTGACAACACATCCCTGTGGTCGGTGTGTTTGTCAGAGAAGAAAACTGACAAAGAAAGTTGTGAAAGTTAGTCTAAGTCAAAGGAAAACTGTTTGGATATCACTTCAATATACTCATACTAACATTTGCAATGATTATGAGGGTTCAAGTAAAAGAGATATCCAAACTTATCAAAAAATGGTAAAGAATAGTATCAACGACCAGCCACTATGAGCCATGGCCAAAACACATTTACACCTCAAGAAACACAGATCCTTCTCTCTGCTGTTAGCTAAAAATATAACCATATAACAGTTTCCATGCCCTTGAACTATATGGATGTAAGAAGCATGAGAAAGAATGAAAGTTGCTTTGGCAGGCCTGGCAGTGAGGGTATGTGTTGACTAGTTTTTAAGACTATTTCTGTTACTTTTATTGTAAAAGCATTAGAGATTTCTCAACACTCGTGGACAGGGTGCAAGACTGTTAAATAATCTACTGAACGGATTTGTTGAGGTTTTCAATATAAAAGGTCACAATCATTAGGATTTTCCCATCACAATGGAAGCAGAATGTTTCATTGAGGAACCAGTCCATCTGGATTTAGCCAGGTTTGAGGAGGATGTCTTACCAGGTTGTTTTCTCTCACATGGTAACCCCGACGGTTTCCTCCCCCCTCTGGTTTTGTGACCGATGAAATGAGCCATTTGCTGCATTGTGGAGGAGGATTCTCTTTCATAAATCAACATGCTGACAGGGCTCAATAAACAAGGTGAATTCAGTATGTATAGCTCACTCCTAATCCCCAATTAGTTTATCTAACTCAGGAAGTCCTACAATTGTGGAATGGGGCCATAAAAGGCTGGCCGCTCGTTGTCCAGCACCCGTTGCACAAAGCCTGGCCACCGGTGTGGTTTTTAAGGAAGTCGGGATGGGGTCAGTGGTGATTTTATCTCTAAAAAGTTGGTGTACAGCTAAGCCTAGCCAGAATTAGGAAGGTTAAAAAAGGGAGTACAGGAGCCAAGACAAACATGAACATCGCATGTCTGCAAGAGTTGATGAAAGTTTGGTTCGATTGAGGCGAGAGCTAATAAATTATTGTTTTAAAATTTGGGGAGATTAGGTCCAAAACTCTTTTATGCAACGTTTTAATCAGTATTTTAGCGGGAGTTTATACATCTCTCCTATATCTGGTTGGGAACCATATGCTATGGTGGTATGTACAGTAAATAGCACACATTCAGTTGCACAGAGCAAACCACAGTGATATATTATCATGGATCTAGTGTTCTACCTGGTGCAAGTTACCTGCAAGAGCTAACGGTAGATTAGTTCAACTTCCACAGCACCTCAAGCATAACAGTGATACATACATTATATTAGACGTGACACTGAAAGTCAACAGGCAAGACCAGCATATAGAAGTATCTTTTTATAGAGGTTTATATTGGTGCAAATGAGATACATGTGGACTTAATGCAATGCATGAAATGGGATGTACTCTGTCAACTGTTGACAGCAGAATGAGAGGATTTGAGAAAGGGATGAATAAAGCAAAATGGTAAAAATAGCTGATGTGAGAAAGCGGTGAAGGTGAGCACTTTTCGGGGGGGTTATTGATGCGTGAAAGGGTGAGCAAAGGCGTTGGTTGTATGTGATTTTACTTATAATTTATTATTTTTATGTTTGCAGATGATTTCACTGCATCGGAACATGCTCATATATGCATTATGAATTGTGAGATGAAATACAAAAAAAATATGCATTGAAAATAAAAATCAGAATGAAGTTAGTGATTGTTTAAGAATAAAGACTATGTTATCAAAAACTTGATTGATTCAATGTGTTGTTGATCATGATTGACAGCTGTCACATGCATTTTTTTTGGATTAATTTCCCTCTGCAACGACAAGAAAAGCAGCAGCATAAGCGGAGAAACTAAATCCATCAACGTGGGGTTTTTATGCGGCTCAAATTCTGAAAAATCCAATCCTCTTCCTCTATCAATTCACCGGGGGTGATTTATCTTCTCACGAGCCCCTAAATCCGATGTGTCATTTTGGGATGCCGCTCCTTCGCCCTTAATTCTCCCGTTGTCATGGAAACAGACCTTCTGTGCTGTCTGCAAGGAGAATGAGGAGGAGGAAGAGGAGGAGGATGAAGGCCCCCCTGACTTTCAGGACGTGGCTTGTCTTCTCTCCTGCGTGAGGGCTGCAGCACAGAGAACAGCAGAGGGGGAGGACGAGAGGGGGATAGTGTGTGTTCTTTCTATTTCTGTTTCCATCAGGTACAGTGAACAGCTGAGAAGAGTGAAAATGTCTAGGTACTCACAATAAGATAGAGAAGGAGGGGATTTAAAAAACAGAAAGAAAGTTTGAGACGAAGAAAGACAAAAGTCCTCCTACTGCATTTCACTAAAAATAATCTTCTCTCTCTCTCCATACATGCAGTAGGCTCTTCCTAATATCATGCAGCTCCAATGTCTTAGCATGCTAAGCACTACAACACAAACTACAGAGATTAAGCTTTACAAGTGTATGGTCATCAACCAAAGTGTTCGAAAAAAAAATAATTTTTGCTGGAAGAAAATAAGTTATTATTTATTAATTCATCCTGAAGGGGACACAAATGCCTGAACCAAATTTCATGGCATTGTATTGCTATCCAAACATGAGTAACCCTTAACACACTGAGTAAAAACAGTTCACATTTTATCACAATTAATATGCCATATTGGTTGCTGTATCCACCTCTGTGATTAACTTTCATTAATGGCAGAAACAAGTCAAGGTTAGCTTTTCAGACACCCATGGGAGTTGTCAGTCTAAACAGGGTCATCTGTTCAGATACACATACAGAGGGCAAGGGCTATAAACAGCTTGAAGGCTGCTCCCCTCTCCTCTGCTCTCCTCTCAGCTTTAGCCGTGGCTTCTGCTACTCCCACATCCACCTTTCCTCCCCCACAGTTCCTCCTTTCTTCTTGAGTTAAAGAGGCAACTTTGGAATCGATAGCTGTACTAAAATCTCAGATGTACTTAAATACTTGTAATAACCATAATATCATTGCTGTGAAGCATAACTTGATTCACATGTATTATCTAAATTATTAACATGTCAATTACATGCTGGCACTTAATTAGGATCAGTGAATCCTCCACAGTAATACATTTCAAAAAGTTGAACTTCTTGGAAGGCGTGTCAGAATCATGGATGTACTAAGGAGCACCTAAGAAAGTTGCTAAGAGGCGAAAGAAGCCAAAAAAAACCCAAACTGTATAAAAAATGGACGTTCTCTCAACTTGATCTTTACTCGCCCCTGGGAGCCATCATCTTGTCAGAATGTGATTACAGCTCTTTTACTCTTACCATTGATTTGACGTTGGGGGGAGGGAGATACGTCCGTCCGGCTGACATGCTGTATACTGGATAAGCCACAGTAGCTCCACCACCCGGGAGTTAGGCTAACAGAACACACTGCTAGATAAACGGGATTGGGAGTCAATGTTGAGATTTTTCCAGGTCAGGGAGGGAGTGGGAGTCCTTTTTTAAAATTTTGTATTGGAACAAGATTTTTTAGAGGGTGGAGACCAACATGGTCCTCCGTGTCTCTAATGTTAGCGGAGATTACACCGGCTTGTCGAGTCGAGTGGGTTGTCATGGAGATATGACCTGAACAACACACAGACTAGAATGTCTTTTTGTACCAGGTCTTATAGGTGTAATTATGCATTTTGAGGGGTACAGAATGAAAGGATTGCTTTTCAATAAAAAAATATATTTAGTCTGATTAATATATATTTTTTAAATTGACGGGTTTGACAATGACTCTCATGACTCTCACTGTCATGTTCTGTTTACATTGTTCCAGCCAATAGCGGCCGGCATTGCGGGTTGCCAAGGTTGTCTATTGTTCCGCGCAGCGACTGTAGGCTGCCACTGGGTGAAAGCCTCAGGGAAGGGGGTGTTATTTGTCCCTGCAGCTGAGTGACTGGAGACGGGCAAAAACAAGAGTCAATATAGGCCAAGCATTCACTCGATGGACTTAGATAAAGGAGTTCAACTGCATTAAAATGCACACCGAAATTGCTACGTTTCTCCTCGATTGGTAAGCTAACTTTCATGTTTACTTAGCTGTAAAGATAACTATCAGTTAAACTCCTCTGCAATACTTGTTTTTATGGTGCGATTTGCCGGAGGGGATGGGTTCAAACAGGCTCAAACAGACCTGGCAACCCGAATGCTCTGATTATTTTTTGTTGTTGCGACTATGATCTTGAGACACTAGATGGCGGTGTTCTGCTCATTCTCCATATTCAACCTTTAACCGTTGCATATTAGTTATTGTTGCATTGCTCAACCTGACACAAACACACTTTCAACACTTCAGATTATCAGCAGGATCTCCTCTCTGGATGTGGAGCTCTGCCCAGTTTCATTAGTTTTGCCAGTATTTGGTCATAAACCAGCATATTGGACAACTAAAATGATTGACATGGTGGTTCTAAAGGGAAAGCAGATCACCAGAGTTATTACAAGCTCTCATGAGGGAGTCATATATTTTCATGGCATCCCATAGAGGTCAAGATATTTCATGTTTCAGTCCAGACCAAAGGGGCACACCAACTGACAGACATACATCACCTTCATTCTCCCAAGAGCCCCAAAAGGAGGAACTATGTCTACTGCTACTTTCTTGAGTTGCCACCCTCAGGTTAGAATGTCAGGTTATCTCACATCTCAGAGGCAGATGCAATTGCTGTGAATTGTGATTTTTCCAGCCTGTGAATATTGTGAAAACACTGTGCACCTGAAATAAATCTTTTTCCTTTAACGGAGAAAAAAAAAACAGGTGGTGGTGTTTATACTACACTGAATTAGTTTTGACTGGTTAAATGCCAACTGGTGTATTTTGTCCTCCTGGGGTATCTCATAATTCCATTATCTCCTCTTTTCTCCCAAACCCTCTGTATTAACATGCGGCAGGAGTCTGAATGGCTTTTACTGCATTTCAAAGGTCAGAGCTGGCACAGTTTACAACATCTCTGCAAGAAATAGAAAAGCCCAGGATTATGTCAAATCAAGTGTCATTTTCCACGTTACCAGTATCTGCTGTGAAATTAGAAATGTTCTAACTCCATAATGTCTTAATAAAGCCATCATCACATTCATCTATTTATGGCCTGTACAGTTATTTGTACAGACCTGTACATGCCTTTGTTTGTATTTTGCAGACTCATGAGCACACAGAAGAATTCTTGATCTTGTATCCGCATGTTTCCTCCCTCTCTATCTACCTCTTTTTGTCCTGTTGTTTTGATATGGGCCTGTGCCACTGGGACTGAGCTTGTTTCTCTTTTCTTGTCTTCCCATGGAGAGAATGCGGGAAACTCCTCAGAAGTGGGGCGTTCAGTTCTACTCATTAAAAATAATTGGTCTCTGTTCAATTAAGGCTCAGTGATGCTCCTTTGATCTAGCTGGCTCTTGTGTGTCTTATCTGCGTCTTTTACATCCAAATCAAGTGCTCAGAGTTGGCAAAAGTATTGGATAATTGGTTGTAATGTGTTTACTTCCGGAAGATAGGGGAGGCTGCTTGGGAGTGATTATAAATGTTTGAATGAAATGGGTTTTGATGGTTAACGAGACTGAATTCAAACCTTTGAGCTGCTTGTGAGACAGTCTGCTGTCCCAAGATGATAAAAACAGATCCCGCCTTCTCTCTGCCTGTCTTTCTCTGTGCTTTGCTGCTTTTGGCCTCTCCTGTTTGCAGAGGAATACTGCGAGGAACGCGTTCACTCATACTTGAGAGACACAAGACACATAAAAGTTTGCGCACAGTGCACACATGCACCCACACACACGGTAGCCACTCACCCAGCCACCCACCAACTTTGTATTTGTTGCACTCATACATTCTATCACTTTATTAAAGAAGCTCTGCAGTATGAGCATGTTAATGTGCTGGCACTGGTTCCTGTTACAGGGGGAAGCTGTTCTGTTGAATCCCAATAGCCCAGGGACAGAAAGGATACTAAGCCAAGCTCTGATTGCAGTTATGCCTCACTGCTACATTAATAATTTTCTCTTGCTCATCCTTTTGCTCATCCTCTTTGCACCTCTCTATCCCTCTCTATCACTACTTTCTCACTTTCCCAATCTCTATACCCTCTACAGCTCTCTATCAAATTTGATACGTTTCTCCTCAATCTAGCCTTCTTTTTCTGCACCCTACATCTACTCCATTTCTTCTTTATTTATCTGTGTTCCCACCTAGTCTTCTTTACTCATTTGGGGTTAATGAGTTTATGTAATTCTCACCTCACAGTTCTACATGCATAATACATACAGTACGTGGTGGAGATCAATGCAGTATTTTTTTCACAAAGGCCTTTAGCATATGCATTTCTCCGGAGCTGCAAGCTCATCAGTACTTCAATATGTGATGTTGCGAGACTTATTTATGCACACACAGGGATGTATTGGGAACTATGCAAATGTGGTATAAGAATTGCACACTCATACAAGTGCATGCACAAATGCCACACACACACACACACACACACACACACACACACACACACACACACACACACACACACACACACACACACAGACACACACACACACAGACACACACACACAGACACACGCACGCACACACACACACACACACACACACACACACACACACACACACACACACACACACACACACACACACACACACACACTCACACACTCACACACTCACACACTCACACACACACTCACACACACACACACACACACACACACACACATATTCTGTCTATTTGCAGATTGCACGCCAAAGCTTCGGTCGTTGGCATAATAATTAAATGAACATCAGAGATATAGAAGATGAATGGATATCTGTAAAGCTGCTAGTTTATTGCTTCACCGGTCTACCCATAAAGATCACTGGGAAACATCAAACACACTGCAGACATTTATGACATAAAGTCTATCTGGACTGAACAAAGAGAAGAACAGCCTCCTCTGCTGGAGTGAAAATAATTTGGCAGAGAGAAACCTGCTAACAAAAGAGGGCCCAGAGTGTGAACTACAGGGGAGCCGGGAAGAGCTTGGCTCCCCTTAATATAAGACATGAGCTCCCCTGAAAACCCCCGTATTGTGTGTTGTGAGTGTATAATATGCACTTTCAAATACAACTATCCTTTCTGCTAGAAGCCCAGACAGTTTTGCAGCAGCTTTTTCCACAATAACTACTCATTTACAGATTATTAAATATTCAGTGGCCACTTTATTGTGTACACCTCCTTCAGACCGTCAGGTGAACTTTAAATAATGCAGGCATGCAGGACCAAGAGGGTCAAGTATTGCAGAAACAGATGCTAACACGTCAGTCCAATATCTGTGCAGATAACTTCAATTGTCATGAATCAAAGAATGTAAGTTTTAGTAGCTAGGTTTATGTCATGAAATAAAAGCTGCATATAGTCTTCATATACATACACATATAGTTAGCAACAGTGTTCCACTATTTTTATATTCACAGGCAGTTTGATTTAAGGGCAGAAGCTGATTTGCGCTCTCACAACATTCTCTTTGAAAATTACAAATCGATTTATTCATTTTTTTTTTAAATTTTCATATTATCACAGAACATTTATGTGAGCATGAATAGCGCTTGTTTTTAAATCTTAAGACAAATTGCATTTGATTGATTGCATGGAACCTTAAAACAGCACTAAATGAAGTATGTCAAGAGAAAAATAAAATAAAACAAGAGATAAATATACATTTTTCTAGCACTTCAGTGAAAACAAAGTTAGCAGGCAGTCCAGGATTTCCAGAAGAAGACTCGGCAGCCGAATCTGCGAGTTGTCTTGCCCAGCGCACGTCGATTCTTCTCCTGTTTCTCCGTGTCTGTTTGTCCTTCGAGGATATTTCCATCTTCAAATTTGGAGACTTTATAAAGCAAGTCCATTAAGGTCTGTTTATTTGTGGATTCCTACAGAGGAAATATTGACAAAATGTAAATATCAAATAATTCTAAACAATTACAGGCTCTTAAATGTTGTACTTGTTGTAGTTGTAGTTGTAGTTTATGGTATGCTACAGACCTTCTGCATTTGTTGCTCATAGCAAGAAAGGGTACTGCAAACTTTTGTTAGCAATCCAGTCTCAAATCTGTAATTTTATGCAGGTACAGGTCTGAGTATAATCAAATAACATCAGGCAGGTTGCTCTAAAAGCATCCAGAATCACTCACTGGGGATAGATTTGCATTTTTTACAGATCAAGGTAAATAAAATCAGACAAAATGCAGACAAAGTTCATACAGTGATATTCTGTGGTACATCTTGATGTCTTTAGTGTAATCATAGCTGGGACTCTGGGCCTGGTTTCAACTTGGAGGAACGATGATATTTTGTGTTGTAGAGCATTAAATAATATGGAGAAGGTTATTAAGGTAAAAGACATCTTACCTGTTTGTCTTGTAATTTGTCCAGCCATGGCAATGAGTCTTGCTGAAGTTGTAGGTCTTTAAATATCTCCTCAATATTTTCTGCATCACACGATGCAAAACACAAAAGTGCCAAAATGCATAGGATGCGGGCCATCATGACTGTAGATATCTTGCTTGCGTGGTCCTTGTTGGGAGAATTCTTCTTGGTACTACACCACTACATGTCACTGCCACAGTGAGATGTCTGTTTTTAAAATGTACCTAAAGAGGGAGGAGGAGTGTGCAGGTCGTTTGTGTAATGACCATTCCTAATTTGATGTTTGCCCCCTTAATGCGTTGAAGCATACTCTGTAATTTACAGCAGTCATTAGAAGAAAGACAGAAGGTTTACGGTGCCTATAGAAAGTCATGATACCCTTTTGAAATAATCACTTTTTTTGTTTTACAGCCTGAAATGATAATACATGAAAAAATATATTTTTCCAGTGTGATTTACACATTTTGCCTTACAACATTCAAGTGACTATTTTTTTCAAAATTTCTGCAAATGATAAAAAAATGAAAAACTAGAATAGCAGGGTTGGAAAAGGGGTGAGTCCCCCGATTGAATACTTTGGATATCTACCAGCTTTGTGCACCTAGATTGGGGAATATTTCCCCATTTTTCCTTGCAGAACGGTTCAAGTTCAGTCAGATTCTGTGGTGAGCGGTGATGGACTACACTCTTCAAGTCCATCCACAGATTTTCTGTAGGATTCAGGTCAGGGCTCTGACTGGGCCACTCTAGGACATTCACCTTCCTGTCCTTTAGCCACACTGTGTTGTTTTTATGGCGGTGTGTTTTGGGTCGTTGTCATGCTGGAAGGTGAACCACCTGCCCATTTTCAAGTGTCTAACAGAGGGACAAGGGTTTTCCCCAAGAATTTGGATGTACTTGGCAGCATCCATTTTCCCTTCAATCCTGACAACTGCCCAAGAGAAACAAGTTTTTTTGGTTTGTTTGTTTTACGAGACTCAGTGTGACATTTTTTCAGAAGAGGCTTCTTTCTTGCCACCCTGCCATATATGTAAAACTTTGAAATTGTTGTCACATACACACATCGACCAATCTCTGCCACTAAGACTTAGACTAAGACTAAGTAACCCTGGGCCTCTTGGTAGCTTCACTGAACAATCTTTTCCTGGCTCGGTCATCCAGTTTGGAGGGGCAACCCAATCTAGGCAAGGTCTGGGTGGTGCCACATGCCTTCCACTTCTGGACAATACTCTTAACAGTACTCAAAGGGATGGTTAAAGCATTAGAAATCTTTTTATACCCTTCTCCTTACTTGTTCCCATCCACAACTTTATACTGAAGCTCTTATGCACTACTAGGAGTGGAATCCTCAAGGAACAGCTAATTTTATTTCTGAAGTAAAATCAAAAACACCACAATTGATGTCAGGTGGAGTCCAATTAACTTGGTGTCTGAGCTGGAAGGTGAGTCATCACTTTTCCAACCCTGCTATTGTAGTTTTTAAATCACACTGGAATACATTTTTTTTTTTTATGTATTATCATTTCAGGCTGTAAAACAAAATAAATTGACTATTTCAAAAGGCTATCATGAATTTCTATAGGCACTGTAAATATGGAATTCATGGTCTTTCCTAGTGTCAACATCTACATAGACACACTTTTTGGTTGTTATCTGCGTAACTTGCAAATTTGAATGATCTCCTCTGCCTCCTTGTTTAAAAGCATATTCGTGTAAGCCAGTGCAATGTGCACTGATGTAAAATAAAACATTAATGACGCTGACATAGAGGGAACAATGATTTCATTAACCCTGCTGTGCCATAAAAGTTGAATCGACAGGCAGCGCAGAGATGCTGGGATATTCAGAGGCCATAAAGGTCAACTTATCATTTGTTACACCCTTGTGAGTTTGTTCTGTTTATTCCTTTAATGAGATTTCTGCTCTGTTACACTTAACAGTTCTGCTGCATCTGAATTAAGGCACATTTGTCACAGGATATAATGATTTTGTAATGGCACATGCTGTAAATATGCAACTGCATTACATGGACGGGAGATTTAATAACCCTTCCTTTAAAAAATAAATAAATCCTGTTTTAATGTTTATCAGGCAGATGAAGGTATTCTTCCTAGAGAGGAATTCAAAGGCAAATTGGGTCAAAATACTTGCAAAAAATTGTAAATGCTGTTTGAAGTAAAATGGGAAAACAGATAAACATATGCTCCACCTCTCCTTCCATTAGCACCAAGCGTTAATAAGCAACGTTTATCTCAAATGGTCAGCACACGCAAAAAGAAGACACAAGATGTATCAACTTCATGGCACAGGTGTTGTAACAACAAAAACAACACTATGGTTCAGTCCAAGTAAGTTAAATAAAATCTTTCCAAGGATACATCTATAAACAGTAACTAAGTAGGAGAAGTACCACCTTTCAATTTTGCAAATGTGCAATAAAAATCTATCCTTCATAATAGGTGTTAGGTAATATCTCTCTATAACAGCTTAATTCCCCAAAGAATTAGGCATAAATGTGGACAGACAACATCCTATCCACCTTTTTAACAACTAGTTAAAAAAGTTGTTCATGAGGATTTGAGCTAAATACAGTTTAGAGGTATAAAAAAATAATAAATACCTACTAACAAAATGTGAGTGTATGGAAATAACCTGATACAAAATGTTCATAATGGGAAGTTTCAAGCCATCACAGTTATCCACTTAGCCTGTAGTCATTCTGGATTGAGCTCTGACCTTAAAAACAGCTTATAACTGTAACTAAAGTCATTTCATATAAAACTTTTCCAAAATTCAGTATTCAGTAAGTATTTACCCTTCAACACTATGGTTAGCTGTAAATATATTAGTCCATGTAAGGCACACATGTGGAGATAACTAAAAGGACGTGTCCTTCTCACATAGGAGACAACCTTGAAGCACATCAACCTTTCAACAAATCGCCATTATAACCCAATTATAGAGGTGTAGAAGCCTAATATAGCTGCCTAAACAATTAGTAAGTGCACTGTCGGGAGCAGATCAATCCTGTTAAGAAGGCTACCGAGAGCACTTTACAGCATGAGTGTTTCTATCCATGCTGACAACTGTCTGCACCAGGCCATGTAGGACTTATTTAATTAAAGGTGGCATTCAAGGAGTTGCTGCTTGTAACATGGAGACATGTTGGAACAAGACTTTTAATGAGTTAAGATTTCGCTCCAAAATTGTCATAAAATTAATTGGATAATCAGTGTGATACTTCATTACAGGTTTTTAAATTCCCATAAGAGGGTTCAGCTCCTCTTCAGTTGTTACTTGTGTTTGCTGACTTGCTTACATAAGCATATGGGGCTGCTTGTTATTTCTGACTCTGCGCAATCAATATGTTGGGAATATCTGTGTGCCCAAAACAATAGTATTTTTGAACAGTGTTGTTTTAGGACATTTTTGTACCTTTATGCATCTGAAGGGGGTTTGCATCTATCGATCCCAGTGACAGGTATAGATGAGTGAGCTTGAATGACTGCTCCTTAGGGACGTTGTGCTCTGCCGGTTGAATAGCGCAGATAAACAAGATGTTGAAATCACAAGAGGGATGAGGTTATTCTGGATGGGAAATTAGCTGGATTTTAACAGCTTCTTTCAAACCACTCGTCACATGTGGAATCAACAGGCAGATTAACGAACCATAACAAATACATTATTTATTATATATTACTATATTATCCTCTAATTGACAAACCAAAACGAGAAAGACCGAACGCAAAAGAAATCCTTCCACAATATTTTCTCTCAAGATCATAATGAGCCCTATTTTCCCTGAAGCCACAGAGACAGCCTCCTGACAGTTCATTTAGAAATAGATTGGAGAAAGTTGCTGGCTGTATGAGTCACAGGGCTTAATCTTTTCCATGCACCATTTAACATGCTGGAATTCAAAGAAATGCTTCTAGAGGGAGGGCGCAAAATGACTCAGTATTTGTGTGTGGAAAACACAACAAAACAATTCCAAAGCTAGAGTGTCACATTTACAACATACTGCATATCCACGTGTGTCGTCTGTTGTCACCTCTTACTTTTTTATATCAGTGCTGTATTGATGGTTTAATTAATTCTCAGTAGTATGGCTGTCATCTGCAAAAAAATCTAAATTTGGTGCGGGTCAAATTCTAGGCTTGTCTAGGTCACAGATGGATTGTTTTCAGTATGTCAAGTCGAGTAAATTTGCAGGCATTAGAAAATAATAAACAGAATATCTTGGTGGAAAAACACAATGTAAAAGGAAAAACTGAAGAAAAAAAACCCCGAAATGGCCACGGTACTGCTATTGCTACCAGTATTACTACAATTAGTAATACCTTTGATACTACTATGCTATTTTATTACTAGCGGCGCTTGAGGCCCAAATGTATGCATGAATAATTATATACTGTAAAAGTTATAATGACTCACTACATGTCATTCATTTCACGCAGTATTATCAGAGTTTATATAACACTTGCCATTAAAGATGATTGGGCAAATTGCTTGAAATACATTTTATTCAGAGCTCATAAACACAGATTTGTAACTTGATAGAACCAGTTTAACAAACAGATATACACACTACAAACTAATAAGTTTTATCTCACATCTCACTCATTTTTTCATACTTCAAATGACATTGAAAAAGGACGTTAATTGTCCCCACGTTTGTCATCTGTACCAGGTTGCCATGGTTTCCTGCAGACTTGGCAACGGCTAATAACACTATGAAGAGAGGGTCCCTTCACTGTCCGAGGAACAGGTTTACTAAAAGAGAACAAAACACACAAACACAATGTTAGAAGTGAATTATACTATACCCAAAGTAGAGGTTTTTTTTTTATTAAATAATTGCATAATATAAAGTAACGTGGTAAAATCGGATAACAATTTGATTCTGACACTTGTGATTATGTGTGATTATCAAGAAAAAAAAAACACTGCTAAAGGAATTATTTTACACTTCGCAGCTGTTTAGGCCATCATCTAAAAGACAGAGAGGCATCCCCCATGGCACGCATCCATGACTGTTTATACAGAAGGGAACAGTTTACCTGAACCTGCTGTTGGGGTGTAGGGATGCCAGCCAGTAGCTATAGGAGTCAGGGTAGTAGTTACACGTTCCCCTGCCGTGACACTCAATGAAGGGCACTTGGCGGAAACTTTCCAGACATGAGCCAGGAGAAACCAGGGGCTGGGAGGAGCCTTCTGCTCCAGCACCCATTTGCTAGAACGGATGAAGGTCAAAGGAAGAAAATTACTTTGAAAATAGCATATGAGAGAATAGCGTACAAGAGGTTCCAGGGACTTCCTTACCATGACAAATGAGTATCCAGTCCATAATGACTCCCAGCCTCGGGGACATTCAGGTATCAGTGTCGTCTGGCTGTGGACGGCTATGACATTGGAGGTGGTTTCACACACTGAGCACCTAAAACACATGTGCAGACAGACATCCATATTAAAAGTAATTTATATAGTTATCTATAAGAAATGTATATTTCAATTAAGATAAAATGTACAGTGTTTTGTATTTACTTAGAAAATACACAGTAATATACGAGTCTGTGTAAATCTGTGCATGCTCCTGTCCTACCTGCTGATGTAGGAAGCCAGTTTATCCCCTGTGATGGAAACCATTGTAGCAGGCATAGGAGTGTCAGTGGACAACCAGTAGGAGTAGTCGTTACGAGAAGCATAGCGGCAGTTGCTTTCTGTGTCACAGAACAGGAAGGGCATGGTGGAGAAACGAGGGAGACAGCTTCCCATGGTGCCTAAGAGACACCGTCAAAATCACCAGAAAATTATTTCAGCAGAGGCATGGGTTATTATGATGCAGAGTATTTGCACAGTATTTCTATTCATGAAGGGCCCAATGCTCTTACCAAGGTCCTGACCATGGGCTCTCTCATTTCCGTTGATGAAGAGGAAGGAGTAACCAGAGTAGATGAGGTTGGTGCCACGAGGGCAGCTAGGGACATTGATGCTCTGACTGTGTCTGGCTATCAGGAAACTGTCAACATAACCTGGACCACCTCTGCCTGGCAACCCTGGAGGTCCCTTGTTGCCTGGGTCTCCAAGTCTGCCTTCTGGACCTGCAGAGACAACATATTAATTAAAAGAAATAGCCTTGCATTGGTATGCCTCCGCTAACCAGACAAATTCCAGTTTACGTCCATGTACGCCCAGACTCACATAATATATGTAATGAAGAATTTGAAGAAATTTGATAAAAAATGTGTTATCAAACAACCCGCTCTACGCTTCCCCACTGAAGTCAGTAGAAGCACTGTGGCACTGTGGGGATGAATGAGAAGGAAGTTGTGCCGGTTACCTTTGATAAATAGCTGATTCTGAACAAAAGATGAAAGCTTTCTAGTGTGTATTTAGTCAATGAAATGTACACACAGCAGTACATATTTTACCGCTTTGGTGACATTTTAGGGTTAGGGTTGCAATCGCCACTACTATGGGCAACCGGAAAACAAAATGCCTCCATCAACAGCTTTTCCTGACTTGGGGTTATAAAAACTGTACAATGTTACCATGTGACATCATGTGGATAATTTGGTTTGGGGGATATTTTTTGTGCAGTGGGGTGTACTACAGTATTAATCACTGCTAACTCTTGCTGTCGGACTAAGAAGTGTATTTTTAATAATCAATTTGTATGCTTGCAAGGAACTTCACCAAGCAGCGTGACACAAGGTTCAGGTTTCCACGCAATCCCTCACTGGCTTCCCACCCACATACACAGGTGCGTAACCCAGCCAGAGGTACTGCTGCCGAGAGTCGAAACTGGGTTCTATCAAGTGTTATGATGTGGTCACATACTGCAGACAGACATTAGAGCAAATTCCTATTTTTATCATCATAATCATATCATCTGGTCTGCATACACAAACAAACCTTTCAACCTACACACATGCACACACCTGGCAGTCCTGCTCTTCCTTTGTCTCCTTTGTGGCCAGTAAATCCAGGCTGGCCATCCGGACTGAAACCACTATGTCCTTTCAAGCCCGGCTGACCTGGTACAGAAAGACCCAGTGTCACACGATGCAAAGAAAACCAACTTGAGGGAAGTGACGTGAAAGTGGCATGATACAGTTTTAACGAGCAAGATGTAAATAGTATATTCAGCAAACAGATATCAAAATACATATGTAATCCTTAAATTCAATGCATTGACTGAGCTGAGATCAAATTCTGGACCTTGATGGCCTGGTGGTCCTGATGGTCCAGTGCTCCCTGGGGCTCCTCGATAGCCATGGGGACCAGGTGTGCCAGGAGGACCTGGTTCATAAATCGCACTAGCAAATACCGGTTCACCCTTTAAACCTGTTTTGATAGAGGAGGTGCATTTAGAAAGATATTTCCCAAAAATATATAATACCTGTGGGCTCCTCAGGATCGTCTAGAAGAAGTGAAGTGAATTACTGCAGGTGTCAGTGATGGAGGAAATATGGCATATGTGCAGCATGTCACACCTGATTATCTGTTAAGATGTAGAAGTGGATTAAATCTGAAGGATATTAACAGGGCCCAGAATTATTCCTGGTTTTTTGGTATGTAGTAAGACAAACTTTTGCTGTACCAGGTTGTCCAGGAAAACCTTTTAATCCAGGTGGACCAGGAGGTCCTGGGATGTATCCAGGGTCTCCCTTGCTACCTATAACACACAGGTAATAAATATATTTCAACGGAATTAGCTTGTCATCACACCCTATTGCATGAATTACATTTTAGATCACAGTAGAAAAGGGAAATTCGTCCTCTTGAATCATATTTTTTTCCATTCACTTTATTATCTGTCCTATTAGTATTTAATTTCAGTTATGGGAACATAAATCAGTTGTGTGGACTATTACTCTTCGTGCTGAAGGATCCACCGATGTCTGGGGAAGAATTCAAAGAGAAAACCTAATCTGTAGGCTTAAATTGAAATGATAAATTACCAGGGGGCCCAGGGAATCCAGGAGGACCAGAATCACCTATAGGTCCTGGGCCGCCAGGCCTGCCTCTTGGACCCTAAGGAGGCAAATTAAACAATAAAAGGTCAAAGATCAGACTTTTAGTAGTGCAGCAAGATTTTGAAGAGTTCATTTGTGACGCAGTTACAAATGCTTAAAAGTAATCTCATCTTGGTTATTTTGCTGAAAGAAATGGCACACTGTTTAAAAATATTTTTGTGAGCTGAGTACATAACCCTAACCCAAAATATCATTAGCTTTAAAAGAAAATCACACCTCCTTTGTAAACTACAATAATGAATGCAGAAAGTTGGGTTTAAATCTTCATTGTCCTTTGAAAAGATTTTTTTTTGTCAGGCAATTGTCGAGTACTCCTCAATAAAAAATATTAGGCACACTAACAGGTGGTCCTTGAGGGCCTGTATCTCCTCGAGGTCCACTATAGCCTGGGCCTCCTGTAACACCTGGGTCCCCACTGTCTCCTTTTAACCCAGGCACTGTGGGTCCTGGATGGCCAGGTAAGCCACGATAGCCTACAAATACAGCAGGGACAAGAGAGTCATTTTAGTATATTGTAAGTACATACTTGACAACTCAGAACCAAGAAAAGAAAATAAGGAACTAATATGTCAAGTCTTTTGGACTGAAAACATTCAAGTATTATGTTTATACATTATGCAGAAAACACATGCACCAGAGTATCAGGTTATAACTCGCTGCTCATGCACCTAAGAAGTGCTCTATCATGCAAAATGAGCTCATGAATCCTGAGATCATGGTCTGGTTTAGAGTCACTTTCAGAAAACCGTATGAGACCCTTAAGTCGTCCAGCAGTATGTCCTCACCTGGACTACCAAAAGTGCCAGGACGGCCACGGTCTCCCTTTGACCCATGTAAACAAGCCCCTACTATTCCTGGTAATCCTTTTTGACCAGTGGCCCCAGGTAAACCAGGCAATCCTCTGTCTCCTATTGGTCCAGGACTCCCTGTAAGAGACAAGCCCGGCGGACCAGGGTTCCCAGGGGGTCCTACAGTGCAGAAATTAATGTGTGAAGGCGTTTATAAGAAATGTGTTTTATCCTACATATGCAACACAAGTACATAATAGTAATAGTAATGCAAAACTAAACATTAAACTGTACAATAATGAGACAACATAATAACACAGAACATTATATGATGTAATGTTGAACAAGTATTATTAGCTTTAATATGTGGTATAAATGTATTTTAATAATGAAGGAAACTGGCACAAGTGGGATGGTTGTTAAAGTCTTGAAAATTATGATGTCATTTACCTGAGACTCACCTTGTTGACCTGTGTCACCACGCCTACCAGACGACCCTCCTTTTATGTCTACAGAGGAGAGATGGAAGGATAGGTGAGTTTTGGCTGCAGCCATGACTTTCAAAGTAACAATAGCTATGCAATAGACTTTTTTATTTAATTTATTTTTTTTACAAGCCAGCAGTTTGGATATAAAGAAAATACATGTATAGGTAGGTATTATACTTTAAGGTTTGTAATGTACAGGAAGGTTTGTAATGTACAGGATATGCAGGAGATCATAGAACCATACAGGACTTTTCATGCAGGATTCCACTTACTAGTGTCTCCTTTCTGCCCCGGTGGCCCAGGAATCCCATCCCGGCCCTGGTTTCCTTTAGGACCTGGATAACCACTGACACCTGGCAGGCCTGGGTCACCTGAGGCAAACAGATACGTAGATGTAAGGCCAGGGTCAAACTTAAAAGCAAGTACAAATAAAATGGAGCAGTGAAAATGCAATACAAAGTTTCTTGCCTTTGACTACAGTCCTGGTTACCCTGCAGGTAGCACGTTTGTTGTTCATCGATTTTGAAAAATCTTTTCAGTATATTCAAAAACAAGAGCTAAAAAAGGACTTTACCTTCCAGGCCATTGGGTCCTGTCCGCCCTTTGCTTCCCGGAGGTCCATCTGAACCTTTAGGCCCTTGATAGCCAGGTGTACCTGGAATATCAGGGTGGGGACAGGCAGATGGGTGAGAGGTTAACCAAGAGTGAGCAAACAATAATCATTAACTGCTTTATTGTCATGATCAGTGTCAGTAACCTATTTGTCCAACAGGCCCAGGGTTTCCTCTGGCTCCATGGTTTCCTGGTAAACCTACAGGTCCAAAAGAACCTGGTTCACCTTTCTGACCCTTCATCACTTCAGTACTGGTGGATCCTGGTTCACCCTGAGAACAGAATAAACACAGAACAAAAAAGAGAAATCATCATTATTTTTAATTAACATTTTAGATTGTACTCTGCTCTGCTGCTTCATTTACAAAGACATTTTAGACCAGTCATAAGTACCTTTTGTCCTACTGGTCCAGGCGGTCCATATCCATAGTAATTTGGCTCCCCATTAACTCCTTTGTTACCAGTTTGACCTGGTGCACCACCTGGACCTGGCCCTCCAGGGATTCCTTGATCTCCTTTTATTCCCTGCTGCCCTGTGAGGGTTAAACAAAAATAATTATTCTAGGATTATGAAAGAAATTGTTGTGTATAGCCTTAAACTAAAGTTTAGGTCTAACCTGGGGGCCCTCTAACTCCTGGGTCTCCTGGAGCTCCAGCAGGTCCACGCCTTTCTACTGAGAGTCCATCAACGCCTTGTTCACCTGGGGGACCTGGACAAAGATAGGCACACATAACAAAGGCAGTTTTTAAAAAATGTTGATTTGTTGATTTTGGGCGATAATGGATTTCTGTCAAAAATGTGAAGCCAATTTTCTAACCTCTTTGTCCAGGATCCCCTTGTGCTCCATGTATCCCTCTCTGACCTTTTGGTCCAATATGTCCAGTATCTCCAAAGGCACCGAGTAGACCAGGGTAACCTGACACAGTACAAGTAGAGTTATAATATTATAACCATCTCAAAGACTATACTAAACATAATAACTGTAAGACCAAGGCAAAGACTTCAAAACATTTCAGTTATGTTTTATTGGAACAACTGTACATGGTTGTGGCATTACATTTTTCGAGAAGAGTCGACTGTAAAGCTTACCCGAATTACCAGGGTCTCCCGGGGGCCCTACAGCATCTATTGGTTGGGTTGATGGAAGGCCTGGAGGACCTCTGGGACCTGGGTCGCCATTCATGCCTGGTGGACCCCTAGAACCCATGGCCCCATTTGGGCCAGGGGCACCTGTCAATAGTCATGGGAGCATTAACTTAATCATCATGAACCTTGTATACAACTCCAGTGTCTCAAAAACCATTGTTTCAGATCTGACACGACTTTGTAACTTGCTTAAGTTACCTTTATTTGTTAAACATGAGTAGTTGATATACTGTTCAGTGATCTACTCATCCGTAGAAGTGTGTGCGTGCTTGCATATGTGCGTGCGGGCATGCATGCATGTGTGGGTGTGTGTGTGTTTGTATTTGTATTTGTGAGTAACCTATTTGGCCCGGTGGTCCTATAATTCCAGGCAACCCATCTGGTCCATATCCTGGTAAACCATCTGGTCCAGGGTCTCCTCTGAGTCCTAAAAAAATGCAAAGTAAACACTTGAAAACAAGCTGTAAACACAAGCCTATAATAATAATATGTATTCAAAGTCAGTTAAAAAGTTGAAAACCTTCACTTATTGATTCACATCTATCATGTAATTAACATCATCAAACAAGTGTTTTAGCCGACCAGAGAGATATACCTGGTTGACCGGGCAGGCCATTTTGTCCACTGATCCCTTTGTGTCCAGGAAGCCCCTGTGGAGCAGGCACTGATGGCCCAAGAAATCCAGGTTCACCGGGGGCACCAGGGTGACCAAATCCTGGCAAACCTGGGTTCCCCTTCTCACCAGGGGAGCCATTGTATCCTGTGAGAGGGTAGACCGGACACAATGAAGGTAGGGAGCAGAGGAAAATATATAGGGAATGATGAAAAAAAGTCTTTATTCCCTAGAAACTGTCTAAATTAGTTGGACAGTGCTGAATTATGGGGAAGATAGTCAATTTCATCCTCTTATATCTTTCACCTTCTGCTTCCATTGTCCCTCTGGAGTTGAGTGTTAAGTACATCACATGACTTTAATATACACTGACCTGGATGTCCTGGATAACCATCTGGTCCTTGTAGTCCCCTTGGTCCAGGTAAATCACCTTTACATGAATATTTATTACTGGGCAGTCCTGGGGGCCCTACAGACCCTTTACTCCCTGTAAGTAACATAGAATGAAGCAGTAAATTGATGAACTTATGTCTGGATGAATATATATGCATGAATGCACATGTCTCTGTGTGTTTGAACTATGCATTATTGCTTTTTTGATGTATTTCTATCTTGATTTATGAGTACTGTACCCCTTTCTCCTGGAAAACCAGGATTGCCAATTAGTCCTGGTTTCCCAGGTAGGCCGGGGATCCCAGGATCTCCTATAGGCCCCTGAACTCCGTCTTGTCCCGGAGGTCCTGGGAGTCCTGGGGGGCCAGGGTATCCAGGGCCACCATCACCCTGATGATCACAAATATACAGCATAATATTTCAAGAGGTCAGTGGAAGCTATCTGTGGATACTAAAGGGAGTTAAACTTTACAACACTCAATTCAATTTCTTTCAGGGGTGAAGTTTTAGGGCAACAACAGTTATGGCAGAAAAGAATACCTTCATTCATCCCGCAAGGGGAAGTTCCAGTTTTTCACTATTATATTATCAATATCACTATTATATTATTCACGTTACACACACAGGCCCGAAATACACACACATGCACAAACAGGACCTATATAACTGCAATTAATGGAGAGATGTCAGAGCAAGAGGGCTGCCAATGGATCGACGCCCCTAGCAGTTGGGGGTTTGGTGCCTTGCTCAACAGCACCTCGGCAGTGCCCAGGAGATGAACTAGCACCTCTCCATAAAAAGTGTCCTCTCAAACAAATGTCTCTCCATAACAGATGTCCAACTGGGTCACATTTACCCCTCTCATGTCTGTTTGATAAATATGCTAACTGACTGTAGCCATTTACTGTCTAGAGAGAGTCGTATCGTATCTCATCAAGAAAGCCAAAAGTCTTTCTTCACATATGTTCTGTTGACACATCACATTCAGATTCAAGAGAACGTTAAAGATAGCTTAATATTTCTGTTTTTGTCTGCATCTGTATTACACAGTGTCAAAATGGGATATCTTTAGTTTGACCCTTTACTCTGCATTCACATGATGGCCAGTAAAGTACTATAAACTGTATAACATATGTAGATGTATATTGCTGTATAGTAGTCTATGTCAAGGTCTATGTCTATTCTCTGACCTTTTGTCCTGCAGGGCCAGGAGCGCCTTGTGATCCTGGTCGACCAGACAAGCCCCTACCTGGAAAGCCTGGGAGACCTGGCTGCCCCTTGTCACCTGAACAACACACAGCAATAGAGACATGAGGATACTTTAATTACATTTTTAGCTATTCTCAATACTTTTCTGGAGGTGCTGATAATAATGCTGATAATACACCTCTTGCTGTAAGAATCTTGAATCTTTTATCTGTGTGGCTTTTTTTCCCCCTTTTTTTTTCTTTAGTTCAGTAGCACATGGATTACCTTTCTCTCCTGGGATCCCCGGCTTTCCAGGAAATGACACCTCCCCGCTTCCTCCTTTCTGTCCTTGAAAACCTGGTATTCCTGGGTCCCCTGCTGCTCCAGGGTTACCTGAATGTTTGTTGGTAAGTATGAGAGGCGCTTCCATCACCTATTGTACGGTAATGTATAAAGACTGACCATCCAACCATCCATCCTTCTGACCATCCATCTCATCAGCCATACAGCCATGCTTACCTGGGCTTCCAGGTAAACCATGAAAACCTTTAAATCCACGTGGTCCAGGAAGCCCTATGGTGTGAATGTGGCTAGATTCCCCTTTCTGGCCTACAGTACCAATGAAGGAGTGAAATAATATAGGACACACGTGGCTGTCAGTCTTTTTGTCTATCTACTTGTGTGTTTATGTATAAAAGTATTTCAAATTGTATATTGGTCAGTCTGTTCCTTTACCTGGAGTTCCGGGGTGTCCTGGTAGGCCAGGTACGCCAACATCTCCAGTACTCCCTGGATGTCCAGCAGGCCCATATCCCACTGGCCCAGGGTATCCAGCTGGTCCCGGTGTACCTAAAGGTCCTGGTGGACCTGGGAAACCACGGTCTCCCTCTGCACCAGGGAAGGGATACTAGAGAGAAGAAGGAGGAGCTATTCCAACAATAACTTAAAGATGTCCTATTATGCTAGTTTACAGGGTCATATTTATATTTTTCGTGTCAACTACAATAGGTACAGATACATGCTTTGATCTTTAAAAAACACATTATATTGCTCCTATTGCCCATTGCTGCAGCACCCATGCAGCACCTCCGTGAGGTAGGCTCTGTCTGAGCTTCTGCCCCCCACCTCCCGAAAAGCCCAGTTAACTGTTATGGGGAAGTCAGGATTCTTCTTCAGAGACAACTCCCGGAAATTCAGAGAAATCTCTAATAGCGCCTTAGACCCTCACATTCAGAGCAAAGCCCACCCAGACAGTCGCCAGGGCTCACGTTTAAATGCAAGTACTTCATTATTTTATGATTTGGTATTATTAAACATGACTATAAAACAATATCACTACATTCTTAGGTCAGAAAAGACGGAAAAGCATAATAGGTCCGCTTTAAACTACATATTCTGTTGGATTAACTTTTACGATGGGAAGGTCAATTTGGGAGCACCGTTGTTTCCCCCAAGTCCGTAACATTCAGTGACCCCCCTCTTGATGCTTTTTGTAATATATCACCTTGTATGTCTTTGTTTTGCTGCAAAACCAATTGCCCTTAGAGGTGTTTAAGTAAGATGGGCTCTTGCACACAAATGATAATTTTAGAACTTTGAAACATAAACATATGACACCAAATGCAAAACAAATGTCATGTTAAGCTTCAAAACCTTCTCACCGAATCCCCTGGAGGCCCTTGATTGCCTTTACGACCTGGTAGCCCAGGAAACCCAGGGGGGGCATCTGCACCAGGCCTGCCAGGCTGTCCTTGATCACCTGTCTCTCCCTTTGTCCCAGGAGTGTTGTAAGAATATGAGTCTCCATTTTGTCCTGGAGGGCCTGGCAGGCCGACTTGACCAATAGGACCCTTCAGAGAAGAACTATCGTTTACAAGTGTTTGTAAAAAAAGAAAAAAACTACTTTTTTAAAGATATGCTTTCTTACTGGTCTTCCAGGTAAGCCGCCAGGTCCTGGGAAGCCTGGATCACCTTTAGCACCTGGTCCTTGATTATATCCTTAGCGACAGGAATATATTAAATATCTCCAGTATTAGCAATAAAACTTTAAAAAATGCATTTGAATGTATAAGAGGGACATATTTCGTAGAATCTATGTGTTTTCATGCAGTGAAAGGTTTTACCAGGGATGCCAGGTGGGCCACGGGGACCCGGTGGGCCTCGGGATCCTGATCCAATACACTCATAACAAGGCTCCCCCTTTACTCCTGAAGAAAATATATTTTTTATCAGTCCCATTTGTTTTATACAATATTATTTATTATTTTCCTCATCTCAATGTTTTCTCTTTTTACTCTCCAGTTCATTAAAGGGCTGAATACATTTCTATAGCAACAACTAAAGTCTACCAGCATAACCTATTAATTAATGGAAATAAGCAGGTCAGAAGAGATGTCATACCAAAGCGAAACAAATTTAAAAGTGACAATTTCTGAATGTCACTAAATTTCCTACCTTTCATTCCATACGTCCCATCGTATCCCATTGGTCCAGGGGGTCCCCTCATTCCCTTCATTCCTGGGAGACCTTTGGCAATCCTGTTAGCTAGAGGTAATATCAACAACAAAGCCTTAGCCTACTAGTTATGGTTTCCCAAAAATCTGACGTTCTTCTCATCATTTTTGCATTTTTGTTGGTACTGGCTGACTGATAAACGATATGAATACCATACACCCTAACTGCAGCAGTTTGAATTTGAATCCAACCTTGAACATTTTTTCCCGATGTAGTCTCTGATAAATGTTGGCTCATTTGTTAAACACAAACCCTGATACTTTTGCTAGTGTGTGCATGTGCATCTTTACATAACAGAAAAAAGCAAAAAGCAAGTGAGCTTTGAAAATATGTCTTACAATCCCATCTAGACACTCTTGTCTAACTACTGCCACTACCCTTAGCTTACTGTGACACTGTAGAAGCCTAAAATATTAAAAAGATGAAAGGTTTGGGGTGGCTAGAGCAGTCGCCCCATGTAAAGAGGCTGAGGTTCCTTGAGACAGCGGCCGCAAGTTCGACTCCGACCTGCAGCCCTTTGCTGAATGTCTCCCACTTTCTCTCTCACCCCATTTCCTGTCTGTCCTGTATAATAAAAGGCTTGAAAAACTGCCCAAAAAATAATCTTTAAAAAGATGAAAGGTTTACATAACTAAAAATATACAGTGCTATTATCATGTAAGAAAAGAAATTTGAAATAATTACAGATATTGCTGAAAGTTGAAGCAATGCAATTAGTAGTATTATTAGTGCTAGAATAAGTAATAGCAATAGTAGTAGTTTAGATTGAATAATTTACACATACTTCTGTCTTCAGGAGGTCCAGGAGCGCCTGGATCCCCAGGAGGTCCTTGATCACCATCATCCCCGTTTAGACCTGAGAGTCCCGGATAAATATCCCCGGGCTCCCCAGGGTCCCCTTTGGGGCCTGAAAAGCCATTGGGACCACGTGGGCCCGGCACATAAATCCCAGATGAATAGCCTGTGTGATGTGAAGCGAGAGACTGTTAGCATTATATTTAGGGAAACCAAAAGTCATACCTATTTACAGTTGTATACTGTACCACTTAAATGAAGTACTGAGTGATTGGGAGTTAAAGAGATACACAGGATGAGAATAGCCTCTTCACTACGCACCTGGAGGTCCGTCAGCTCCAGGAAATCCCTCAACACCTGAGAAAAGAATAGTAACTTGTGTTATTTCTGTATAGGCAAGTGCTGAAAGCAAACATTAGTTTCAAACCTTATAAGCACCACCTTTACAGCAATAGAATTTGTCACAACTCAATCATGGCATACACTAACTTTAGCCTTCGCTGTATTGATTTATTTTATTTGTCATTAATCTCGCTGTGTTTCATATGCTTATTGCACAGCATTATGTTAATCTACTACCTTGACGCCCAGGGAGCCCAGGTGAGCCGGGGAAACCAGGATCACCGCGGTATCCTTTGAGTGGCTCAGTCACAGACCCAATTATCTTTAAACAAAACCACAGGGGGTATGTAGTGAAATCATGGTGGAACAAGATTAGCTGGACACACGTTCACTCAATTTTAATTTGTCGTAATGTTGAAAATATTGAAAACAGGCTTCAAAATATGACACATTTCAGGAGTACTTCATAGAAAATGATAAAAACACTCTTACATCTCCAGGTGGACCGGGATGACCCCTATCTCCCTTTTCACCCTAAATAAGGATCAAAGGATGATGATACAAAGCATATTAACCCACCAAGAGACATTGTTTTGACACTAATAAATCACTGACTGTCCGTCCTGATGTCCCTGGATATCCTGGATCACCTCTGGGGCCAGGCGTTCCCTAAAGAAAACTATATTGTATTCAAAAGCCACACACATAATGATATAATGACCCTATATACATAAAAAATCATAGGATTGTAGAACAGTACCTTAAATGTTCGTCCTGGATCACCACCCTTCCCTAGCTTTCCCTGTAAGAACATTTGAGGACAACAGTAAGCAATTGGCAGGTTCGGCTTTCTATAAAGAAAAAAGTTTACAAAAGGCCTTAGGCAACCTGCAACCTGTCCTTATCCCAATTTGCCACATACGCCTGATTGGTCAGGACACCTTGGCATCAGTTGTCGACGCACTGGGTAGCCCTATGCGTCCAACTATTACGTTCCACTGCAGTCACTGTTTTAAACATAGGGAACACATGATAACGCTGTGAATCCAAACAAAACTGAGTGGTTAGGTTTAGGAAATAAAGGGGTTCAAATAAGTGCTTCACTGGGGGAAAGTTCTGTGCTTGTGCAACCCGTCCACCAGCGTTCACCACCCGGACCACTTTCTTTCACAGACATTGTTGCTCCGTGGAGCACTTGCCCTGAATGTGTAATAATGCTGTGGATGGGTTTACAGTTAAGAGTCCCGTGTGTTTTAAACAGATGCTCAAGAGCGCCTTGTGCATCAATATCAATATGGCGGTATTTGACACCATGCAAATGAGAACAGGTTGTTCAGGCGTAGTTTTCAGTCTGCAGCTGAGCTGTTCCTGCAATCGTTAACAGGAAGAGACTTTCTGACAAAAAAAAACAGAAGAATCTGGCTATGTATGACTACCCTCATGGCACACAGAATTGTAGGTCAGGCTCAGATTTTAAATTCTCAGTCATGTTGGGTGGCTTTGATGCACTGATTTCTAAAAAAAAATATCAGATTTATTCAGATTCGATGAAGTCAGATTGACCAAAGCTATGGACCAAGTTGGCCCCGGGGGTGCTCTTACTGTTGTAAAACATTTGCAAGGCAGGGCAAAGCTAAGCTGTTGATATAGCTGTTTTTTAGGGTGTGATGGTAATAATGTGCACTGTAACAGTTTCTTTAAAAACAGAATTGTGATGAAATGCTGTATATAAACTGATGTTTAGGCTATGGCCTCTTATAGGAGAAATTCATCTTGGATTAAGGGAATCCCTTCATCAAAATCGAACACAAACACATAAAATAAGAACACACATGCACACAATAAAATAAACAAGCAAATTAGTCACAAAGCCATTCAGGTAGCTAAATAAATCACAAGTAAACAATCACACCCCAATTTAAATGCTTACAAGCTAGCACACGGTTGGTGAAAACCTGCAGTTATCTGAGGACCTCCTTGATGCACACTAATACATCTAACTGACAGAGGGACAATAAACAAGGATCTCCTTTATTTTATTTTCTGTTCTTTCCTTCACGTTTCCAATGTGGCAATGTGACAAATCGCATTGTGTTTAATGCTGCATTACTGCCCTCTGCTGATCATCCCTTTTCTTGGGCCATTCCCAAGGCTTTACTGGTGACGTCCCTTCAATGCAAAGTAGTGAAAGACTTTGTTTGCAGGGAGAACGCTATGGACGCTATGGAACAACAGTCACATAAAACAGCAAATTTCTGTACTGAGACACCACTACATTTCTTAATTGCACAAGCAGAAATGGAGGTTTAAAGGAGAAGGTAAATGGAATAAATGGCATGTAAAATCTTACTTCTGGACCCTCCTGTCCTTTGTCTCCCTTTGCTCCTTTGGTGTAAAAGCCATTACCAGGGTCTCCCTACAACAGATTGAATTAAGGTAAGGAATCAAAAAAAATAAATACACAACACTAACAAGACAGAACAAATGCCAGGAAGGATCTTTGAAGATCTATAAAATCAAAAAGGGCATTTAAAAAAAAAAATGTGTAAAGTAGTATATACTTACTGTTGCACCCTTGCAGCCCTTTTCTCCTACATATCCTTTGTCTCCCTTTTCACCCTGAATAAGACATAAATCTCAGGTTATGGTTCAATATTTGCAGAGACAGCAGTTTGTCTGTCCAACATTTTAACAACTGGACAATCATGGTCCCTCAAGGAAGCATCCCAATATTTGATGAATGGTTAATTCATTAATGAAAAGATGACAATAAAAAAATTTAGTCCTTCCATTTTGGACACTTCAGGAGCTTTTTCTCGAACACCACTTTCAGGTCACCATGTCAGCCTCCCTATGAACTGATTTTTTTCCTTACTTATTCCATTTACATTTAAGATGCAATATCATTTTCATCCAGCCAGTGATTTATACCTTGAGTAAATGAAGGTTGAGCTCAAAAGCCTGCTGTTCTAAAAGTCCCTGCAACATTTTGAAACTATTCCAGCTTCTGAAGTGTAACAACTTAGAGCACTGGGTTTGCCTCAAATGTACTTAATAAGCACTGTCGTTACGGGCAGCTGCATTGCAATGCCATTGTTCATACAGGAAACCACACTCTGAGGAATATATGATTGCTACAGTAATTTTACCTCAGTCTGTTACTTTACCTTTAACTCGAGACTCTCAGTGAGAAACTCCTTGATCCGGCCCGGTGGGCCTGGTGGTCCTTGTGGTCCTGGTCTCCCCTATAAAAAAAAAGAGCTCTTTCTCAAACACAAATAAGATATAATGCAAACAGATAATTTTATAATCATGTCACAGATATGGTCTGAGGTAAAGAAAAAAACATAAAGGTGCAATGTCTACATATCAATACAACATCCTTTCCTTCTTAATTCAATGTAACTTTATTAAAATTCTGTAACAGTGCCTTTTAAAAAGAATATACCTGTGGTCCACGTGGTCCTGGGATGCGGCCAATGCCTTCTTGACCCTGTAGGATGGGAAAGCAATCATAACTGGTTTATATAAGTAACCTGGACTCTCTGGCTTTAAAAAAAAATAGATTTAATTAACACTAAGTCCTATCACTATCATTTCCACTGTCTAAAAGTAGTTTCACAGGAAACCTTATCACGTGTAGTTCACACTACATTCCAAAATACTGCCCTACCAAAAACAAGCACTATGGATAAACAGTAGTTATCACTATAACAACAGCTAAGAAATGTTCCCACTTTCCCAGGTAGTGTAAACACTGATTATTAGGATAAATAGACCAAAACAAAAACCCTGCAGCTGTGGATTTCCTCTGTATCCCTTAGACACCCTGTAAATGCTCGCACTCGTCCACCATGGGTGCAGACCCCGGGGGGGTCACACAAACAACTCACACAAATGACATAGTGTTATTCAACAGACCAAAAACAGCAGGAACCAATGAGTTATTAAATCTATTGGTAGTGCATCTTGCTAGATTATATCTGGGATCAGATGGAAGCAACCTGAAGTCCATGAACAAAGAGTGACTTAGGTCAGCAAGGACTGACTGGGCCTTCTTTATGACTCTGACTTTGTACACTTGTGTGAGGTCATTTAGATATGTGCCTGTCACTATACTGCACGTTCTAACAATAACTTCTTACTGTCCCTGTTTTACAAGATAAGTGACCAACAAATAAAAGAGAAGGTTCGAACAGGTTCAATAAAACATTGTCATAAAGGTGGTGATGACTTTGAAACTTCTGAGCTTCCGATAAAAGTACATGTACTGATGCTTTTGCACAAACAACATCAGTATTAGGTTCAAAGGCTAACGTATCATCAATAATTGTCCTCAGATATTTGTACTGTTGAACAACTTCAACAGCCTGGCCATAAATAACAGCAGGAAGAGTATGGGGAGACTTTTTCCTAAAAATCAATTGTCTTTATAAGCTTTACCTTAGATCCTGGAGCCCCAGGACGGCCACGAGACCCCTGTTCATAAAGGATGCAGACAGTTATATCAAACAACTTGTACAGACCTCTATATGTAATCTGTGTAAGGCAAATGAAAAACATCACTCACGACAGAGCCCTGTGGTCCAGGGTCCCCTGGTAGTCCATGCGGTCCAGCAAAACCTGGATTTCCCTGAAAGAAAAGGGAGGTTTTTTCTTAATATGAATGCACAGAAATTAGGAGGTAAATATAACTCTTATTATAATGAACGCAATTTAAACAGTTACCGGCTCTCCATCCCTCCCAGGTGGCCCTGGTGGCCCTGGTGTTGCATTCACTGATGCCCAAGATTCACCCTGTAAAACAGAGAACGCAAGTTTATTTAACATTTAGTTGTTAAAAGTAGCGACTTTAGTGTTAAAATACCTAACAGTTACAGTTATGTAGTAATACTGCATGGTAGATGTTTTACAATTGATTCTTCCTTAAAATTTGTAAAACAGTAAGTGCATTTCTCGAGACAAATTGACAAACAGCACTACACAATGGATTACCTGCAAAACTTGCTCAAAATCCTTTGAGTTTATCCCTCAAAAGTAAATATTTATGTCAATGGAAATGTCAGTGCCGTTAGAATAACAAGTCTCAAAATGCTTATAGCCATGTTGTCAATAGAACAGTGTACTTTAAGTATTTCCTGGTGTAAACTATGGCTAAGGTTTTGATGACAATGAAAGTACAAAGTTACACATGACTGTATGTGGGAGACTGACTGCAAGAGATGGGACAGGATTCACATTTAAGTCTTTACTATACTACTACTGTACTGTAATTTGTTGACAGACTCCATCATTGCAATACAGAAAAGAAAAAGACAAGACTGTTTTTAGCTTAGTGTGCCTATGTCCTTGGCCTCTTCTACATCTTCCTTTGTTTTGCCTCCCAACTCTTCCACCATGCAGCTTCACTCCTCCTCTTCTTCTTCTTCTTCCCGGCAGTGGACATTTCTTATTTTCCCATTGTCAGAAATTGTAGCTCTGTGTTGCGTTCTCGCTATACATGCTTGCCAATTGAACGTTCATGAGATGCACCTCTAAGCTATTCTAAAGAACTGGTTGGACATTGGTTGATCTAATGCTTTCTTTTTATTTAGTGGAAGTTAAGATTAAATAAAAGTAGGATGGACTTGATAGAAGGACCAACAGAAAAAAAACTTTTAACAAGTTATTGATCCCACATGGACTCAGAATTAGCTCTGGGAGACTGGGGAGGCAGAGAGGGTGCCTATAGTGCAGTGTCATGCTTTTCTTGGTAATCAGGATCCTGCTAATAAACTTCTTAAAAGGCAGTAATTTCTGAGCAACCCTGCAGTTTCCCCCTTCCTAAATACAAAAAGTATTAAACAACTGACCGTGGGTGGCACAGCATTTTATTACCTTATGTCCAGGCAGACCAGGTGGACCCTGTAAAGTAAAGTCAAAGCTGAAGCAAATTTCCAACAGAAAACATCATTCCTTCATGGTTCATTTTAAGGACACCACAAAACAACATAATACTGAAGTTGATAAAAGGTGTAAAGAAATCCAAACACTGTATCTTATTACAACATCATTTAACATAACATAAATAACTTACTGCATGTCCATCAATGCCATGGGTCCCAGGAATACCAGGAGGTCCATCATCTCCCTGAAAGTACCGGTATGTAATGTGTTCAAATTATGCAAACATTGGTTCAAGTTTGTTTGAAAATAACAAAGTGTGATTGAAAAGCTCTCTACTCAAAGCTCCAGTATGCAAGCATCTGGCAAATAAGCTAAAGCCATTACACTGGAAGACAAGCAACCATACCACTATCATCATATTTAATTTTTTCTTACATCTGTTCCATTGCAGCCTGGGGCCCCTGAGGGTCCTGGGGGCCCTTGTAAACCTGGGATACCCTGTAAGAGAATATCAGCAGAAGTTAAAATCATAACAGGAACACACACTTCTACAATACACAAAGGTGATAATGAGCAGATGTATAAGAGAGTACGAGAGCACATTAGGCTGGTATTTTTTAACTTGTATATATTTATTAAAAGTTTTTCTCAGATATGTTGTCTATATAATATTTGTTGTTTGTATATCTGGAGTTTTATAGCAAAAATCATTTCCCCCATGGGATTATTAAAGTATTTCTGGTTCTGGTTCTGATTCTGATACCTTACCGGTAAACCGTGAGACCCAGCAAATCCTTCTTTTCCTTCAGGTCCCTGTAATGACAACAAAACCAGTATACTTTTTTAAAAGACACACAGGGCTAACAGAGGGGATACTTGATCTACCATAATGTTTAAACGTTATCTGTACACATATATGTATGTACACAAGTCATGTCAAACATAACTCAATTTTCACAGTGAGTGAGACGGAAAAAAGACATCCAACAAACACCCAAACAGGCACAAGTTTGGTTGATTAATTATGTTACCGGATCGCCTTTTGGCCCCTCAGGTCCATTAGTGCCAGTGTTTCCCTGTCAAAGACAGAAACCTGTAAGTTATCTTAGTGATCTGGTAAGATGCAATATAAACACAACTGAACGTGATGTTGAGGTTCTAGGTACTTGAATGGTTTGATGTTGATTTGAACAATACAAGAGCAAAGGAGCCACAAGACCTGGGCTAAAATTCTACCTTCGGTCCCAAATGCCCAGGATGACCATCTGATCCCGGACGGCCCTCTGGCCCCGGAGGACCTGGAACTCCTGGAAAACCTTTGTCTCCCTGTGAGTTTGAGTGTTTGTGTGTGAAAGTGTGTGTGAGTGAGTGAGTGAGAGAGAGAGAGGGAAAGAGAGGGAGAGATATAGAAAAAGGGAAGGGAAAAAAGGTAGTTAGGTAAAGGTTATCGAATAATTTACAGACCTCCTGGGTGATGAACTTAACTGACCTGATCTGACAAGTCTAGCACTGTAACACTGCTCCTGAAGTGTTTTGATTGGGAAAATTTTAAATTTATATTCGAATAATAGTATTTGCGTGGCAGTTATTACAAATACAAAAGGGCTTTTTTGATAAAGATATTTTGACATAGCACAAAAGGGAAAAACACAGAAGTAAAAAATCGTATCAGTTAGATTAGATAATATAGCCACATCAAATGTGAGGAGTTGATACATTAGCCTACAAAAGAAATACTGAGCTGGCACATGATAATACTGCAGTACAAGTACATGACCTGTTGTAATGTACTTGAATCATTAATTCAAGTGCAGTAATCATGACTAAAAAAAATGAAACAATTTAGTAGAAAGTTACATGAAAAGAAGTGGTTTCAAAACTGAACGAGGCAGAAATCATTCATAGCAAACCCCAGCATGAATGAATTAAGAGTGTTTTACTCAGACAATAGATCCACTCACCCTGCTGCCTTTCACTCCTTGACAGTGGCACCTTGATTTTCCATTGCACACACACTAAAAAGAGAAACGTTGTTCAATATGCATTGTGTAAATGGAAAACAATTTCCAACTACAGGCTATCATGCGATGGGATCACACCAGAGGCACCAAATCCGGCAAGGGGCCTAAAGGGCCAAAAACACCCAAAATCACTGCTGTGGTAGTTCCCCCTATAGAAGGACCACATCTTTTCATGATGACACACACACACATGTTATGTTGATTAAGAGAGTTTACTTTGGGGGGATTTATGGACGCGATTTGCCAAAACAACATTCAGAACTCTCTACTGTTAAGGGCTAACACCTCCTGTGTCTCCGTTTAACACAGTGGCCTTTAATTTTAAGGCTGTAAACCTTATTGCTTATCAGCAGAGGAGAAGGTGTAGTAAAGCTAACGGACTAAAAAGGTGAAGCTACAGTAATAAAAGTGGGTTGTCTGTAAATAATAAGGTCAGCTAAAGGTTATAACCTACTATTATAATGAACCATTATCAGTTAATATATTAATTTCAGAGGCATTACATTCACCTTAGCCTTGTAGAGATCCAGCCATAAACCAGAGAAGTACACTGCTCCTAGACAAAAAGGGGTAACATTGGGTCTGATACTGTTTATCTTAGCTAACTGTACCTTAAAATGGGCTCATTTATCAATTTCTAATTTATTTCCTTATACACATAAAATGACAATTAAATATGCAATTTATTTGACATTATTATTTTTGTATTATAAGGTTGGAGAAGTGTTATGAAGTAGCTATAACAACTGCTGTGCTATAACAGAATGAAAGTGTAGATGTTCTCATAATTTGTTATATTTAACCTGCTTCATCATTTCATTAATTTCAATCTAGTGATGTACAGTAAGGGTTTTATAAGAAAAACTGTGTTAACTAACGTATTATTGTCTACTAGCTTCGGTCTAGGGCTGGATGCTTGTTTTGCTTATTTTCCTTCAACCATATCCTGTCCCCCCCCCCCATCTTCCATAAAAGGGCCCACCAACACAGCCCAGGGAAGTGAATGCTGTACACAATGAAGTAAATGTGCAAACAGACTGCAAAAAAAACCTGCTTCTCTTCAGAATACAAGATGTTTGAAGTTAAGCATAGACACTGCACTTTCAAACAGACCACAACATTGTATATCAAAGTTAAGGCTGTGAAGAATGAATGATGCTTACATTATACACATCAGGAAACACACCAGAAACATACTGTTACAGAATGATGCTGTTCTCCCATAAACACTATTTTAGTGGATTTCGTGGAAAGCTCACCAATCAGCCATTATAGCGCAGGGTCTAACCCAATCTCTGCGGTCTAATACAAGATTATAAATAATACTGTTGTGTACAATATATAAAATAAAAGCACAAATAAAAAACAGCCAAAGGTGTTATCATACAAATAACTGTCCAGATAGGAGTCAGTGCTGTTAGCAAATTAAATCAGATCTTTCTACAACGTTATGTCAGAAAAGAAAAAAAATATATCTTACATTTTTGGCCTGAGCTCCCATCAGCATCACAGCAAACAGGATCAGAGAAACTTCAAACATTGGCCTTCCCATGGCTCTTTTCCTGCTCCAGTTACATGAAAAGCTCAGGAGTAACCACAGACACCCCAGAATTGATGAATGTCTTCTTGAGTTCCCTCCTCGGCAGCTACCGTTCACATTACACCCATCCACTGGTGTACTATGGGTGATATTAGGTCATGGCTTCAATTAAATTAAAGTTCTCTGTCTGGGTTAAAGTGCCTTGATAGGCAGGACAGCCCAGATAAGTTGTTTGACTTGAACCTGAAGAGGGAGGCGGACTGAGCTTTCTGATGCGGTCAACCCCAAGCATCATTCGTCTCATCCCCAATACTTACAAACAGTGGCAGTTACTCTGTTTGGTTTTCACTGATACGGAGGCAGGAGATTAGTCTGAATCTTGTCTGGGATTATCCTGCTTAGGATGCACTGAAGTGTTCATGAAGATTAATTGGAGCTTCTGAATTTGGGTGAGTTGTGTATGTTGTTTTATGTGCACGATGGACTGCTAGCTATAGACTACATATGGTGTAAACGTTTATGCTTAAAGGATATTACCTGGCTGGTAAGGCAGCACTAACATTTTCTCTAGCTGTAGGATTTTTTTAACTCATAAATGTAGGTACTACATTTTACCTCAAAAGAAGTGGCCCCTGGCTCACAGGTGTATTTGGTGTTTTATGCTTCCCTTTATCTACCACAGGGGGGCAGCACTGAGGCCAAAACTCACCTGTTAAGCAGACTGATGAGATGAGAGATGGGATCCTCAATTACTGTTGCAACTCTGTGCACTCTCAGGTGAGTCTCACTGCAACAATATTAATCAGTATTAGCTATCAGTCCAATATGACATGCATATACCTAATAGTTGTTTGTAACTGATCTGTAATGCATATCCAAACATCATAAAATGTATATCAACATATCGTTTTGTCATTCAAAATTGCACTTTGTGTTGAACAAATAATGATTTGGTAACCATTCAATCAGAAAAATATAAGATCTGGTATCGAAAGACACATTGTCAATATGAAAACTAATGTAATATTTGTGAAAATCTAATTCTTAAAAATACTTTAATCTGTAGAACATATACTGTATATCATTTAGCACTGATACAGTAAACCCGTGGAGGTAAATACCATTACCTTTGATGAAATTCACATGCCCTACTTTGTCAACCTATTTACCTGAAGATAAACATACTTCTAGTCTGTTTACGCAAATATTCAACACATCCGCCTACTTGCATTCCAATATCTGACTGACCCACAGTCATATTCATAATATGTTGGCAACAGACCAGAGTTAACATGTGAGGTAACAAGTGAGCATTTTCGCTTTCACTGCTCACAAATAATGGTTATGCGACAGTCATTTATGATTGTGTAAAGGCATTCAGCAGCTTAGGCTAAATTAAAAAGTTAGCCTAATCTGTTACCACTGTTACGTTCACAGGTGGATCCTTATCCTGGTCTTTGTGCAGCAGCTCAATGCAGTAAGATTTTCCTTTAAAAGATTTCATTACATGCACATGTAGGTTAAAACACAGTATCACTACTATGGAAACCTTTAATAAATACGTTTAATTGCAAAAATATACTACAAATAAAATCGACATGAACACACTGCTATATGACTATATTGATGAAAATAACCATTATAAATGTGCATTCCTCCCAAACTCAGACACCCGATACATTGTAAGACACAGCATACAATCACTGTACAATCACTCAACAGATTTCAAGAGTATGTTTAAATTAGTATAGTGTACTTGCATCTTAATAGATGAAACATGCTTTTAAAGTACACTGGGTAAAACACATGCACTTCCTAAGTTATGAAATAGCCCTGACAAACATTATCTGGACTTCAGTGCACTGAAATCCATAAAGTTAATGAGATAGACCGATATACTGGCTGAGTTGGCTTATCTGTGGTACAATATGTCAGCTTACCAGTAATAAGAAATCCCAGTACAGGAAATGCCAAACATTATGAATGTTTAAGGGAAACAGTGTCACTATTACATAGTTTGTCCACCAGAGAGATGTACTCTTCATATGCAAAATGCCTCGCTCAGTATTAAGCCAAGGTTGAAAATTATTTAAATCAGGCAAATGAAGGGAAATAATGATCAGAAATCTTT
Source organism: Echiichthys vipera (assembly GCF_963691815.1). Taxonomy (NCBI): domain Eukaryota; kingdom Metazoa; phylum Chordata; class Actinopteri; order Perciformes; family Trachinidae; genus Echiichthys; species Echiichthys vipera. The sequence continues at coordinate 15,896,524 of NC_139840.1, forward strand.
TTATATGTAGAAGCAAAACAAAGCCCCACCTGGCAACAGAAAACAACATCATTGGTCATACAGAACAAGATGGGCTGAGATTGCCTCCACTTGGCTCTCACCCCAAAATGTGAAATACAGTACATTTTTTCACAGCCACATGCACTAACATGCACGTGCGGCCGGACTCTCTGTAAAAACAGCAGAGAAAGTCAGACTTGGACTAATGCATAGAAGGAGTATGACTATATTCTCTTCTCAGGACGCAATTACTCAACTATTTCTTTACATAGCAAATATTCGTTTGCTGCTATATTAATGCTACCAATGTTGAACACAGTCCCTTTTAGGTCGGTGAATAGGTAACGTTAAAATAGTTTTAAAAATGGTAATTTAATCTTGATGCTACTGTAATGTCAAGTGCTCTAATATTGGTTTACCCGAAGTGGTTAACTGCTAACAATACCACACATGAAAGCAAGCAGTAAAATTGAGCTTGCTTATGTCAAAATTGTGTATACATGTACATGTATGTTTGTGTTGCCCTAAGTAATGTTATCTTAGTTGTTGTCCCTCCATACACCACCTAAAACTCCCACTGTAGCTAAGTTTATGCAACCAAACAACTCCTTACTTAATTTATTTCTATGCCACTGGGAACAGTTTGACATGATTTTATACATTTTGCTAATAAACTAACATTAATCTTGCTTTGCAAAGGCCTCCTCCAGCATCACTGTAGTACAAATAAGCTAACTCACTGTAAAAGCTAGAGAAAATTAATATAAACCAATAGAAATGAAACTGACTAGCAACAAGCTAGCTGTATGGTGTCACCCAACCTGCTCGTGCATGGGGCAACGTTTTTAAGTTTTATTGGAGTTTTTTGCCTTAAGTTACTGTGACGGAAATGACAATTTACATGTTTTGGGACAAATCTCATTCTGTATCACCTCGTGATGCAAAGTTCTTTATCTGAGCATACAATGTTCAGCTCTATGAATCTTGTGAGATACTTACCTATGATATGAATGTGACTAATGACAATGCTTTACCTTGTACGTCACCCATCTAAACGCTGATTATGTACTCATGTTTTGTATAAAATGCAAACTGCCCTTAGCTCTGGGAATGTCTCTCTAGCAGTCTGTGTTTGTGTGCGATAGCGCACTGTCCTTTTCTGCAGAAAATGCTTTGAGAATAAAACCACGCCAAAGCCAAAACTTGTGTGGTGTCTAATCTTGCTTGACAACAACTGATAACAGTTACCCAACCAAAAAGTGAAGGAATTATTGTGTGTTTACCTATTCTAGTGTAAACCCTTAATGTTAGCATAGTGGTAGCCATTCCACTAGTCCTGATTTGTGCCTCTCTCATAATATTTTATTCTGGGTATGGGCCTGTAAACTACAGTAATAGCATTGCTTCAGGGCATGTTGTGAAAATAGTTTCATGTTTGTAAATATTAAATAATTTGCTTGGCTTTCAAACTCCAAATTCTCAAAAAAAAGCCCTGTACCTATATATCTGTTCTGTCACATATTTTAATATGATATTGATTACAAGGTGAAATCCACAGACATTCAATATATAGCCTCATTTATTGCGACAATGAAAACTAGTTGTGACCTTAAGTTTCCGATTCTGATAAAGATGGACTCGAGTTTATTGCGGTTTAACTGCTATAGTGAAGCAATGGTCAGTTTTTTTTTTAAACTTATATGTTCCCAATTTGTCTAATGCACTGAATCCCTGTCCAATACATAGCCAACTGCTGCAGCCTATGTTTTTGGCACTGATGCAAGAGCCATGACTGTCTGGAGCAAAAGAGAAAGTGGGACAGCAGATGTGCGAACAGCATAAACTCATCCAAATATTTAGTAAGCTTTGAGAAAACATTACTAAATGTTTGTGACATAGGCACTGTAAAACTCCTTGCACACGCACACACACACACATACACACACATCCATAGTGGGAATAGTTGGCATCTGGAGGTGTGGACTCACTGAATAGTTTTTCAGCAAGATGTCCATTATGAGAGTGGTGAAGAGCTGCTAGCTTTCTTTCTCATCAAGGTCAGAGCGCTCATTATTTACCAAAGTCTATGAGAACATTGACTTGTTTAATGCTGTCTAATCAGGACTGGCCAGTCTCCACAGGGAAATGAGTTCATTCTCAAGGCTAATTCTCAAAGCTGTAAAATATTCAGGAATGTCAGATATGCCCAAACCACAACCTTATCTGATGTGCCCACTGATGTCCTCTAACACTATACAGTTTTCTGCTCTGCTTAGATACATATGCAACCTCAGTCTCAACCTCTCTTAAATGCAGTAATGATCTTCATGCATTTAAGGCCTATGGTTTGTATACGTCTGTTGTTTCAGGGGGCGATTGAGGGCCCATGTCAAGGCAGAAACTGCTCTGTATGTCAGTGTCTTCCTGCTAAAGGTGCAAGGGTATGAACTTTTTTCTTCTGTTCTCATTACTCTCCCAATAGTTGTTGATAAGAAAAGTTGGTCATTTTAGTTTAAGTTGATTTTTTCAATAGAAAGTCATGAAGGAAAGCAATCTTAATCCTAAGAATGTCACTCACAACAATAGTTAAAGTTAAAAGTTAAAGTTTTATACACATGACATTTCTGTTTATAGGGAGCTCCAGGGAAGCCAGGTCATCAAGGTCCACGAGGACCAATGGGACCATGGGGACGTGAAGGGTTACCTGGAGAGAAAGGCAGGAAGGGAGCAGAGGGATCACATGGCCCAGAGGGGCCGAAAGGAGACCGTGTTAGTGTGCATGTTCATTTGCATGGCGTGTGTGTGTGTGTGTGTGTGTGTGTGTGTGTGTGTTGTGTTTGAGATACTGCATGCAAGTACAGCTAATGAGTGCAAAAAGTCTACATTATTAAACATAAAAACCTGTAATTAACGAATGGTGCCCATATTTTTCTTCATTTCAGGGCAAGACTGGTGTTCCTGGTTTTCTTGGTAATGATGGCTCACCAGTGAGTAAACCACCAAAAATTTCATCTAGAAATCAGAAAAATACACATATAGCACTCACACTGATAATAATAAGTATGTAGAGGTGAGTAACCCTCTGAGGGTATTGCACCAACTTCCCAAACCATGTACAGCTCAACACAGAGTTGACATACAATTTGCTTATTTTTCTCCCATAAGCAATTCAGAATATATCCTTAGTGATATCAACAGACACATTCTGAACTGTGAACTGAACTGTTATACAGTATTTCCAACTGTGTAGCCACCAGCTCATATATTTGAGATAAAATATTGGCGACTACAGAGCAAATGGTGCAGTGATTTGAAACTTGTGTCTGGTATGCCCCTTAGTGGACATATCGTGACATCACGTTCCTCTAAGCGTAATGTAGCTGCCTCTTCACTACTTAAGTGTTAGTAAAACTCAAGTTGCCACAACTACAATGTCATTATGAAATATGAAATGTTGGCCTGAAACTATGGATGCTGTAAGGTATAACTTCATTCTCAACTAAAGTCAAAGAGTTCATAATTGTGGCTTCTTATACTCTGCAATCATATGTCACCACCATAACTTCACTTTATTGTTCAGGGCCACCCCGGAGCAGGTGGTGAGCCTGGTTTGCCAGGAGTGGATGGCTGTAATGGGACAAGAGGTCGGCCAGGAGTCATTGGTATTCCTGGCTTGGATGGTTTCCATGGGCCACCGGTGAGTAGAACCCCTGCCCTCATTTTTCTGTTATGGCCTTTATTCAATCAATGCTGTAGTTGCTCAATACAGTAGGATAAATATGCAGATATTGCAGGAATAATCTATTTAATAAACATTGGTACTGAATGCTCGACAACTTTCATTGAGCATAATTCAAGGTTTTGCTACATTGTTCAGTATAAACTTTCCATTTAATCAGTGTTTTCTAATAATGATTTATAGATATTTGTATCACTCTTGTAATTCAGCTAGCTATTATGTTCAAATGTAAACATTTACTGTGCCTTCTTGTCAGGGATTGCAAGGACCTAAAGGAATTAAAGGAGAACCTCTGTATGATGCTACCTTCCCTGGCCTTCCGGTAAATTTCCTCTGTTTGGAGAGGCTCAGATGATAATGGACTAAGTTTCACCACCATCAAAATCCATTTATTTTTCATCAGTTTCATGACTATTTGCAATTTACAGTGTCTGTAATCATTCTCATTTTAAACTGTCATCATTCTCATCTTTGTTTCATGTTATCTTACAGGGGGACCGTGGTAGAGATGGACAACGTGGTCAACCTGTAAGTTTTCAGTAATTATTTTGACAGTAAAACAGTATTCCTCAGTAATATTCAGCTTACAGATGAAGTAGGGATTGAATGCTTCAAATCTTACACTGTGCTTGTAGCATAGTTAAGTCGACTTAACTTCATGTTTACTGTCTTTGACATTGTGGGTTTTGTTTTTTTTAACTCAGGGAAGACAAGGAGACATTGGACCTAAAGGCCACACTGGCCCTCCTGGCTCTCTTGGATTTGAGGTAAAAGTCTTCACTTTATTAAAGGTTGTAAAAAGGACCAATCTATCACTATTACACAGTATGCAGCAATATATTAGACCACTAATTTTCAAAGTGTCAAAGTGATTGTGTGTGTGATTCCATTTAGGGCATCGAAGGACCTAAAGGTGTGAGAGGACTACCAGTGAGTCACCTGTTACATAATGTTGAAAGAAAATCCTTGCATACTCTCTCAAACATACATACACACACACACACACACATGCACGCACACACGCACATGCGCACGCAAACACGCACACATACACACACACACATACACACACACACACACACACACACACACACACACACAAACACAAAAACCTTACTAAACTTTTGGTTGTTGTGTAGGGCGACCCCGGAGGATCACTGGCAGGAGCTAAAGGTGACGATGTAAGAAACCATTTTGGCCTTTGATTCATGCCTCTGGATGTGTGCTTACAACCCCAGCAAACATCTTCACACTTTTAACCCCATATTCCAGGGTGAGCAAGGCCCACCTGGCCCACAAGGACCAGAAGAAATCATAGAATTTCCTCCAGGCTTTTTTCCAGCCAAAGGTGACAAGGTGAAGGCAAAGCTGTTGTTTGTACAAGACTGTTGATTCTTAAATCCTGCATAGACCTGTATAAAGACAATTGTTTGTTATTATTTTTTTCTTTATTTTCTTTCCTGCTTCACAGGGAGACCAAGGTATTCCTGGACCATGTGGACCAAAGGGCATTAGAGTGAGTTTCATCCTATATGTGAGCAAAGCAGGTATGTCTAAGAGAAAGAGAATTTTATTAGCATTTACTTCCTTATCAGGGTGGTAGAGGAGACTACTACATTCAAGCCATGAAAGGAGAGCAAGGAATCCCTGGTTTTCCCGGAGCTAGGGTAGGTGACTTAGATTTGACTGTAACATGCTTTCAGACAACAAAATACAATATTCACCCCATTGTTTCCATCTCTAGGGTCTTCCAGGATTCTCTGGTAGAGATGGACTGCCAGGACCTGAGGTACAGCTGTATTGTAAAGCCTATGGCTGCCCTTATGTTGCTACATAGGCAATTTCTTAGGTTAAATACACTGATATATTTTCAGGGTTCACGTGGAGAGAAAGGATTTCCAGGTCTCAATGGAAGAAATGGACCAAAGGTGAGGTTTACATAATCATCTAAGGAATTTTCAGCACAATTTAAACGAAACTGGAGAGCTTGTGTCAGATGCCAATTTTGTGTATAGTGCTAATAGGAGGGAAACTTAAAGGACTCATATCATCACATTTGATATTGATGACATTGATCTATACTGTATATATACTGTATATATAGCAGGACAGATGCTTGTTGGATTCCTTGTGATATCATTGTTCCTCTTACAATGAGAGGTGTACTTAAAATATAGGGACAAATTCAAGACAAACTATCTTATCTGCTGCCCCCTGGTGGTTGCTCAGTGGAATTGTCACTTTAACTAGACAAGACCAGTGATCTTTGATCACTCTTCTCATCTTTTACACCGCCATGCAACAACGCGAGGCAGCAGAGGAGAAGAAGAAGTGGTTTTGACCACGACGGCAGGATTATTAAACAGTTGTCGCCCACTTGAATGTGAACAGATTTTGAGTTCACAGTGCTGAACTTCTGGTCCTAAACATCTGGTGGCAACAGCCACTTTTAAAAACACTCTGCTTTTTTGGCACAGTTCTTGAAAGCAGGCAGCTGTCATGGCAGTTGCTGTGCAGCGGTGTGAAACCACCATTAGAAATATTATGTATATCACTAGCATTTTCTATTTATGACTTTATCCAACAGGGTTATCCAGGAGATCCGGGTCTGCCCGGCCCCCCGCACCTTTATAATGGAAGTGATGCCAGAGGTGAGACTACAGCAGTAGCCACACTTCTGAGCTATTTGTTGTCACTGGTTGCACTATCCTACTGTACATTTTATTTAAAATATGATAATGAAACTATGTTTGTGTGACTATCAAACACTCACCCACTGGATGGTTAAAAGGTGGCAGTGAAATGTTTTAGTTTCAAGTTGTGGTCAACTTAAATCATGTCAGTTAGAACATATTTAAACACAAGAATCAAGATGTATGAAAGGTATACAGTAAGACCACTATTTATCTGTATGTTCCAGCTGTCATAATTTCACCATAATAAAGCTAAATACACAATAGATTTTTGTAGAATATCACATGACATGAAACTGGCTAAAATCTGTGAACCCTGCTGCTAAGTTAGTAAATACCCATGATTAATGTGTGAGAATAATTAAGCATTACTGACTTTTTCATGGATCTATGTCTGTGTGGTCCAGGTGTTAAAGGTGATCGTGGGTATCCTGGAGTGCCTGGACCCCCAGGTGACCATGGGTACATGGGCATGCATGGACCTCCCGGCCCACCAGGTTTAACAATATCAGGTCAGAGTTTGTCTCTTGGCTAACTTTGAGGTTACTCCTGATTATATACAATGTATCACTGAGTATATCACTTACTCTGATCAGGATTCAGTCAGTCCTGACCCTACCTTATTGGAATCATTCATTTCATATCGTCTCTCATACCTTCCTAGAAGAGCCAGGTCTGCCTGGTCCACAAGGGTCCCCTGGTCATAAGGGCTACAAGGGAGAGCCGGGAAGGTATAACAGCTTTGAAAATCTGTTTATGGGACTAAAAGGAACTAAAGGATTCCTTGGACCTAAAGGTGTCACCGGCCCCCCAGGTCCTCCAGGTATATTCATACTTCCTTTGTGTAAACGTTTGTGTAAAAGTTAAACACAAAAGACTTCCTATTTTCCCCAGTATGTGTTAGTAGTTTGGGCAGTGGTGGGCTAAAGGTTAGGGTAGCTGCAGGATAAATCTGGGTGGGTGAAGTGAAGCAGCAGCACTTGCTCCCTCATTATCACCAATGATGACCAAGGCCCATAACCTCCAAAGCGCACCTGAAAAATAGAGCATTGCTCTCAGTGTTCTCCCCCTGAAAAAATAAAGATTAAAAAAGAAAACATGTTAATTTCACAAACGTAACTTCCTTATTGGAATAATTGTAAGATAATGATGTTTTTGTGTATGTTCATTTGAATACTAACTTAACTTCTGGCTTGTGTGTGTGTGTGTGTGTGTGTGTGTGTGTGTGTGTGTGTGTGTGTGTGTGTGTCTGTGTGTGTGTGAATGCCATACTTGATCAGGATGTGGAGGTGAGTTCTCAATTACGTAATGAAAGTGTTTTACTAATTCATGTTTAAAACTACTTGTTGAAGTTTTTAACTCACGTTGGTCAATATTTGTGGCTGCTTTATCCACAGATTACTACTGTGAGCCTGGTTACCCCGGGGACCCTGGTGACATAGGACTTAAAGGATCTACTGGAAACAAAGGGCTCACAGGAATTAAAGGTGACCCGTGACTGTTTATATGCATTAGTTGATTCCATAAGCAGAGATTGTGTTCTTCTCTGTGGGGATTTACCACAACAGATTTGTGATTTAGTATTTCAAATATGTTTATAGAGTACAATGTTGTACACTATATGAACATGCCGCATCATAGTCATCGTACATTTTTGTTTACAGGTTGTCCAGGGGAATGCCACTGTAGGTTTGGTGGGGGAGGCGAAGGGCCCCCTGGTCTACCTGGTTATCCAGGACCTCCAGGGTTCCCTGGAATTCAAGGACTTAAAGGAGACCCAGGGTTGAAAGGAGTTGAGGGTCCAAGAGGACCACATGTAAGGATAGCCGGACTCAAACTAACTAACTAATAATTAAATGCATTTTTCGAAAACATGTATAACCCTGTTTCCAAAAGAGTTGGGAAGCTGTGTAAATTTTAAAAGAAACATAATGCAATGATTAGCAAAATATTGAAAGCCCATTTGTAATTGAAAATAGAAAGACAAAAGACAACCTTTCAAATGCTGCAACAGTTAAAATGAAAGTTATATCCTCATTTAGAATTTGATGTTTCAAAAAAGTAACGCCTTTCCGTTCTTGCTTGGTGTAGGATTTCAGCAGCTCAACAGTTTGGAGTTTCCTTTGTTGTATTTTACATTTCAAAATGGGCCACCGGACAAGTAAGGATTGCAGGCAGGCCAGTTAAGCACCGGGACTCTTTTACTACGGAGCCATTCTATTGGAATACACGCAGAATGTGGCTAGGCATTGTCTTGCTGAAATAAGCAAGGCCTTCCATGAAAAATATGTGGTGGCATGTGTTGCTCCAAAATCTGCATATATCGTTCAGAATTAATTGTGCCTCCACCATCTACTCTTTAGCACGGAGGACGCAGTGTCCATGATTACCAAAAATTTCGCTTTTCGTCATAAGACAGTTTTCCACTGAACCTCAATCCATCTTAAATGAGTTCAGGCCCAAAGAAGGCTGCGGTGTTTCTGGATATCTGTTTTCCTCTCTTTACATGTTGAGGGTTTAACCTGCATTTGTGGATGCAGTCAGAAGATCACCATGTACAGCGATTTCTTCAGAATCTCTGGATCTTGATATAATGATATTATGTACTGTAGATGATGAAATCCCCAAATTCGTAGCAATTTTACATTAAGAAACATTATTCTTAAATTGTTTCACTATTTGCCAGAACAGTCTTTCAGATTTCAATGTATTGCAAACCATCACATTCTGTTTCTTTTTACATTTTACACAGCGTCCAAACTATTGGAAACGGGGTTGTATCAAAGCTGTTCTTTGTAATAGCCACAAAAATATAGTTTGGTATTTGACTCTGTGTTTTCTTGCAGGGTTTTCAAGGAATTCCTGGTATAAAAGGACTAAAGGGTCAAAAAGGTCACTCTTTTGAGTTAATTGGTGAAGGTGAGCACATCAAATGTACTATACACAGTATTAGTATACAAGCAAATATGTATTTTCAATGCTCCGCAGAGGATTGGAGAATTCTAAGTCAAGATTTATTCAATTGTTTATGTTCACGGAGCAGTACAGTAAGGTAAACACTATACAAAGTATTCTGCACTGTCGGAACAGTACAAAAGTAGCTTGAAATAAAAGTAAATTGGATTTGTCTATTGGTAACTTTTTGTCAAATAAGAAAACAAAGTTTTCTGTTTTATACATGCCTATACCAAAGGTTATTAACATTGATAGCCTCTACAATTTCCTGTTGTTTTTGAAAGTTGCCAAGGGTAACCAAGGAGTTCCTGGACATCCTGGTCCTCCTGGAGCACAAGGTAGGTCAGGACAGGATGGCTCCCCTGGCCCAGCAGGGGACCCCGGAACACCGGTGAGTGTGTATATTTTAAGTATTGTAAATGTAATTTATGGAATAAAACATGTTCTGCTTTTCTGCACTCTGATTTGGTTCTGTAGTTATGGGATCAGATATTGTTTTTGCAGGGTGCTGGATATGCAGGATTACCTGGTCCCAAAGGCTACCCTGGTGTTGCTGGGTCCAAAGGGTTTCCAGGGCTTTTAGGCCGCCCCGGTCCTGGTTCTCCAGGTGCTAAAGGGCTACCTGGACCTAAAGGTGGTCAGGGATGGCCTGGCCCCCCAGGAATTCCTGGACCACCAGGCCCTTCAGGTCAGAGACTGGGTTAAATTCAGGGATTCTCAGTTGATGTTAATAACCCCCTTCCCAAAATAAGCCAGGTGTCATGGGCTCAAAAAGCACTGTATTTGTGTCACCAGGTGAAATTGAGCCATGCTGTCATGAAGATGAAATTGGATCACCTGGTCCTAAGGGTGAGCAGGGTTCACCAGGTAAGACTTACAAGTGTTACACAATATGTATATTTAAACAGAAAAATCAAGCCACATAGGATGAAAGAAACATGGTTTAAGACCCTTGATTGGCAGCATATATTGCAAATCAACTTCAAGTTTTCTTTTGCCCCTTGTAGGGATTCCTGGTAAGCCAGGAAGAGATGGTCCTCCAGGAACTCCAGGACACCTAGGCCCAAAGGGCATGAAAGGAGATGATAGTGACATTGGAGGAATTGGACTGCAAGGTAGCAACTCTATAACATGTTGTCAAATTACATTTTTAAAGATCTTTCTTCATTGAAGGCCCCAGATTGAATCATGTCCACCATCAAGCATTTAAATCAAGGACATTTGTCAGTTATTTATACAGTTAGGAGGGTTGTTAAAACAAGTACTGTAGATCTTTATTATTTGTTAAAGGACTTCCAGGTTTAAATGGTGATCCAGGTGACTCTGGTCCCAGTGGAATTAGTCTAGATGGCCCTCCAGGCCCTCCTGGGTTAATAGGGCACCCAGGCAGAAAAGGTGCCCCGGGAGATGTCCTCTCTGCCAGGCCAGGTGCTACTGGCCCACCTGGCCACCCTGGAGCACGAGGGACAAAGGGACTCCGTGGCATTCCTGGACACCCAGGGTCTCCAGGTAAGTTTCATTTATAATTAGATGAACACAAACAAAACACCTAACAACTCAAAACTCAATTTACAGTGTACTTTGTTGTACATTGGAGTTGGTTAACCATTGGTACCTCATAACTACAGGTGTACAAGGCCAACCTGGAAAACCTGGTTGGAAAGGAGAGCCAGGAGACAATGGTGACCCTGGAGTTACTGGTCCTCCAGGCCCGCTCTGCACTGTGTGTGACCTGACTGGACCTCCAGGACCTTCAGGAAACCCTGGACAGAGGGGAGTGCCAGGTGAGCACACAGCAACAGCAAAGTCATGTAACTCTGGATGTCCATCTGAATGTCCCTTAAAATGTTAAGATTATTTCCAGAGTACCTTCATGAATATTAAGTTCTGACTAACCGTCCAATAACTTATTTATCTCATTGCATTGTATAATGCTGAATAGGCTACCATGGTCAGAAGGGTTTTAAGGGAGATATAGGTCCACCTGGTCATGGACAGAGGGGTCCACAAGGTCTCCCTGGCCCTCCTGGTTTGCCTGGCACAGCTGGACCAAGAGGCTCCATTGGCCCCTCAGGAGATCCTGGATCCAATGGCTGGGCCGGACAAAAAGGTGAACAATTGGCCTGTTCCAATAAGAAACTCCTGTGAGAAGCATTATGTTTTACCTGAGCATTTAACGTGTGTAAAGTTGTATCTCTACCAGTAGCTTCATGTAAAGTTGTATAACATTGGACAGGTTTCAGGCTTCTGACCTTGTTGACACCATCCAGTCAGTCATGCTAAAACTGCATCGCCTCTTTCATTTACACACTCAGAGCTAGTGTCCAGTCAGGAAGCTTTAAATAAGTCAATCAGCTGTACCTGTACTTCTGTTCACACTACATCCAGACTCTGAAAGTGATGCCATCATCTATTCACCACATTCGTAGGGTTCATTCCCCAATAAGTCTACACTGAAACCAAGTCTGCACTTTATCAACAATGCTTTATATGTGTAAACTAGTCCTGATTAAAATTAGGCTTTCCTTTCAATTAATCTAGGTGAAAGGGGGTTCCCAGGCAGGGTTGGTGCCAGAGGTTTACCAGGCAATCCTGGACCTGTAGGACCCAGAGGTAAACAGGGAGAGAGAGGCTTTAATGGTCGCTCAGGTGACACTGGACCCCCAGGACATCCTGGTAATAAAGGTAAGTCTCTGTTTACATACCATGTGTTTGATAGCTATACTCAGTCTTACCAGACGCCATGGCCTATGTTTTTTACATTTTTTTTAATGATTGTAAATAAAAACTAGATAAGGATGGATGAGGATGTTTTATTTAGCTTATTGAGCATTTCATCTCACCTCTGTGATCTATCCAGGTTTACGTGGTCCACCAGGATTGTCAGGACCGTCAAGCATTGTAAATGTAGCAAAAGGCCCAACAGGTCTTTTGGGAAGGAAGGGGCAAGCAGGACAACAAGGACCTGCAGGCAATGGATCTGTTTTTTAAACCAGATAATTTATTGAATTCTTAAATAAATGTTATATGCTGTGATAAACAGTATGGGACTAAATCATTTTTATTTTCTTTTGTCACTTACAGGCTCAAAAGGCCAGAGGGGAGTGCCAGGTGATTTAGGTCCTGATGGATTACCTGGTTCCCCTGGGTTTAAAGGCAGCGCTGGTGCTCCGGGCAGGGCAGGAATACCAGGACCTCATGGGTACCCTGGACTCAAAGGCTTTCCTGGTCCAAGGGGATATACTGGAAGGGATGGAGATCTGGTACATACTGAGCCTAGTTTACTGTCTTCAAATCTTTAGAGACAGCAGTCTGTGTTCTGTTTGTTTATATTTGCCCTGTAGATACCCAAAAACAATAAAAAAAAAATGGCTGCCACTTAAGTGACCTATTGTATCTGCAGCATGTGCCAGGTTACTTTTAACTTTTGGCTCAATCTCAGAAGTGATGTTAAACATCTTTAATGTGTTGATTTCTGTTAAAGGGAGATGAGGGGCCTAAGGGGCCTCTGGGTATCCCAGGGTTACCGGGATTTCCAGGAGTCAAAGGTGAGTTAAAAGATAGAGATAAAGTTTGGAGACAAAGTTTATACAACAGGATCTGAATCCACAGCAGTATAAATATTTTTCAATTGTATCTGGTTTATCAAAAACAACATGTTATATTGTTAAATGCAAATTGAGTTAATTGTAAAATAATACTATCGCTCTGGATTTCATACCTGTGTAATTCAGAGTGAACCTGATAAAATCTGTCCAAATCTGTTCCAGGTGAGCCAGGCCAGGTTTATGCACAACCTGGTCCACCTGGACCCAAAGGTTTGCCAGGGGAGGATGGACCCCGTGGTAAGTTAAGAAAATACGACACCGAACAGAAGTCCTACTGAAAATAATTCAAATCATGAGAAGGGACTCAAATTCATTGTTTAGGTAAACTTGTCTTGAATGAGGTTTGTCAGTTTTCAAGGCGATGTACAATACTGCAAGTGGATGAACTTGAAATTTATATCCGCAAAATTATTCCCTTAAGCACCCAGAGGGAGTCCAGGAGATCCAGGGGACCCAGGACACCCTGGGAGGCCAGGACAACCTGGACAACCAGGCATTGTTGGGGAACGAGGAAGACAAGGAGGACCGGGTGATTTACAGTGAATATTTGAACTAGAGAACTAATGCAATGTAGCCAATAATCAGATAGATGAAGGAACTTCACTTTCACTTTTGAATGTAGGAATGTTAGAGTCAGATTCAGGAGAAGATTAAGAACTTGCACTCCATCCTCAGATGTATATCAAAAGAAAGAAAAAAGACAACTGTAACTTACAGTTGTAAGAACAATGTGGCAGTAATTGAGATACTTTTTTACATTTAGATATAAAGAGATTTTCATTTGCTCTTCCAGCCATTAAAATATGACATTCCTACATTCCTAAATTTTACACCTGTGTTTATAACCTTAAGTAAATCAGATGTTTTGCTTCATGTGTACATGTTTGTTTGAGCTCTTTTATGTGTGTGTCTCTAAAGGCTTCCTTGGGCCTCAGGGCCCATCAGGTTCTCCAGGTTCTCCAGGTCCTCCAGGCAATCATGGAGGTCTGGGACTACCAGGGCCACCTGGCCAATATGGGCTTCAAGGTACTAACATAATGTCAATTGTTTCTTCCATCATTGTTATGCAAGGTGAAGCCATTGTAAGTGCCAACTATGTCATTTGTATTGGCTATCACGTGGCTTAAATTCTATGTCAAAGGGGTTCTAAGATGTGGCTGCTATAACCTAACAAAATTATTCTTATGTTGTTTATGTTAGGGCCCCCTGGACCACCTGGTCTGGATGGATTGGATGGGCTTAGAGGTCCAAAAGGGATAAAAGGAGCAAGTGGTAATAAAATAGTTTAGCAAGCATTTATTTGCATCTCTTTGTTTATATAGTAAATTTACAAGTATTACAAATTGCCTTAAACATAAATATTGAAATGTATAATAGGTTATATGTTATAATATTTTATTATTGACAATAAAATATACTAATGTATTACTCCAAGGCATTGGTATCCCTGGCCCTCCAGGACCAGATGGTTTTCCTGGAGTCAAAGGTCTGAGGGGCCAGCAAGGGTCTCCAGGAGGATTTTTTTCTGGCCCCAAGGGCCAGAGGGGTCCACCTGGCAGCACAGGTATCATATCTATATTTACCAATAGTGCATCTACTGCATCTGTCTAAAATGATGGAGGACAACTGAACTGTTGAAGAGAATATTAAGTCCAATAAATGTAATACACTGAAAATGTTTTTGTTATGATTTAATTTCCCCCTATTTTCTGTTTTTCACTCTCCTTTTGTCAAGCGTGGTTACGAGTACTGTATATGCTCTGAGATAAGGTATATACATTTCTGTATTTCTTCCCTCAGGTCTTCCAGGCTTCCCTGGTGAACCTGGTAACCCTGGCAAAGCCTGCAAGCCCTCACCAGGACCCTATGGAGATGTGGGATATGAAGGACCTCCAGGACCCCTAGGTGTGTGTGCGCCTTTAAGTTCATCGGTTTGTCTATGTTAATCTCCATCTTTGTGTGGCAATTGTGGTTATGTGTGCCCTTTTATCTATCTATCTGGGATTTTTTGTCTGTTTTTTAGGTCCTCCTGGGGAGCCAGGTCTTCCAGGCGTCAGTATTTCCTCCAAAGGAGACCCAGGTCCAATGGGCCTCCCTGGGTTACCAGGTCGTAAGGGAGATGGTGGCCTCCCAGGGCCTCCTGGGTCTCAGAGCTACCCCGGCTTGACAGGACCAAAAGGTACATTATAGTGTAAGACTGCTGCCCTCAGTATTTACAGTGTTTCTATCCACTAACATGCAGTCTAAATGTCACTGCACTTTGACAGGTGAGCAAGGTCCTTCTGGTCTCCAAGGTCCTCCAGGAGCTAAAGGTAAGATCGGTGTCCCTGGGCCTTGGGGCCCCAAGGGAGTACCTGGCCCAGCTGGAGACATAGGTGAGTGGCACTGAAGCTAAGCTATATCATCATTGTTTTATGTCTACACACACACACACACACACACACTCACACACACACACACACACACACACACACACACACACACACACACACACACACACACACACACACACACACACTCACACACACACACACACACACACACACACACACACACACACACACACACACACACACACACACACACACACACACACACACACACACAGATCTGTACACACATGTGTTTCAACAAGAGATTTAAAAAAAAATCTAATTTTGTCAAGGGTAGTATTTAAGTGAGATATGTGAAGTGAGAATGTCTTAAGATTCTGTCCATTTTTGTGTCAATTTCATTAGTTCTGTAGTATTCATCACTACTGAATGTTGTGGTATATATTACAACAGTACATCTGTTAATCAATTTTTTTTTCCAGGTGCCAAAGGTGCTCCTGGTGATTCCATCAGTGGAATTCCAGGCTTGGTTTCCCCTGGATCCCTAGGACCACGTGGCCCTCCAGGATCAAAGGGATTCCCTGGGGATGCGGGTCCTCCTGGAACTCCAGGACATAAAGGCAAGATAGTCTAATATGTTTTCTGTGTATGCATACGTTTACACAGTCTAGTCTGTGTCTAAATAAATATGTGCTGTGTGTTCATCCTCAGTTGTTCGTTTGTATTTGCGTCTTCCAGGACAAAAGGGTTCCATAGGACATATGGGCCTCCCTGGCAAAACAGGTCCTGCGGGTCGTAATGGTCCTGTTGGAGACCCAGGAGATAGTGGTCAGCAAGGATTTACTGGACCTCAAGGTAAAAAAAAAAATCAGACACAGTCATGTAACTAGCTCAATCTTCATGTTTTAGGGATAGGGATTTTGGCAGGATGGCAAATGAAAGTCATCAGTTATGTACAAGAAATTTTACAGAACTGATAACTGCCAGCCTCCTTAAAAGGGATAGTTTGGCTATTTTGAAGTGGGGTTGTATGAGGTACTACAGTAGATGACTAAGCAATATACCGCTGTGGATTGGGGCAGCAGCTAAACATATTTAACCACCTAAAAAAATCAAATTCAGTTTAAATGTATGCAATATTTTGAATGTTTTCTCATACTTTACCACTTTGCCACATCAGTTTCCGAAGTGCTTCTGTGCTTTGGCTTGTAAAGGAATCCCCCGTCTCCACAGTGAAGTTTTATTCCATAAACCACTGAAAGTCTGACTCAAACAGGCATAATCCAGTGTACAGCACAGTTACACTTATGTATAGAAATACTATGTTGAGAAAATGTAGAGCCAAGGGAAAGGGCTGTCTGATGGCAAGGCAGTTAAAATATTGTAAATATAGAGTACACATAAACTGATATTGATTTTTTAGGTGGGACTTTTTTAACTAAGGGCACACTCACACTTGACCCAGATGATCTGGTTGTCATTTAGCGTGATTGTCCCCCCTCCCTTTTCCCCCCTGGCCCAGGCCCGCTTGCACTCACATTACTTGAAAGGAACGATTGGTTATAGACGTCATCACCCCTCTGAGTTTTTTGTTGTCCGACTGTTTTTGAATATTTTCATCTTACCAAATATGCAGTAAACACACCACCTCCGCACCATAGCACTGTTAAACCTTCAACAGCATCTTTTAAAATGTCCATCGTGGGGAACAGTCTTATATAAGTAGTCTCAGGACTGCCGTCAATGCTCGTGCTCATGCTCGTACACTTGAACATGCTCGTGCTCGTACATGTGAAACAGTGATTTATTAAATCCCACCTCTCTCAACTAGGCCGCAGCTGGGAAGCGCACTGTGCCTAGTTACAGAACAGTTGTACTCACACTGGTCAAACAAACTAGACTTAAGCCGTCCTTCAGGAATGGCAAGTGTGAGTGCGCCCTAAAGTACGTTTTGCTGCTGCCCGCGTCCAAAGCAGCTTCTAAGTCAGTACTCCTGTCTGCTTCTCCAAACTGGCGGCATGCTCACAGTCATCAACTGTAGGTAATACACTGACTATGGAAAAGTACCTCATACAACCCCTCTTCAAAAAAACTGAACTATCTCTTTAAGAAAAAGTGACTAACTGCCCCCAATAAATAGCTAATGTCATCTCTTATCCTCCTTCCATGTCGTTCAACCCCTCCATCTTTCAGGTATCTCAGGGCCACCTGGTGATCCAGGTACACCAGGCCATAGGGGGGTGTTGAAGTCAGGCTTCCTTTTGGTCGTCCACAGTCAGTCAGTTCAGGTACCACAGTGCCCCGAAGGCACCAGTCAGCTTTGGGTGGGCTACAGTCTGGTCTACTTGGAGGGACAAGAGAGGGCTCACACTCAAGATCTGGGTAAGGGTCTGCATAAATTGATACTTTTGTTGGAAATGAGCTTATGGATCAGTGACTATTAATCTGACTAATCAGATGGTTTGTTACACAGAACCATCTGAGAAGCCATCTTTGGAAAATGATCGAGAAAGGGAAGGGACTTAAAATGTACCTGGCAGATGATTGGATGAACATCTGTCAATCAAACTCTCTGAAGTCAATCAGGAGAAGAGAGAAAACACTTTTTTTCCATTGAGAACAACCTTCAGTGTCTTTTAATGAAGAAATACTCTCCAGTTCTGATAAAATTGATGCTGTTGCAGCATCTAATCTAATAAGAGCGGCCATTTTTGTTTTGAACAAGCGGCCGCCTCTCGTGTCGTCTTCACCTCACGCTCCCCCTCCTCTCTTCACTGTCAGTAGCTTCTCACAGGATGCTGATTGGCCTATCTATCCAGAGCATATACACATTACATTACAGATTTTCATGTGACGTGTACACAATTCTTGTGTGATCTTGTGCCATCGTGAGAATTTCACTTCAATTACTTCTTTTTTTACTCTCTCTCTCTCTTGTTTTACCTCCTCTCCATTTAGGCCAGGCTGGTTCCTGCCTCCCTGTTTTCTCCACCATGCCTTTTTCCTACTGCAACAACGCTGCCTGTCACTATTCTAGCCGCAACGACAAATCCTATTGGCTCTCCACCACCGCTCCTATACCAATGATGCCACTATTTGGCCAGGAGATTAGCTCCCACATCAGCCGCTGCACAGTGTGTGAGACAGTTTCACCTGCAGTGGCTTTTCACAGCCAGGATCACACAGTCCCTGCATGCCCACATGGCTGGCGGAGTCTGTGGACGGGGTTTTCTTTCATCTTGGTGAGTGTGATATAAAGCTTTGTGTGTGTGTATGAAAGAAAATTGACATCCAATAACCTAATGTTTACTGTACATACTGCACCTTGTTTCTTCAGCACACAGGGGCAGGTGACAAAGGTGGTGGCCAGTCTCTGGCTTCATCTGGTAGCTGCCTTAAGGATTTCCGAACTCAACCCTTCATAGAGTGCCAGGGAGGGCGTGGTTCCTGTCACTACTTTGCCAACCTCTTCAGTTTCTGGCTGACTACTGTTAGTCAGACAGAGCAGTTTATCACCCAGACGCCTGGCACCATCAAGGCAGCTGACCATCAGAGACGCAAGGCCAGTCAGTGTCATGTCTGCCTCAGAGAACTATGAATGACCTCTTTTCACTTTTAATTGTAACTTGATCATTTTTAAGGAATTTCCGTCAATCAACCCATTTTGCAATATAATTCTAAGTATATTTTGATTACACTTGGCACGTGGCTTTGCAATTACTACATTTTTACCTTGATCTGAACTTTTTTATACAGTGCTGCTGTCACTGTATCCCTTTTCTTTCATTATTTTCAATGAGGTGCTATTTCTAATGATGAAAGTGTCTGATAACTGATTATCTTGCTGCTGTACCGGAAGAGTTTGTAATAATGCACCTTTTCAGCCCTGTAGGATATATATTCTGAAGAACTTTCCTTCTTCATCTAAATTTTGCTCCTCAATTAAAATGTCTGAAAAGTTTCAACAACATGAGTCATTCAGAGTTCAAAAGTAGCTTCGACGGATGGAAAACCAACCTACATGCAAAAATCCCAAGATGGGAGAATTTCAACAGGATACAGTTTTCAATTGCGGGTTTCAAGTTCATATTTATTTATTTCTCTCAACAGAACCCAAGTGACAATCAGAATACAGTACTTTTTTCCTCAAACATGTTTTTTCCTTTTCTTTTTCATAACGCAAAACAAGAGAACACTCAGTGCAATAAGACAGAGGACTCTGACAGTGCGGTGCTCTCTCTACCTTTTCACAGTGCACGTTTATACACACAAAGAGATTGTACATCATCATTATTACATTTCCAACCTTCACCCACCAGTATCATGGATGGGGCAAAGTGAATGTCTTAAAACAATCATTTTTAAAGATTCAACTTGCATACAGTGTACTGTAGCTTGGCACACAGACACAAACACACACCGCTCTCTCCCTCAGACACACTCACACATACATTTACAACACAGAGGGACCTCTGTAGCATTGATTCTCACCAGTGAGGGGGTACTGCACTTGCACTCTGAGGGCTAGCTCATTTGTCAAACCCACACTATTTTGGCAATGTTGACATTGCATTTTAATGTGCTAAAGAGAACCCATTTAGATGATGTAAGTAGGAGGTAGAGGTAGAGGGAGAGAGCAGTGGGAAAGGGAAATGTATGTAATCAGCCTGATTAAATGTGATGGAATATGATGGGTAGTGCAGATTTATTTTTTACAAAGCCTCCAAGATTTGTAGGCCGTTGTGCAACCCCTGTCTACTTGACTGGGTAGAGCTGTTGCCATGTTATAGGTCCTTACATGATTTGATCTCAAAATTGGTTGCCAGCCAATCTAATTAGGAATATTGTCAGAGACAACCAATCATGGATGACTGCGTGTCACACAGCCAGCCTCTTACCTCCCCACCAATAAATGAAAAACTTACATGGCACAGCTACCTTTTAACATTTTCAAAAATATATATATAAGCATAATCTTGAAAGTTAATTCTTAAGCAAGTGCATATGGCTATTGTAATCTGCAGTAAAATTAAGAAATGCTCTAAAAGCTCAGGTGTTGATTGTACGGGCTGTTTGTTGGCATCAAGTATTTACACTGTGTAATGGTGCTCGCAGTGTGCATGGCAAAGTAAGGGTGCTAGTACTCGCCAGCTATTGCCACCAACCCCTTTTCAAATAACCAACCGTCCAAAGTGCAACCACACCCATATCTCGCTTTAACAGGCTTTGGCTGGTTTTGGAAATTATACTGTTAATAATGTATGTTCTAATTTACTACCTCCCCAACCCACCCTCATAGTGTATCTCAGAAAACAGCGTTTCACACTTTCTCTGTCATGCCAGCCAACAGGTTTTCCTATAAAACGATTCAACCGTTTCAGAAGGCTTTTGACGTAGTGACTACACAGCTTCTTACTGTAATATAGAAATTGAAGCACACAAAGTTTCCTGTTTCTGTTCTAGGACCGACTTGTTGTACATTCTAGAACATACCGTACTGGACCAGGCATGGAGGGTGCTGGAATCTAAAGCACGTTGACGTTAACTCCTCAACTTACAATACAACAGTGAAAATGTAAAGTACATAGACAAAATGGAATAGTCCATTCAGTTTAGTGCTTTCAAGCACACAAAAAGAGTTGGGCATAAGAAAATTATGCTACTACAGTACAAGTATTAATAGATTATGCTTTCAAATGTAAAATAACCAAAACATAACATAAAAACAAACATTAGATTGCATCTACATCTACTATACATAATTTAAGCTGCTTTTTAATCCCCATCTCATTTAGAAAATATCTATTCATCAAATATCTATTCTACTAATTATATTACAAGAATCCAGTCACAGGAAATAGAAAAATATCAAATATCACCAGTGATGATAAGAAAACATGACAACCTGAACAAGCAGAAATATTGCTATGGTAACCACCATTGTCCTTTGACATCAGCGAATAATATCCCCCTGGTGCTCTTAGTGGCTGTCCTGACACCCCTGATGTTTCAGGGAAGAATCAGGACAACCCAAAGTAAGGAGGGAGTGGGTAATTGGGGGTTGTGTGGCAGGGAGGTGTATGTGTGTTGTTAATGTCAGATGGCCGTGTCCCAGAATACGGTTTTCTGTGTAGGGTAAGGGGGAGGACGGATCTTTTTGGCCCCACTGCTTTTCCCCCAGCCTGGGAGCACAGATGAACTTTCTTGCTTGCACTGACTCCGCTCCTGGTGCCTGTCCTCTTTCCTGTCCGGAGGAGGAGGCCTCTCCAGAAATCTCTGCAGGTGTGGATGTTGTCTGGAGCGGATCTCCATACAGAGGGTGCGTTTCCTCTCGATCTGTTCTAGCATGGTGGTGTCTCCACAGATCCATGGCATCTGGGGCATCTGAGGGTTAGAGTCAATGCATTAAGTGAAGTTCAAAGTTAGCTGCACATAGACCAATCAAAAGCTATATAGAAAACTTAAAACATGGCTCTTAAGTATTTGTCTACAGGGCTTGACACTAAGTTTTTTTGCTCACCAGCCACTGTGGCTAGTGGTTTTCAAAAGTTACTAGCCACTCAGCATTCTCACTAGCTACAAATTTGTATATATAGTATATTAAGACAATACATGCCCTGTATAAAGGGCAGCTTCTTATCCATATAGAAAAAAATGGTGCAGGGATGCAAAAGATTAATTAGAGAGATAACTATACTGAAAAAAACCTGCCAAGATTAATACTGTCTGTTTAAATCATCATAATCACTGAAGTCTAACGCAATTCAAATACATACAATTCATAAAACATAGAATATTTAAATACTTTTAATTGAAAGCCATAGTAATTACTCTATATACAGGATATCTAAGCAGCAATCATGTTCATCAGATGCATCTCAAAACATTAGACAACATTTTTTTCCCACATATGAGTTACTGAAACTTTGTGTTCTTTTAAAGTTTCAAATTTGAAGTTTGTATTAATCACAAACAAAACCCCTTTGCTTTTACCCCATACAATTACCTAATACAATCTGCGCATCATACGTTAGCCACTCTCTAACTGCCTTCCACTTGTCATTGAAGACTCTTTTCTTTTTCCACCACATATTGCTAATCACGTCTGGATCTAGTTCTCCAGTTGTAGCTGTGTTTCTCAACGTAACTGGTTTTTTTTTGTTCATCCAACACTGAAGTGTGTCCATCACGAGTGCTCATGGGAGTTATAGTGTCATTGTATCACTTTGCCAACAGTTTATTAATCCAGGTGACCTTTGAGAAGACTACAGTTAAATTCAACCAGCCAAAGTGGTTAGTAGGAGCAACTGTGTAACCCGCCACAGCTGAAATTAACACCTGCCAAATGCTGGTGTTAATGTCAAGCCCTGTTTGTCTATAACATTAAATAATTATTCATGACTCAAGCAACAATCAAAGTAAAAAAAAAAAAAACAGGTATTATCTGAGAAACAGTTTCATCAAGACTGTGCGGGTGTAGTTTGATCAGATCTA
Source organism: Echiichthys vipera (assembly GCF_963691815.1). Classification (NCBI taxonomy): domain Eukaryota; kingdom Metazoa; phylum Chordata; class Actinopteri; order Perciformes; family Trachinidae; genus Echiichthys; species Echiichthys vipera. Next base: position 15,919,346 of record NC_139840.1, read on the forward strand.
ATTAACAGTAGCCAAATAATGAAGAAATATAAAATAAATTGGTCGCACATCACAGGGTCTCCAATTATCCAATTATTTAGATGCAACAAATAATTGAAATAAATAAATAAATTATGCTTGGTGCACTTAAGGACAAACCTTGAGATCATTCATCAGTTCAGCCCAATTTTTCAATTGAAAAACTAGTGAGTAATGGAGTATGGAGCACATTTTCAGGGCTTGCAACTGGCCAAAAATATAAGTAAATAAACACAAAACTGTATACCTGACTTTGATGTGTCTCTGCTGCTTTCCTTTGTGGAGTTCCGATTGGGGAGGGGTTAGCAGGCATAGAAGGTGAGCGGCCATACTTCTGTGCTGCTTTCAGATCTACAAAGGCAGGGGAAACAACACATATGGTCATATGTATTAAGAATGCTTTTTGCCACATATACAAAGGTTATAGGACCAATTGTAGATTATCTTTTGAATAAGGGGTTTTAACTCTCACCATTTCCCGTTCCTGTGGTCATTGGGGGGCTACCGGATGATCTCCCATGGTGTGTAGGTGTCGTTGTGGACGAATGCTGCCCTGAAACTGTGCTGCCATTCCTCTCATGTGCTTTTGATTGGTCTGTGCTGTAATTTACTCTCTTTTCTCGTCTGGGTGTGCCATCTGATCTGTATCCCCGTTCTTTATTATCACACCTATACTCCATTGCAGAAGGGCTCTTGGGGCTTTTGGTGCTCTTGACATCATAATGATGCTGCTCTGAGCCATTCAGACTTCTGTCTTTGCTGTCCCGCCTCACTTCGAGTCCAGTTCTGCTCAGATCTTTACTGTCCTGCCTGGGCAGAGGAGGAGGAGGGAGATCTCCTCCGTTGTGGGAGCTCCGATCTCTCCCCTCATGCTTGGATTCAGAGCTGTAGCCGACCCTGTCCTTGCTGTTTCTGCTCCTGGGTGTTTCTTGTCTGGGTAGGATCTCAGGTGGCTGCTCTATTCTGCCTTCATGTCTATGTTCCATGTCATTTCCTGCTCTCTCTTTGCCATCCTGCTGGGGCAACAAATCAGGCCGGTGGTCTTTGCTATCATGCCTGTATTCTGCTGCAGTTCTAGTTCTGTCTTTGTTCTCTTGTCGGGGGAGAAGCTCGGGTGGCTTGTCTCTGCTTTCATGCTTTGAGTCCACAGTGTTCCTGGCTCTTTCTTTGCTATCTTGTCGTGGTAAGAGCTCAGGTGGCTGATCGAGCAGTCTCTCTCTGCTTTCATGTCTGGAGTCTACACCGTTTCTTGCCCTTTCCTTGCTCTCTTGTCTTGGTAACAGCTCTGGTGGCTGATCAAGAAATCTCTCTCTGTCTTTGCTGTCCTGTCTCAACAAAGACTCCATTCCATGTCCCCCGCCCCGATCTTTGCTGTCTCTTCTTACTATCAGGTCACCATTACTAAGCCCTCTGTCCTTGGAGTCTCTTCTTATTAACGGGATGGGCTCTACACTGCTGCAGCCCTGGTCCCTGCTATCCCTGCGAACAAGTGGCGCATCTGCACCGCTATAAGGACGGTCTTTACTGTTGCGTCTATGGGGAAGTGGTTCTACATTGCTGCTCCCTCTTTCTTTGTCTTTATCTTTGTCTCTGTCTTTGTCTTTGTCTTTGTCTCTGTCTTTGTCTTTGTCTTTGTCTTTGTCTTTGTCTCTGTCTCTCCGGTGAGAAGACTCTTTGCTGTGGCGATCCTTGGAGTCTCGCTTGGACTCCTTACTGTGACTGTGACTGTGGCGCTCTTTGCCCTCACGCTTTGACTCACTGTGAGACTTGCTTTTGGACTCAGCTAAAAAAAGAACAGCAAAAAAAGAATTAGCAAGACAAACACTTAAATGATTGTACATCCAAGCTTAGTTTGCAGTAGTTAAAAATGCATTGTAAATATATATTTTTCAGTTATTTACAAATAAATTGTCAATTTCATATTTCAGAGGAAAAATACAGAAAGAATACTGTTTTCAGTGTCACGTTTCTGCACAACCATCATTTATCCTCTAGGTGTCACTCACTACTCACTGAGGCAGCTGCATTAAACAGTTGGAGTCAGCTGAGCCAATATGACCCTAACAAGTAGTAGACGATATATCTATAATTTTTCTTTTTTCAGTTCAATTAATTCAAATAATTTTTATTTTATTATTTATTTTTTTAAGTTGACATTCTACTTTTTCCACTGTTTTCTTTCACCCTTAAATCTTCAAAATAATACACATGACTCGTGACATATCTCATCAATAGGTTATTGATATAAAATATTTGCAAAAACCACTGCCATCGGATGTCACTGTGTTTAACTTTCCAATTTCTTCATGCACAATTACATTGTGTGCTCTGTCTCTTCTTTAGCATACATATAATAGTCCAGGCTGTGTGCAGAGAAAATGCTAATATGAAACTGTATGTATGTCACTGATTCATTGATCAATAAATACATTATAGATCATCACTGCACAAATAAAAATACATGTGTGTGATTGATTCCCATGTAGGCTGTGCCTCTATAGGCTGTGCCTCTATAGGGCTTCTATATAGGCTTTAAGATACAGTACCATGCACACACAATCTTTATCATGCCCATCCCTTGTAATGTTATGTGTCATACATGGCTTTAGTGTGTGTGTGTGTGTGTGTGTGTGTGTGTGTGTGTGTGTGTGTGTGTGTGTGTGTGTGTGTGTGTGTGTGTGTGTGTGTGTGAGAGAGAGAGGGAGTGTGGTGATTAACCAGTTGGTAAGTGGGTCAGACTAGCTGTTGCTGCCTCTATCGCCTCAGAAAAGGAGAGAGAAAAAAAATCTACCTCCATTCATTGTGTACCCTACCCTGTATGTGCAGCCAGTCACAGTGCAACACACACAACCTGTCAGTCCTTTAGCACCATGTGGCGCTTGTACAGAAGTGTTGAGATAGAAAAATTAAATTTAAAATCTAAAGAGCTGTCAGCACAGCTCACCCTTGATGTATAGAAAGTATATGCAAACCGTTTACAAAACCATATGGTGCTAGAGAACAAAATACTGTCAAAAGTCTTAATTGGTAAGACATCATAAGACTTCCTGATACCTGAATGCACCCCTTGACAACCTAACCATCACTTAATGTAAGTCAGTAATTTAAGATATATATTCAAGATAATGCATATCAATTGTAGAATTAAACAGCAAAAGTGCAGCTATGGGCACAGGTATACACCAAGCAGAAGATGCATTTATCAGTGAAGTCAAAATAGCAAGAAATCATAAACTGTCTCAGCTTCCACTGTCCCGATCTACCCAGCTGCCACAGCTACCTGATTGGCTCAATCATGAGTAGAGTATGTGCTGATTGGACAGAAAACAGAATCTGAAATTCTCTGATCAGTGCAGATTTGTAGTTCAGAGCCACAGCTATGCCCATCAGGGAGCTCATTGCTCCATCGTAGACCGGCATGCCCTGAGCTGTGATTGGCTGCATTACCCATCTGCAAATAAGAAACAGGGATTTCTCCTTCTTCCGCTGTTGCTATGTTGTAGTTGCTAAGAGCATTGAGTAAGGATGGATGTGTGGACTCTTAGTAGTTCTTATATGATTTATGGAAAAATGCTGGAATTCATTTTAGTTTTGGAGCATTTAACGAAGGGGTTCTGGTTCCACTTTTAAAAATAATTTTCACATTGTACAGCTCAGCTCTGAAGGGTACAATTCATGTCAAACCTCACTCTAAATAATTAGATGCTCTATAATCATTTATTAGTGACCCTTTTAAAATAATGCATGACATGCCTCTGCATAAATTATACTATGCTTCATGCATTTATGAAAGAACCTCTAGCTTATTTAGTTTGGTTTAATCCCTTCAGTCATATACCTTTTATTAATTTACATTAGTTTTCTAAAAAAAATAGTTGATGCATTATGCATGAGGATGAGAATGTTAATTTATTTCTTGCCATGTGACATCATATGATAATGTGAGCGTAAGGTATTCAGGGTTTTTGCATCTTTTTGGTAAACTTTAAGGAATTTGTGCACATATATCATTATGAGCAAATGATATCTTAACAGTTGCATTCATTTTGGCAGAGTCTTGAGTGTGGCATGGCTATCTGTATTTAAACATGATGTTTACATATTTAAAAGTAATGCTGCCTGATGGCCTAATGCCATTAGTAGGTTTGAGGGACCTGCTGTCCGCTTTAGTCTCTAATCCCCTCAGATTAAATCATACGATCTGTATCAGACTTGGCTTGCTGGGCCTAGATTAAACAAATGGATGGTTGCAGAGAGTGCCACAAACATCATGCATGGTGCTGTAAACGTGGTGCATTCTCTGCACAGCCTACTAATTTAGCAGAGTTAAACTTGTGAACGGAAATCAGGGATAAATTACACTGATTAGGGAAATGAAGACTGTGTTTGCTCCAGAGTTTACTGCAGCCAAAGCGTTTAGACAATAATACGGTCCATGTTGTCCATAGACGCTCTTGGACGTCACCCCTGCTCTCTGTCTGTTTGCAGCCTCACCTCTTTAGTGTTTGTAGGGTTGCTTTTTGTCTCTCTTACAAAATAAGGATACGTACATACAGATTAAGATATATAAAGCTGATGCAGTTACTAAAGAGACATCTTTGAATATCAGCCCATATCTGTGCCCTTTGCTGCACTGCATTCCAAAACAAGGGGACAAATGTGTTAAATGACTTACTCTCTCCAGGCTCTTTAGACTTCCTGCCGCTGGAATTTTTCTTTAGCATGTTCCTGCCAGTTGTGAAAAGGTTGGTTAGTTCGTCCAGTGGGCTGGTGGGTGTCCGTGAACGCCCTGTTGACACATTCTGCATAGAGCCATGGAGTCGACCCACACCGTCTTGAGGTGGTGAGCCTTTTCCATGAGGAGTGGCAGAAGCGCTCCGTGGTAGACCCCCAGGAAAGGGCATCGGAGCGTCAAAGGGAGGTGTACGCATGAGGCTGAGAGGTGTGAGACAGCGGCCCATGCTGACTGGCGATGGGCATGCAGAGTGGCTACGCTGATAGGAGGATGAGGAGGAGGATTTATAAAGGGTACAGGGTAGAGGAGGCGCAGAGGAGCGTCCAGAGACGGTGAGGGTTGGGGTGGCAGTGAGCTCCCTACGGATGTGTGCAGAGGAGGGTGGCTCAGAGGAGGATGTTGGAGATTTGCTGTAGGATTGATTCTCCAGCATGGGCAATTTGGCTACATCTAGAGGTGTGAGGGGAGACTCGTCTGAGTTGGGCGAGCATTGGGCCGGCGCTGGTGGGAATACCAGCAGCGGAGGGCGATGGGTGAGTAAATTAGGAAAGGGTGCAGGAATGTCACAGAGTGGAATGTTTCGAGGTGTGGAGCAGCGACTCAGAGGTTCAGGGTCATAGGGTGCCGGGGTGGGGCATGCAGAGCGACATCCCACAGGGTCAGTGCGGTACTCCATATCGTCCAAAACTGGATACTTCATCTCCTCGTACACAGACTCTCCTGGCTCCTCATCCTCACTTTTCAGGGGTTCTCGTGCTCCGACATCAATCCCACCCATCTCTATGTAGACAGGTTCATCTTCACAGTCATCTGTAGGGCTGTCATCACTCTGTGGGGGTGATGAGTTGCGTTCGCAGGGGGAGGTGACATGGTGGAGCGGTCTGGAGGGGCAAACCCCGCCGCCTCCATGGCTCTTAATGTAGGACTCATCGAAGGAAACACTCAGTTGTGTGTTGGGGTTCCTTTTAGGTTTGGGTGGCGGCACCCTCCTGCAGTCCTCACTGCATCCTTGAGCTGCTGACGGACACAGAGAGAGAGAGTCTAAACAAAACCCATTGGAAAGAATCACATTCACAAGCACTAGATGACAGAAGGTATACTGTATAATCTGACAGATATTGAGTTATGCTATGATGCAATATTATGCAAAATAATGCTGTTCCATTACGCTTCTGTTGCTGCTTTAAAAACAGCTATCACACACACTACTAACACAATACTGAATTTGACAAAAATCTATTTTTATGAATTATTCTCATTAATATATAGCCTACTGCAGTGTGGGTCAGATGTAGGTCAACGTTTATAGCTGAGAGCAATATCTTGAGTCAAATATATGGAAATAGTCGAGGCATATGCATGTTTCTAGGTCACATATACGGCAGTGGAGCAGTATAGTATCTGGGTCACAAACACTGAGGAACTTCTTTATGATAGTGGTGACGTAGCATTGCAGTGTGAATCTTTTTAGATGTGGTGCAGTGAGGCTATGGTATAGTGTTCACGTCAACTAGATACTACAGTACAGTGCAGTCCCAATGCTAGTTTACTCCCAGTACAGAGCACTCTTAACTACTGAGTTGCTCACAGTGTATTTCTAGGTCAGACACTGGGATGTTTGGACAGGAGTGTCCTTTTTCTCTGACAGACAGGGGGGTATAAGTATAGTTAAAAGCCAGGCCATGTCTGAAATCGGAAAACTGCAGATTTTTCATTTTTAATAATTCAGATGCCAGATGGACCAGACACACGCATGCTTCCCGTAACTGTATGACTCACCACCATCTCTACATGCACGCACACATACACGCAGTGCACATGCCCACATGACCACATGCACACACACATACACGCAGTGCACATGCCCACATGACCACATGCACACACAAATACACGCAGTGCACATGCACGCACACATACACGCACTGCACATGCCCACATTCAGAGCGGGAAATTAGGACATGCATGTAGACATTTTATACCACAATAACTATGAAGTCAATCTTTTTAGAAAATGGGGTGTGCAACTAACTAACTCTCTGTCCTTGTTTTATGTTGCATCTGAATGTATAGTTTGCTAGGATATGTTGCAGTAAATTAGTGAGGTATTGATAGCTAGGTCTTTAAACTGAGAACAGTGGGTAATACTAAAGCCCATTCTCCTTTTGGTTCTATTTTCTCCTCTATATCATTAATATGGTGTTAACAGAAGATTTGGGTCAACCCAGATGTGTTTCTGGTATGTGTTTGATTGGACTGACACATTCTTGTGTACTCTTTCTTCCTTTCTTTGTGTGCGTATGTGCATACAGTAATAAGTATGTACAAACTATGCCTCTTTTGATTTACCAAATGCATTATTACACTAACAGGTTTGCATGGATTTTCAGATCTGTTTTCAACACTGATGATGAATCTGTCCCTCCAAACATCTCTGACTTCCTGTGCCTTCTCTTCTCATCTCTCTATTGCTCCCTCTTTTCCCCCTCCCCCTGCAGCGGATGTGTTTACCCGCAAACCCCCTCCCCCTCCCTCTCCTCCTGGGGAAAACGAAATCTAGGTCAATCGCTCCTCCTGAATGAATTCTACTCTGACAAGCTCCTCCCCTACCCGCTACAGCGCCAGCTACAGAGCACGCAACCCTCCCCTCAGCCAGGGACACCCCCACACTCTCACTCTGATTGGCTCTGAAGCCTCAGACTTCAGCATCTCTAGAGCCCCATTGGCTCGAGCTGCTCAGTGATTCTGTGATTGGCTGGGATGCAGGGGGTCTTGTTTCTGTGGGATGGTTGCCGTGGTGCCCAGGAAGATCTGTGTGCACATAGAGAGATCCCCACCAATCTGAGCCAGGCTAGGCGACTCCCTAAACATCACGTTGGCAACGAAGCATCCAAAATGATACAGAGTCAAAGCTTCCTGCAACTTCTAAATCTTTTTGCTCTCACAGACACCTGCCTCAAAGACTATTATCATACTCTTAATATATGTTGAATTTTGCAATGCTTTTTAGTTTATTTGTGCTCATGAGCTGTTTCTAATAAAATGTCAATGCGTGTATTTGCTACAGCAGTGATTGTGTCTGTGGCAACATTGTATCTGAGAGAAACATTACTTTTGCTCAATTAATTTAGGTTCTATTCCTTAAAGCTTTTTTGAAACTGAATTGATGTACTATGTACTATTATGCCCTCTTTTTCACCCATAGCCAACCAGGCTATTGTTTGTTTATTTTGCTCCGAAAAACAGAAATTGCTGCAGGGTGCTTCTCCTGGAACTTGATCAAGGCATCTCTCAATTTTAGCCTTTCCAGTTTTAACTGGAGGGAAAATTGCTTGGCCTTCATTGGTAATTGGCCTTGTAGAAATCTATAAGTCAGTTTTAAATAAGGTAATAGAACTGACCGATAACAACTGACAACTGACCAATAACCTTTTATAGCCAGCACTATCTTCTTGGGTGAAGTCACTGGAGCTTCAACTTACTATGCAAAACATGTTACTATACTAATGTTAAAAGGATTTTACTCCCAGCAATGGAAACTGGGACAGTATTCAAAGCACTGGAAACCTACTGAGTGAAAGATATATATAGTGGATATATATATAACAACTGATGATTACATGCATGAACAAAGATTACATTTATAAATATCTGTTTCTGCTGTGAAAATTTGAGCATTTGACATCTTCTATTACTCTTCAAGAGTCTCAAAATAGAACATGAGTTAAACTCCTCAATAAACAGAATCCACCATGGCCTTAAAGTGCAGCGAACACAAAACACAAAACACAAAATGATGTAGGAGGCAAAATTTTCCAAGCCCAGAGATTATGAAAATTGATTCATATGCATCCCATTATGATACCCTCGCTCGTAGCTCAACATGTTAGTATAAAATTCCTATACTATCTGATTTATCTGTGGGGCAGGGGAAGATGAATATTTGTGAGTAAAAGTAAAACAAAGTCATCTTTCGACATTTCTTTAAGATTTTGGCATTGGCAATTGCTGTAGGCTTATTTATTTATTCTGGAATATGTCTACATTGGTCCGTTGTCATCCAAACATACTAAGAAAAGATTTTTCAGTATAGTGCAGCACTTGTTATTTTAAGCATCCCTTCATATGCAGTTCATCACATATTTATTGTCGTCTAGTGCACCCCAAATATTTTAACTATGGTTTAACACTATTGTCTTTTAAACATCGATTTGCCACAGTGGTACTTAGTGTGAAGTATGCAGTCAATAGCTAGATGTCTTATCAATGTAGGAGAAACAGTGTTGAGGAGGGCACTGCAGAATGCAGCTATATATAGCACAGCAGTTTGGTGTGAAGTGCCACCACCACTCACCGTCACATCTCTCCCCACGGCAGGTGGACGTGGGACTGTGGTCCACCGCCTCAGACGACATGCTCAACTTGGTGGCCGGGTCCCTCCTGGGCTTAGGTGGGGGCTGCTTCCTAGAGGTCGGGCTTCCCACTTCCTCATCTCCTCCGCCCCCACTGTTCCCACCGCCGACAGAGTGGAGAGACTGGGAGCGTACGGAGAAGCCCTGCCCACAGGCAAGTGCATGCGGGTGGGGCATGGGCATGCGCTCCTGGGGTTCTGGCATGGTAATGGAGCCCATACGTAAGTGCTTGCCTTCAGTTGCAATGTCCTCACCTGTCCTAAAACAGAAAGCCAGAGAAAGAGAAAGGATAGGGGGATGAGGGAACCGAAATAAATTTATAAATATAAACAATAAAAACATGATATCTAATGCAAAAGAATAAAACACACATCTAAAATGTACTAAATATCATATTAGTTTACATTACTGTAACTGAAAGAAAGAGACATCCCCTGGAAGCTGTTCTTGTCAGAAGACACTAAAAATAACACATACCTGCCCTTACATACAAAGTCATCATGACATGTGAGTGTATGTATGTGGGTTTGCTGACTTAACAACAACAGGCATGTTAGTGCCACTGAAAACAGGGCCTCTTTCAGGGCAAAGCATTGATTTGAGTTTAACCCTGGATATGACCGATGATGCTCACACAACCACACACACACACAACACCATGAAAGTCCCCCGCCTGTACAGAATCAATCCCTGTAAATGGATGATTGCCCTGAATGGAGCGTTAATGATGTCTGAGTGTTGTGTGATAATTGGAGGGTTGTGTGTGTGTGTGTGGGTGTGTGTGTGTGTGCGTGTGTGTGTGTGTGTGTGTGTGTGTGTGTGTGCGTGTGTGTGTGTAAATGTAAAAGTAAATGAGCTCATGAAAATGTTTTTTAGAAAATACATGATAAATGTGCAATCTATGCACACTTGATCTTTGCACTTGATGCTGCCATTGCATGTAAATATTTAAACAAAGATTGCATGAAACAAGATTAATTTGCATGTGTGGCTTCACAAATCTCTATTTTGGTGTGAGTGTATGCAAGTGTGTTTGTGTGTGTTTGTGTGTGTGTGTGTGTTTGTGTGTGTGTGTGTGTGTGTGTGTGTCAGTTTGTGACCTCTCAGTGTGTGACTTTGCTGACTCTGACTCCCTCCCGGCCAGCTGCTGAACAGAAGGCACTTGGTGGGGTGGGTTCATTGGTCAGGGGCTTAACTTTGCCTAGCAACTGGGTACCCATAGAAACCAGACACAAAACCAGCTACCATTGCACATTAATAATAAAGCGCACATGCACATGATGTACATATTGTAATCACATCATATTTTGTTTTTACGATGCCAGTGATGATACAAGAAAAAGGCACCTGGTGCAACCTGTAGAGCCACATTACCAGTGTTATTTGAAAGAAAGCAAATGGGGGGGGGGGGAGTAAACATCAAATCACATGTTTAGAAGTTATGAATGCATATTCTGTACAAAAATATCAAGCATCCTATTTTGAGCAATAATATCTCTGAAAGAAGTCGAAATCTGCCATGGCATTCACCCTCTCTCGCATTCACCCTCTCTCGCTCTTATATGTTTTGGGACTGTAGCTGCTGTCATTGTGTGCATGCACGCCCATATACATGGATTGTGTGTGTGGGTGGACGGGTGTGACTGGAGTAGTGGTGACTGGATTATTTATAGGATATTTGCCCAGTGATTGGCCAGAGGACAGACCACAGGTGCACTTGGACCAGTTGGACTTGACTTGTCGTCGGCAGCAATGGCTCTCTCACTGTGATACCATGTGACAGGAAAAACAAACAAAACACTAGGAGAACGTATGCATGTGTAAACGGGTAGAAGAGAAAGCAGTCGTTTGGGATTTGAATCACATGTAAATATGAGGAAATTTAAGTGTGTGTTGTTTTTTTTCGTTTGTGAATATGTGTGCACGTTAAGGCAAATTTGCAGGCATCTGTGAGTGTGTGTGTGTGTGTGTGTGTGTGTGTGTATGTGTGTGTGTGTGTGTGTGTGTGTGTGTGTGTGTGTGTGTGTGTGTGTGTGTGTGTGTGTGTGTGTGTGTGTGTGTGTGTGTGTGTGTGTGTGTGTGAATGTGTGTGTGTGTGTGTGTATGTGTCTGTGTTTGTGTATGTGTGTGTGTATAAACTTCTGATGAAATACAAGAAAAGAAAACCAGAGTGAGATAGCAGCAGACAGGAAGGCCCGCCTCACTCAAACCTAACGTGCTGATCTGATTGGCCTATGGCTGTTCCAGCTGTCACCAGGCAGAACACATCGCCTGCAACTGTGCTCACACTTAATCTCTCTCTAACAGGTCTCCCCCCCACCCCACCCCAACTCTTAAACACATTTTCTCTAACAAGCCCTTTTACCCTTACACAATCACAGAGACCTTTTGTTATTTGCCTTTCTCACACACTATATTCTATTTTTCTGTTGTGCGTGTCCATGCATGTCCATGCATGCACATGTACACAAGCACGTGCTTGCACACACATATCACATGCGAGCACGGACATGAGTCCCCCACGCTCTCTCACTCTCAGTCAGTTCTTGTCAAAATGGGTCGTCTCATTGACCTACTTATAGGCCTCATGAAAAATCCAGTTATTTTTTTAGACTCTTCCTCCAGTGACTGCGTATTAATATTTTAGCTTTGGCAACAGCTGAGAGACAGTGGAAGGATAGAAGGACAGTAGATGCCACTTTCCTCAGGCATCGTTATGTCCCATTCACCAATTTACTTTGCAGGCCCGCATCAGACTGCTAATGATGATGGAAGCAGGGACACTTGGCCGGCAAGTGATGAAAGAAGTGTTTTTTTTAACTTTCCCTTTCTGGTGCATGAGGTATAACATTAAATTATAAGTCAGCTTTGATCATGCAAGAGATATACAGCACGTATACTGTACAATGCACTGTCTAGAGAGAATCAAAGTGACAGCGGAGAAACAGCTCTTTTTGAGCGGCAGGAACTTTTGACAAAAACGTGACAGGGTTCAAAGTGTTTCTGAATAAATGAGATAAGAAGAACCACATCTGGTCACATAAAAAGAAGCCCTCAAAAGCACATCAATGTAATCATCTGATGCACAGCTAAAACTCTCAACAGCTGCTAATACTTTGTATCGTGTCAGACAGACTGACCAAACAGAGATGATTTTTGGATTCCATGACAACATTGCCCTGCATTTCTCATAAGCCTTTCCACTGCGTACTGATCATTATTAGATGAATTGTTTGATCATAAAGTGGGAAACAAGTGTTTCTGTTTCTGTACAGTTGAAATAATATGCATCCACTTGATTAATGTCCTCAAACAACAAATGGTAATGCTTTCTTCTGTTGTAACAATGTACCTTTTCAAAAGAGTCATCAGTCCTAAAACTCAATAAGAAATGATATTATTTCATGTTAGAGTATAGAAACAACCCCTAAAGAAAATGTATGAACCATGTTCATCGCTCTTGACAACGGCGACAAGGCACACAGATTTCTCCAAACTCCTCTGCAATGTCCCTATATCATCCCAATGACTCTGTGACGCCTAGAGCTTCCTATTTTACCCCACAACATAAGCATGCCGTATCCACGTGCTAGTCACGTTGTAAGTGCGTGCCTCTTATTCGCTCAACTTTCGGGATGCCACACAGTGATGTCACTGCACACAGCTCTAATTGCTTGCTCATCACAATGTGAAACAGGGCACAGCGGCACATGTGACTAATTTCCTCAAACTCTTACGGGTGTTACAATAACTCCTCTACAATGATACAACTTTCTACACAGTTGGACAATACCCTTCCAACATACAAGATAGTTAGATCTACACATTTAAATCCCAACAGCATACTGTAACCAGAGGTCTGTTGGATTCCCATGCTAACACACTTTCTGTCACAGCCCAACCCAGTCCTTAATTCTAAACGCTCTAAATGGAGAAGCGACGACCTACATCCAAGGACAAGTCCCAAATAAGTCTAAAAGTGAAAAATTAATTATCCTCTATAGATTGTGGGGTGCACCAGAGCACACTGGCAACCCCCAAAATATAGCAACCTTCTGTTACCATAGGGACCCTCTGGCCACTTGTCCCAATTCCTTACAACCTCTTCCTGAAGTGAACCCTGTGACATTCTTCCATTTACAGAGAATAATCCCACTGGTGAGCTGTAGCAAGACTCTATTTGATGTGTGTATTTTATAGGATATCTCTGTGCAATACCTTTATCAATGTCTCTGTTTTTCCTTTTTAGAAGCACTTTGGTTTTTTTCCTACCTCCTTATGGCTTCCTCCTGTTTTCTCTTCTTGTCGTTTTTCTCCTGCAGGAATGTCCTATTTCTCTCATTCCTTGCGTGGTCCAAGTTCTGAGTTAGCAGGCCGTTGTAGGCTCTCAGCCCATTCTCCTCAACATACTGGAAAAAGCGGAGAGTTTCCTCCTCTTTGGAGCTCATCATTCTTCAAGTGTTCCACAGCATTCTGAGGAAGACAAAGAGAACATGTTAGTGATAATTGTTTTCCTTGAAGAGATAGATGCACACAATACTGCTAGTATATTGGACTATCATATCATATATGAGTATCTGAATGCAAAACGAGCATGGTGTTGTGTCAGTAATCATTCTCTCAACCTTAAATTTTTCAAGGTCAGCCTTGGTTAGATGAAGCAAGATTGCATCAGCACCATTGCAATGTCACACAGTTGAGTTTGTGTGATGTTGCTGGTGTTTTTAATGTTCCTGTCGGTTGCTGTGGAGTTCATGGCCTATGAATGAGTAAATGTTTTCCCTGGAGGGTTGCAACATCTTTCTCCATTCTTCATTGTGCAAACATACTTACACAAACACAAATTCACATGTAAATTTGGAAACAGCCAAGGGACTCACTATCCAGCTACAGTTTCAGTTTTCTTATTGGTTGTGTTCATTTTCTCATTTGTGTTTGCACATTTTCTGGCTGAAATTATTGGCTTTAACCAAGTGAGTGTCTGAATGAAGCTGAAAAGGGCTTTCATCTTCTGCAGTTGCAATATGTGCTGGGCTCAGATGTGAAAATATAGTACTCCTGAGACCAACCACACAGATTAAATGAACCACGCTTACTAGACTGTGATGCACGGCTTTGCATACGCGAATATCATCATCGATCTTCTGTTTAAGATCTAAAATTAGTCTCCTCTTGAGTTGAACCTTGCTGCCTTTTGATTCTGTAAAAAAGGCTATTATTGTCTGACAGCATCACTGTCATAAGAGAGAGTGTGGATGTTTCTGTCAGGAAAAGCCTCTTCAATAAAACATCCACATTGCTGCAATCATACTATGATTCACTCCTTAATGTGACTAATTTTAAAACCGCATAGTTTGCTGCCATTGAAGATCCAAACACACATGGAGCAGCTAATTATGTGATTCAGCGTGCATGCGTGTGCATTATGCATTTGCCTGAAAACCTGTGCAACGGCAGGCATCATACTATATGTTATGTGCAACAGCCACATATGAATTTGGAGAGGTCAGTGGTGGAATGGAAGAAGACTGTGCATGCTTTTATGTAGGTCAGTGTTTTCAGATCAGCCTAAGACTCATGCTTGTTTACGTGTAGGAGAAGCACTGAGCGTGAGGGTGCGTGGGGAGGGGGAGGGGGTCTGTGATAACTGTATGTATGTTTGTGTGTAGGGAGTCCAGGGCAATGAGGGGGGTTTGGGGGTGGGGGGGGGGGGGCAGATGGAGATTGCAGGGCCAACTGAGAGACTAGCCATTGTCTGGCCATCCTCAACATCCTCCTAACTTTTGTCTGTCTATCAATAAGTCCAGCATGGTGCCTAGGTCCGTGGGTTTATCTTCCTTTCCCTTTAAGGCATCCTCATCACTCGTTAGCATAGGTTTATACAGGCGTGACTAGAGGACTGATAAGAGCCAACAGAACAGATGGAATCACCATCTTGGAGCAGAGTTCAAACTAGGGCACAGAATCTTGGAGTCAAATAGTGCAGAGTTTTCCTCCACTGATTATCAGGTCTTATCACCGGTGCACAGGCACAGCCAGAGATCTGGAGCTGTACAAAGGAATTAAATGTTGGTTTCTAGGGGAGGTGCATCAGTTAGATGTGTTAAGGTTGCAGCAATAGGAAGGCACAGTTCAAACAATGTTTGAGCTGAATTAAGCCTGCCTGCCTAATCCCTGTAAGCCTGCAGCAGCACTCTGCACTGGAATCAGCTTGTTTATCACACTGGTTGGTTTTTTTTACCAACCCAGCCTTTCACACTGGATTGTCCTCCCATAACTCATCAATGTAAAATTACTATTCTTATTTGATATCTATCTCTGATCTCTATGGCATATAACCTGTCAATTGAGCAACCCCTTTTGCTAATTTTGAGCAACCCGTTTTCCTCTACATTCTTACTCTTTCCCTTGCATTAAATGCATCTCATCTCTTCTCCCTCCCTTTGCCCCAGTTGACATTGGTTGCAACAGTTGGAACACAGAGGTGCACTTTGCTTTAAAGTAAATGAAAGTGGCACACCGTTTCTGTTTCCAGGCAACCATGTCATAGGAGAAGGGCAGCGTGGACATTCTAGAGACACAATGTCAAAAAAATTGCAAGGCCAATAGTTTGGTGACAACATGCATGAGCGCTTGTGTATGCACACACACACACGCACACACACACACACACACACACGCACACACACAGACAGACACAGACACACAGACACAGACACACACTCCGACACACACACACACACACACATTGGTGCAGCACAGTGGACCAAGTAAAGGTTAAACTGTAAACCCAGGCACACGCAGGTGCAACACTGTTTTTTATGAATTTTATGTGGATGTGAGTAGAAAAACAATTTTGCATGCACTATGATGTGTATAGCATGAGCATTTTCTGGCATATGTGTCGGTTTATGGGTCATAGAGTGTTATGATGCATACTTACAACGGGGCTGTGTCCCTGCTTTTTTGTGGACCAACGTGTCTTCTGTCTTCCCCTGATGAGTCCAGTGCACGCTAGTGAACTCTGACCTATGCTGGAGCACCCATGCACTATTCCACATAAAGCCACATAGACTTCCATCCATTGTATGGTCCAACTGATTGACCTGCTAGAATGAGTCCCTGTGACCCAGGTTTAGGCTGGTGCTAGCGGGGAGCTGGGCCATTGGGTGCCCAGCCCAATGCTCCCTCCTCTGGGCAGAAAAGGGAAATGCGACCCCTCCAGTCCAGATGGTGCCAAATTCCTAGCCAGGTGGCAGCTTCACTGCTCCACACATCTGCACATTCTAGAGACAGAAGGAAGACACAGCATAGCAACAGACCGCACCCGCAACCGCAAGCATGATACAAATGCACACGAGCACTCTCAAACACTCACATCAAACTCCCCTTGCAGTTTCAGACCAGGCACTCGCAGTCTGTGGAATGCTTATCCTCAAGATCTGTCTCTTCCTCTGCTTTAATATGTCCAAATGCACAAAATGTCTCAGTGTCGCATAGGTGAAAGGAATCTTCGTCCACAGTGCCCTGAAGGTTGAGAGTGAGGTAAATCAGACTGATGGTATGGATTCCCTGCCGGCTCCTTCTGCCCTGCTCGTCCGCACAGGTCTGTACAGTCGTCTGTGCTTAAGCAGATGACACCGGCTTCCCAACTATAGATCACAACAACAAGAACACGCCCACTGCCTACTGTAGACACCTATTAGAGTCACCCGCTCTCTCCCTCTCTCTCTCCGTCCTTTTCCTACACTCCTATTCCTCTTGCTGTGTGCTTTTCAACTCATCTTCCAAAGCACTGATAGCAGAGTCTCTTTCTTCAGTTAGCCTTTTCTTTTTTCTTTTTTTGGGGGGTGGGGGGGGGGGGGGTGGGGTTGTCTCTTGTATCTCGCCTGCCTTCCTTTTGCAGCTGCACTGTAACTACAGCCTGAATGTTTTTCTGCTTTCAGCACCACGGAGAGCTCTCTCTGTCAGAGGGTGAAGGGGGTGGGGTGTGTGTGTGTGTGTGTATGTGTGTGTGTGTGTGGGGGGGGCACTCTCAGGGGGGCAAGTGTGGGGGGGGGGGGCTGGTGGATGAGTGGGAGGAGTCACCGGGCTGCCAGGGTGTGACCTCATTAGACACAACCTCCTCTTTCCCCGGCAACTACTGTGATGCCCCTATCCGACACCCCACTGCTCCCTCCCCTTGCTCTTACAGCTCGTAAACAAGACCATGACACAAAAACACTGGCAGTGAATACACCGTTTTGCTCTCAAGTGCATTCATTAAATGTACAGTAGCCAAGACAAAGCAGAACAAAACAAAGAGGAGCAAATGCATGAAAGCAAAATACGCAAATAGGGAAAACAATACTTTGCAATTTCCAATACACACACGTTGACATGCTGATGCAAGATTAAAATAATGTTTGCATAGACAAACATAGCAAACAATATCGCATAGAGACTTGTTCCCAGTGGCCACGAAGATGAACAGGATGAAAGCAGGGACAGAGTTGAGCCTGAGTTTCCTTTTTGTTTGGGGCTACTGCGGCTGCCGTGTACTTCTGCTTGACTGTCCGGGGGACGAATATTGGTTTCAGTAGTGCTGTCGGTTGTTTATGTGGTGGGAGCGCCTGGTATATGGTGCAGAAGCAGTGGTTGAGGGAGGGTAAACGGTGCGGCTGGGGTGGGGTAGGGGGGGTACGCTCGGGTGGATTAACACTGTCGACACAAAAGGATTAGGGAGCAGAGATCTGTTGTTTTCATCAACCCTTCCCTCCAATTCTCTTAACCCCCGCCCTTCTCCCCCTCACTTTCCCCCCTCCCTCTATCCCTGACTCTGTCTCGCACTTTGCGGGTGCTGGAGTGGGAGGTCTGAGGCACCAAAAACAGTTTTCACAAACATGTGGTGGTCACTTTAGAGCTGAGGAGGGGATAACAGGGTTGTTAAAAATAAAGCAAAGGGGAGGGGGAGCCAAAAAGGGCAACAACACACTGACAAATTCAGCAGGGCTAACACTGTGCTGGATTGCATATGATTATCCAAAGAGGCAGCTGTTTTGGAGTGAGGATAGGAAAGGTAAAATGGGGTGACATTAAACAGTATTTGTCTGCACCCAGTTCAAACACTTGTCTCATAGCAGCATGCCACATGCCAAAAATAGACAATTGCTATGATCTCACTGAGATAAAATGCTCTGTCAAACGGCAGTCACCCCCTTTTTCTGCCTATTGTGAGGGATGTGGTCGACTGGGCACGCACAAAGCAAGTCACTCTATCCAGACCAACTCAGCACACGCACCCATGCACTTGCACATATACACAAGGGCCCCGGTTTGACCTCAGTCCATGGCCCATGTGTACAATCTCAAAGGAAGTGTTTCGATCCCATCAGAGTTCATTGAACATAGAAAGTGAGGAAATCTCAGGGGTGAATGGGTTAAACAAATTTTTCCACCTATTTGCACAAGAGTACTTTGTTTGGTGAACAGTGGAGGATGCTCCCTCAGGGACAGAATAGAGGATGAAATAAATACCTGTAACTTTTCAGTTCACACACACTTACATACACATACAAAGAGAAAGACAACCAAACTGCCTGAATACATTATAAAGCCATTTGTGCCCAAAGACTATATTTAGTATAATAAGAAAATATGCCACGTTCTGTTTATTTGTTGAGTTCAGTGAAGTCTTTGAATCTGGTGAGGACATAATTTGGGCGAGTATCTAACAGATCAACGTGAAACTTTTTAGACCACAAAAAATCACACTTTTATCAAAAGTCAAAGTCAAGATTTTTGAAAAATGAGGAAAAACGCTAACATTGTATTTATTAAATATCTTCCATATGAAGTATATTTTTTAGGCTACTCTGTGTGCACATCTTTGACTTGTTGAGTTCATATATACAACACTTCATTATGCTACCTGTTTCTGAGATACAGCCACAGTAAAACGCAGTAGCCCCATGTGCAAAATGACTAAAAAATATGATATGATAAAGGCATACCAAATGAAATTCAAAAATGTCAGTAGCGGACACAGATGGATGACTGGGGTGTTTTACTGTATTCCAATTAATTTGTAGCTGGAGTTATTGCTTTTGTATTGTATAAACTGATCAAACAGATTGTGGCATGACACTAATCAATCAAAGACATTTGGTGTGAATATGTGGGCTGCAATGCGCCAATGGATTTGTTAAAGTCCTTAGGACCAAGCATGACATTGTCTAGTGACCAGCGGCCATCATATGCCAATAGTATTGGGCAACGTATGTTTGGTACAAGCACATTGCATTTTGCTCCAATTTGGCTGTCTCAACAAAATATTATTTGTTTCTCAGCTCATTTTGAGTGGCGGCTGATTACAATACATCTGATCGACTTTGTGGTTAAATAATACAGTAAATGCCTTATTCATTTACTAACGACCCAACAACATTAACTGAGCAAATTGCGCACAGTAACGTAACCTTGCCAGTTCAGATAATGTAATAGGCTATTGTTACATCAATGACTGTTTATAAATACAAACCAATGTGCCCTGGAGCAGATGCCTGGTACTTGGTTCAATCATGCATGTAATGCTGTTGTATTGATCCATGGCTGTAACAGGCTAATGAAGAGTCTATGAAAACCATTAAAACAATCAATTAAATGCCACTGAGGAAATAGAGTCATTATAAATAGAGCAGGGACTCTTTACAAGGATATGTTAAGTGTGATTTCTTGCGGTCAGGGATTCGCACACATGGTGTTACTGTTAATGGTATCTGCTCCTAAGGAGAGTGTAGGGTGGAATTCAGATTCTTGAAAGCATCTGAGAGGCTTAGTGGCATTCACTGTTTTCTGTCCTCCCTGGGATTGCCATGCAGGTGAGGACGAAAAAAAGCACGGGCCGCATAGATAGTGGAAGAAAGTGGCACTGAAGATGTCAGACTCTCATTAAAGATGCAGTACAGTTTACTTCCACTCCTCACATCTCCACCCGAGAGAAATGGAGCATAAGGTTTCTGCTCTGACCAGCACTGTGCAGAGCAGACATTTGACCACTCCATGTTTCATGTATGCAACTATGCATGCATGTACTCTATGCGCTGCTTTCCTACTCAGTACATATCCTATTTATGAATGCAAGATACCCCATAACTTAGAAAGATTTTTATTTTTTTTCCAGAATTGGACCCCTGAGTTCCTTAGAATTCAGCTGCACCCCATGTGGTAATGTTCTACTTAATCAAGCTTCTCCAAACTCATTTATCACCACCTCCTCCCTCCAGAGACGTCAAGCTGAGACATGTCTCTGACAACTACCATCCACACTCCCCGCTGTTCCACCAAGACAGAGAGGTGAAAATGAGAGACTGAAGAGCGTAATCTCTCAAACAGGCGGTTGAGGGGTTCAATCTTGGGGGTTTAACCTCTTGTAAGCTCCTTAAATACCCAGTTTAGAGGGCCACAACTGATGGGCTAAAGCCCCCAAGAGATTGTCTACCAACTACTGGACTCAGACACAGCATGAGGACACAGAATGACGGATCCTCTGCCATGACTACTGCAACATCAGAAGTTCCACAGTTATGTCCATGATCATTTGGATAAAAGAAGGTCAGCATGAGGGTACAGGGAGGTTTCTGATTATGGTGTAAATGTTGATGGGTATTGTTCTTCAGGGATAACAAATTGATGCTGAGTAAATGTCAGGTTTTATGTGTTGACAGTAAGGACAGGATTGACCGATGACCTAATGCCAATCACTAACAGGCATACAGGATATTAATTTAGTTCAGAAAACTTGCATAAACATGTGTAAATGAGTATCAAGCATGTCCCAGTGAGGACTCTGGAAACAAGGGTTATTGGCGCCATCTGCTGACCAAGTTCACCAACACCTATATTTCAGATCCACAGCATTAACAGTTTTGTCTCAATTGTTTACACACTAAGACTGGTACTTGAGACACAATGGCCACCTTTCCCTCGTGCGACAACCCTACAACTATCATGATCTTCACCACGAGTAACATCTTTTGTAAACTCATATGAACCACCTTGCCATTCAAACTTTAATTTCTTACTACCCACTCTATCTCCTAACATGGGCAAATGCATTTTACACACTTGTTCAATTATCAAACAGAGCTTTATAAACAACAGGTTTAGTTCCTCTGTTTTTGAGCAATGGATGTCAATATAGGAGAGAGAGGCACAGCAGGAAAGGGTGAGAAAAAGAGGAGGAGGAGAAGGAGGAAGAATAAGACCAGGGAGAACCATGATCTCTGATAAAATTCATACCCCTTGGGGTGACCATGTACTCAACCATAGTCTAACAATTTGTTCTGCCTGGAGAGGGAAGGTCTATGAGTGCAATCCCCATATGCCTCTTGTGCAAGCTTATAGGATGATACATGTGGAGATAGTTGTAGAACCTGTCCAGGGCTGGATTTACCATGTTTTTCTTTTTTAAAAAAAAAAGAGTTTTACAGTAAAAAAAGAAAACTTCTCAAGGCACATATTTTGTGTCTTTTCACCGTTATTTTTTTTTTAAACAATTGATGCTTTTGGATTAATATTATTGCTGCATTCATGTGTTTATTGCATTTTACTGCTGTATATGGTTGTGCTGTTTAATCTAGCCTTCAACAATCATTTGTAGTGTCACTGACAGTGGCCCACTGTCCTGTGAGAACCACACATCTCTGAAAAGTCAAAAGGCTAACTTTTCATGAGCTCAGAAAAATAGCCCTGTTTTCATCGTTGTGAGATGCATTTTCTAAATGATCCAACTGGGTTTCTAAATATTGTATTTAGCTTAATACGTAGGATACTTTTCTCAATCCAAAAAGGAATAATTCAATTAGCACACCCCGAGAGAAACGGTTTTCACCGGACATGAAGGGTATACATTTATCTGAAAAGTGACTAAAACTGTCAGAAAGGAAATGGAGTGAAATTTTAAAATGTTTCCCTCTGATATGTTACCTCGTGGAGTAAATGTTGCATTTACTGTAAGTAAAGTTTAATTTGTTGACTACTTAAGTATAGTAACATTACTTAAGTAAATGTAGTTAATGTCCAGCACTGCCGAAATACACACACACACACACACACACACACACACACACACACACACACACACACACACACACACACACACACACACACACACACACTGTACTACTATTGAATATTTGACTGGAATTTGTAGGTTTTGCTAGAGAAGAAAACAACCAAAACGATGAGTCTTTGCAAATCTTGTAATTTTAGATTGTCCGGGGGGACAGCGGATGGAATAAGCTGCCAATGGGCACGCTTTAACCCAACCGTTTACATTTGCTGAGTCAGTTAGTTGGAAACAACAACCGTAACAGCATTTCAAGGTCACAAAAAAACAATGCTAATAGGTAGCTAGCTAGTTAGTTAGCTAAAATAACGTTACCGTAGACTGTGGGTTAAACCGGAGGTGAATTCTTGCAGTTACTAGACCATTGGTTCTCAAACTGTGGTCCTTACACCACTGGTAGTACTCAAGCTCTCTCTGGTGGTACGCGAAGAAATCTCCAAAATTAAAAAAAAGGAAACGTTAATTACTAAATTATATAATAGGCTACTAAGAAAACACCTAAACTTCGTCTGTAGCTGAAAAGTGTACGCCTATGCCGCTGTCTTTCTGAGGTGGTATGTCGTGTACAAAGTTTGAGAACCACTGTAACTAGACTGTGTCATTATGGCTTTGTGCTTGCCGGTTTAACCATAGACTGTATAACATCATCCCCAGCTTCAGTAGTTACATTTTGGCAGATTTTGAGTTACTATAGTCAGGTAGCCAAGACAATCGCATACTATCTTGCTAGCAAGGGGGATAAATAATGCTGCAAAGTTAAGCTATATTTTGGCGAGAGAGATGGAAAAGGGTTCTATGGTTACCCACGAGTCTCTCCTTTACAGACACAAACTTTATGATAATCTCATGCAGTTTGGGGCAAAAAAACTGCAGTCTTCCCTCATGTAGTACAAGTGAGTTATTCAAACCTATACTAAAAAACTGTATTTTAAGATTTCTGCATAGCCTACTGGGGTCCCTAAACAGTCTTGGAGTTGCTTAAATTGGCTCTGACTGCAAAGCTTGAGACTCTTGTGGATTCATTGAGCCCAATTATATTCATGATGATGTTAGTCCCCAGGGTTGCCAGTTCATTGTAGTGAGACTATTTTTTTTTTTTTTTGCGCTCACTGTATAAAATGAGCTGTTGTGACCTCTAGGATAATCTCAGTAAACTTTACAACCACTGACTATAAACTGAGGGCATTTAACAAACATCTTCACTTTAGATTTACAACTGAGCTCACTATTGCCTCTGAGAGACAAATAGCCGGTGGGCCCACCAGCTGCCCGTTGGAATGGTAAGAGGTTAACGTTATTCTGACTCTTGCGCGTGCATGCGCGCGCGTGTGTGTGTGATTGTGCGTGTGCGCACACACATACTATATGCCACCCCTGCTTTCAGTGCACCACTTTAGCCACCCCTGTCAAACAAATTCTGGATACGCCACTCACCACAGACATGTTGAGGTATTGAAACTAATTAAGAACATATTGCCTTCCAGGAATGGGAGGAAATCTGAGGGCATGATGTAGTGCAACTTCAGCGCAGTGTAATCTGCTACAGCTGAGGGCCTCCTTCAGGTAAGTGGGAGCCTGGTATACATCATCTGGGAAAGATGCAGAAGGAGGATCTGTTTGCCTCAGAATCATATCTACCACTTGCTCACCAGCTGTTGAATCAAGAAGCTCTGACATATACCTGGCCAAATAGCCTTCGACTCATGCAGGATCAGCGCCTCAGCGATTGTGCCTCTAAACTGAGAGGATATGGTACCAACACAGACATCTTGACAGAATGCTTTAGCGCCTTTCCAAAGGCTAGATCATCTGTCAAAAAGGATCACGTGGCTTCCCCACCCAGATTATCTAATTCTATTTTATTTATTTTTACCTCTGCAGTAAAATAATCACTTGTGTACATCAGAATCACACCTGTGATCATGCCAACTTTTAAACTACACTTAACTCAAGCATCCTCTACTGGAATGCTTTACACTATTATTACACTATATTTGGCAATGGGTGCAGAAAGTACAGTGAGGATCCATGTATGTAGAACTAAAATAACTTGTTAGTTGCTGCAGAATAGGCCTTTTATTCTTTACTAGATAACATCTGTGTAGTTTTAAAGACAGTGGGCCTCATTTATCAGTCTTGCGTGCAAACGGGCGCAGATCTGAGCGCAGAATTGGTCGTAGGAAAGGACCCATGTGTGATTTATGAAACATTCGTATCTGACCAATCTCAGCGTACGAATGAGCGGGCCTTGATAAATGCGGCGGCTGAATTCGGTCGTCATTAACATGTTACGCCCTTAAATATTCCTGGTTCGGAGGCCTCGCCCACTGAGGTCAAACATGCAGAGGAGAAACGCTGGGAAGAAAAGACACTTTTCCGACCCACAGATCAGCATCCTGACATCCGACATGGAGCAAAATAAAGATGTGTTTTTTGGCAGTCTTAAGAGTGGAATAAAAGGGGCCCATAAAAACGCTGTATGGAAAAGAATAACGGAGGTAGTCAACCCAAAGCAGCGCTCCACTGTGACCCGTGTGCGCCTGTGCGTGTGTGCGCACTGCTGAACCTGCGCTCCTGCTCTGTAGCGGGGTTTGCCAGCGGGGTTATTAGGTATTCCGTTAGAGGATAACCTTTGCCGTCTAGAAGAACCATACCAAGATGTTAATCATCTGATACCTTGTTTGATTTAATGCAATTTATCGAGGGTAGCCACTAACCGAGGAGATGACTTTGGCTCTGCAGTGCGCTTTCCTTTTCATTCATTCATCTTCAACCTTGTCCCTGTCGCTGTCACGGGGGGCTGGAGACGAGTTGTTTTGAAATATAAGAGAATCGTGTGTGTCCCCCTGGCCACCTGGCCACCTGGCCACCACGTTAAAAAGCGATAGCTTGGCATCACAAATCACCTGCACATTTATCGAGTGGTAGTTTTTGCGATTGATGAATGCATAATCATTCATGGATGGTGCCTTCAGACGCACATGAGTACAATCAATCGCTCCAACCACAATTTTTATTTTTTGAATTTGTTTTAAGAATCCATTTTGATCTGTTCTTAATATGTGACTGCTTATGCTTAATGACAGCTAAGGTTGGTTAATTATTTTCAGCCCGGTTTTGCTGTGCTGCACCGCAAATACACAGGCTGAAATGTGCGTACACGACCTCAGACCAGACGTGAGATTTGATCGTAGCTCCCGCTCACGTCCAAATTGATAAATGCCGAAGTTTGCCAGGAAAATGGTCGTTGCACGTTTTTCTGCCGTACGTTTGTTTGATAAATGAGGGCCTATGAGTTTAGTCTGTGTTGTAGGTGTCTTCACAAGACTTTCTGTTGTCGGGGCACTATAGTCAAACCCCTGGACTTGACAAACCAGAGGAGGCTACCTGTAATATCAGACTTTGTCCTCGCTGCATATGCGCAAAATGAGCTCCGGTGACCTTCCTGCCTCGTTTACCAGTCACAACAGCGACACTGGGATTGTTTTCACCTTGCAAGTCTGTGTGTGTGTCAAGAAAAATGTAGTCCTGGAGTTGAGACACCTACCGTAGTGGGAATTAACACAGAGGATTTTGCTAGGTGTTTGCAAGGTGGCTGTAAACCTTGCAGGATACAGTCATGAAACTTTATGGGTTCGTTATAGTGATAGACCGATATCCATATTTGCGTTTTTTAGGTATATCGGTATCGGCCAATGTGGACTGCTGCATTCGCTGATAGTTTTTTTCCCCGGCATTATTTACAAACAGGCGACCAAAGGCAGCTCGATGTTGGTGGAGACGCCTTTTTTAAGTTTAATAAATGTTTGTTTTTGTTTTGTTTTTAAATTGAGACCTGTAACATTTGTTATCATCATTGTGTAATTTTCATGATGTTAATCGAGGGGGCAAAAGCCGTATCGGTCATCGGCTAAGGCTGATTAAAAAAAAAAATCGGTATGGGCATCTGCCCTAAAAAAATCCATATTGGTCGTCCCTAGTTGATATCAAAATAAAGGCAGCAACGATGGGTGTGGTCCTAGCAATATCAGTAGGATTGGAAATCTCTGCCGTAGCAGGCCTGCAAACCAACAACAATAAACGTCTCCTATCCTATTAGATATTGATACTGCTATGTTTTATTTATGTAGCAAATTCTAGACTATAAACCCTTTTCACAGCAGACATTTTGTCTTGTCTTAGGAAAAGCACAGCTGAAATTGATAACGTTAACGGTGACTCAGTTCTAAGTGTTCCAGTAAGCTTTTCTAGTGCAGCACGCAATACAACAACCTCCTCTAAGTGGAATGCAGCATAATGAGTGTTATTAAATAAACCTGTTTTTTATTCTTCTGAGTGTCACAATGTCTGCTGTGAAAAAGATCTATTATAAAACAGTTGACTGCTGACCTCTGATGTAGTACTGCGTCTGTCCAGGAGATGGAAGTATATCATATGAAATGTGTAAAAGGAATTATACAGTATGAGGTGAAATTTGGAAAAGTGTGACACACGCAAGATTAATGCACATCTTATGTGGCCCTGTCATGCTACGTGAGAGAATGTTCATTTGTTGGAAAATGCTCGGATGTAGGCCAAATTACATATTCATATTGTGTCTGCTTGACAGGCTAGTTGGTATTGTGGCTGCTATATTATCTATTATGCTATATTATGATCTACAAGTGTGAATTTTGACAAGGCACATACCCTTCAATACCCTCTGGGGGGTTGATTGACTAAGTTTTGAGTCTTGAGTGAATCTAAATTATTGACCACCAAATCTGAAAAAACACATTAAGATGGTTGTTCTTTTTTGATAATTATGACTCTCCAAGACCTCTTTCTTGATACACCATGAACAGTCAGTTTATAAAAGACATCAAAGGCTGCAAAGCTTACAAGGTGTGTGACACTGTGACAGACGTGAAGAAACATTTTCGCCAGTAGATGGCAGCGATAGGAATCAAATAACTAAAGTATTGCTAGACAGCTTCAACAGTGAACACATATTGTTGCAGTTCAATAATCCCCATACTCTGAGAACTAAATAAAATGCCCCATACCCCCCAGTACACATTAAATTGTCTGTCTTGAAAAACATCAAAATAATGTGCTACAATCCATTAACTCATTATCCTAAGTCTTGATCATGGATAGATCATGGATAGGGAGAACAGATGTAATGTAGTGCCCTCAACATTTTTGAATATGGTGCCTTACTAGTCGCAGTGACTGTCTATCTATCTATCTCCCTTATTTTAAAATTGGAATAACTTTTGGCTGCGTTACAGAAACAAGTAAAAGTTAAGGGCAGTAAAAAGGGAAAGGTGATGTTATATAGCATGTAACCATGTTATGTTTTATGTTATTCAATTGTACCTCAGTTGCTACAAAAGGACACAAAACGTCTCAGCAAAACGTTCTAATCCAAATGCTGTGGGTTAAATACATAAGCAACATTTTGTTTTTGTTTGTTTTAATAAAACCACGAATTGTTTAGTTGCACTTGATTGATATTGTTGCTATAAGGCTACTGACGCTGCATTCCCTGTAGGAATATTGAAGTTTTTTTAGTTGGGGCACTTAGCTGAAGTAAACAGAAAGGGAGGGGAGTGTGCGCATGGCTCGGAAACAGGCATGCAGACAGCAGACCACTGCAAAGTGTTGAGCGCGGGACAGACTGGCTTTAGCCCACACCACTCGTCCTCTGTCCAAGAGAAGACCCCAAACCTCTGCTGTAAGGCGCTCACACTCATCCCAACCAATAATGTGAAAATCAGACGGAAACGTTTGTCAGATGTTTAAACTCATCGTCGCTTCATTTGATTTGAGTGCCGTTTATTTTCAACCCTGTCACACAGTTCGCAGCCAGGCTACAGTAGGCTATCCACAAGGATACCCGGTGTGAGATGCGGCAATGTCCCGAGGAATATGCCCACGCGTAAACTCTTGCGGAACCTTCTGGATTTTGTCAGCGGTCGTATTTGCGGTTAATGTGATCGACGTGGACGCGTACAGCTGTCATGAAGTGAGGACCGCTTTCCAGCTGCGGCAGGTCGGGCCGCTGCACCGCGTACCGGAGACACCTGGCACAGGTGAGCCAGTGGGTTTGACACCTTATGAAGAGCAGTTTGGCTTAAGCTCACTGCAAACATCGTAGAGTTGATAATGGATCCGCAGACAGAAGTCACACATTGGGCTTAAACTACAGTCATAACTATTTCAGCAAATAGCCTACCATGTTTAACCAAAAGAAACATCCTATAATATGCTTCTAACTATTCTGTACTGCTGTCAAAGTGCACGTGGGACAGTACACATGCACTGAGTGGTCCACCAAAAGAAATGTAAGCCCACTCAAGTGACAGCAGCAAGAGATTGAAATGCTGAGAGACAGACTGTCTGTCCTTATATTAGTCACGTTAGTTGAGGGGATCGGTTTAAAGGGTTTGACCATCAAAAAGCTGTCTAATGTTGTGTATAGGGGATGCTACAGTATTGGTCGATGTGTATTCTAAACATTTGAAATGAGCTTAAAGTAAGTGAAGTGTGCCTTTTGTCATGTTTGCCAGTTCCTTTTCATTAAATTCCAGGTAGCATATCCATTGTTGCACATTCTGAAAGTCCCTAAAAACATGTAATTTAACAACATGTGTAATATTACATGTTGAAGTAACCCAACGTATCAGCCCCATCTAATCTGTGTGGTTTAAAGCATCAGAACCTCTTGATTTCCTTCACAATTCGCAGCTTCCCATGCCACTCAGCTGAGTCTTTTGGCACCTCTGATGACATGGTTCCCAACCGTTTTTGACTTTTGTCAGAGCTATGCCTGAAAGCAGCTTCAAATGCCTTGAAGGTTTTGTGGTATGTGCTTTCCTCCTGAACATTAAGGAAAAAGTTATTTTATGAGAATAAACCTCAATTCCAAATCTGCTTTTGAGGCAAAAATGCATTTTGAGCAGGTTTAGGCTTTGGTTTAACTTTGGTAGGTTTGCTTGAAAGTTATTCTGAAAGCATAAGTGACTTTTAACTAATACTGCCATGCATGTGCATTGTCATTGTGTTTATTAACTCTAGTTTTTTTATCTCTTCCTTTATTTTAGTTTTTTAGTCCTACGTCATGTAAGATTTTAGTGAGTTTTTCCTGGCAGACACTCAAATACCAGTATATGACTAGACCAAAATTTTGCAGCAATAGTGTCACACTCAGGTTGGTGGCAGCTTAAGTATCACCTAGTCTGAGTATGCAGGCAGTAACAGGGAGAAGAGCAATGGATAGCTGAGTGGGGAGCATACCTAGAGGTGCATCCAAACCACTTGATATGTTTGTTTAGCATGGTGTCACTACTAGCAACAGAAGATGTCAATTTCATTACAAGCAGTAGTTTTGGGATAGCTCTTAAGGACGACGGAAGGACCTTGGTCTTCTGAGAATGTCAGCAGTCTGGAGCAAGGCGTGCGTGACAAGCTTTACAGTCTGCAGTGCATTGGCAGAATCTACACAGCCTACAAATGCAGCTGTTGATGAGCGTTTTACCTAACAGTGAGCAAATGGCAGCATACACACATTAAGGTGTGAAGCAATAGTCGTTCCTTTTAAGGATTTTGCTTTCCCCACCTCTTTTTCTTTTTTTTTTTAAGAGATGCTCCCTCTATAACGTTTTTTGTAAAACAGGGCTGATGTGATCCAGAGACAAACTGCGGCTCTTTGGTCCGCACTTTTAATTTATATAAATATCTCTGTTTATTTAAAAGGTGTGGTGAACTGTATGTTTTGCATTTACACTCCACCACCTTTCTGCTGTCCCTTCCCTTCACAGCTAACCAAACATTGCTGGAGCTTCACCGGTACATTTTGGGCTTCTATCTTACTATGCCTTTTATTTGTACTTATCCTAGAGAGGTTGTTTTGGGTCAGGGCGCAATCTTGTCTTCAAAGTGCTGACCAATGGAACGGGGTGTTGGAGTGGGAGATTTACTGTATGTGTGTGTGTGTGTGTTTACATAATTATGCTACTCTGCTTCAGTTCTCAGATCAAATGCCAATAAAAGCAACTCTTGAAATTTAAAGTGGCAAAACTTCAGCCCTTTTCACAGTCTGATGTGTGTTTTAGGATACAGTGCTGCGTTTCATTCATGTGTGGAGAACTGATTTCTCACTAAGCCCCAGGAGTGTGGCAGCAGGGAACTTTAGTGCTGGCCAATTGGATATGATCCTATATAAAAAGCATAGCACATTTACGGTACATATTTTTTATGCAATATTCTTTCATTTTAAATTCTTGTATCCAACGACAACATGAAGTGCAATACGTAGTGATCATAGACTGTATAAAATATGAGCCATGTCTCCGTGACATCACCCATGTGGATCTGAAAAGCCGTAATGAATCTCAAAGTGGGTGGCTCCAGCCGTCGCCATCTTGGCAGTGCTTGATGCTGCCTAACCCCTGGCAAATTCAAAAATGGGCAAACAGGTGGAGCATGGATGGAGCTGAGGCGGGCCAAGTGAAGCCTAAGGTCCATGCTAGCCACCTGCGACGGCACCAACCTGTCACTCAAAGTGACCATGCCCTTAATGCATAACCCAAAACGTTAATATAATTAGAACAGGTGAACTCCTGTTCCAGACAAGTCTGTCAAACTCCTGTTCATTTTGTTTTGGCAGGTATGTCCCCTCTGCACAGACAGATTTCCAGCTGTCCAGGCCCTGTGCAATCAGAAATTGAAGTAATTCCTAACCTGGCCGCCATCGTTTTCCACTGAGCTAGCTTGTTGCTCTGATTGATTAGGGGGTCACATTTCGTTGCTGTGATTGGTTGTACGTCATGCTTCATAGCTCGCTTTGGCGCTGCACCGTTGATAACGACCTTTGGAAATTGAAAATGAACTGAGAGGGCCCAAACTAATAGCATTTGTGATTAGTCTGGTGATGCAAGGCTATTTTTTTTTCTATACCAGGCTGTAAATGAGTTTATTACTGCTGTAAAGTTGGACTTGCCTTTGGAGCCAGTCAAGTGGTTATTCGAGGGACAGCTTTTTTGGTACTTTCACATTGACTTTTTCAGCCCTGAAGGTTGCTGCTTGGTAATTATATTGCTTGATGATCACCAAGAGCAATGTTGGCAATCAGTGGTGCAATTAGTGCTCAGATTCTTTACCTAAAGGTGCTCTACTTGAAATACAGAAAAAAAAAACGTTGGCTTGGATTGCCTCCACACAGCTCTCACCACCATTTGTGCATTAAGTGAGTAAGTAGGAAAATACTGAAATGTAGCAATAGCTCAAAGTAAAATATTGCTCACTACAAGTAAATGTCTGACCTGAATTGATTCCTACCATTATTTCTCCTCAAATGTCAATGTAGTTTAGAGGCACTCGCAATTTATAGTAAAAAATACTTTGTTTCCATTTGTGTGCTGAAGCTGTGTCATTGGGTGACCATTAAGTGTCTCTGGAGTATTTTACCAGTACTGTATGTCTTTGTATTGAATTATTTCAGACCATAATATTTGCTTTCCAGGCATTAAATGTCACACTTTACAAAGAGCGACTTTATCTCAATGCCAGTTCAGCATTAAGGGAACTTGGATAATCAGTGGCATGAAGTTGCTTAGCCTGTGATTATTTTAAAGAGTTATGACCACTTTGGTACCATGGTACACAGCCAAATGCTCCATACTGAGATTACCAACGGGTGCTGATACAGCCCTTTAGAGATAGATCATTTGGAAAGCAGACAGCTAGCAGAGCTGTTCAGAGACATGCTAATTCTACAGCTTAGATACGATCAACATATATTCCAGCTCAGTTAAAACTTTCTGATTGAGAAGGGCTTATCTGATTGTGTACATACCACACGCAGAACACGTTGTTCAACTTATTACTCTACTGCTATTCTCTACTGAGTCATTAACAGCTATTTTAGGGCGAAAGAGAAAGTGTCTTATATATTGAATACAAGGCGAGCAGGGTCATATGTTAACAGCAAGGGAATTGGAACACAGTGTGTTATCACATGTTGCCACATCCTTAACCAGTTACAGCGTCAAAAGCCTTGGCAAGCTCTCAAAGCTTGACGTGTTCTTTGATTGGCTGTAGTTATTTTTTATTCCCTTTTTAACTTGGCCCTTCTCACTGAGAGAACGTACACATGGTGCACAGCTACTGTACTACATACACACTTCAATCATTGAGCATCTGGGTTTTCTTTTCATGACCATCTGTCGGCTACCAACTTCAATGCAATGTCATATTCACATAAGATCATTGTGTTTTGTAAAACTAAAGCCATTAGAAAACGCTTGTGGTAAAAAATAGCATCTCTGACAATCTCAAAAAATGATATTACAGATTATTCAACTGACAAGCACCCCAGTTGTTCTGTCTCCAGACTGACCAGTGTTGCCCCAGTCTGAAGCTGATTACTCTGTCTGAGTCAGTCTCTACTCAGCATCTCTTATTGGATTTCAGCCTAAGTCTATCTTGTTTGTCAGTTGATTGTGTACCTTACCCTCCTGGCTTGCTACTGTCGTAGAGGCTGGTGTGAGTTTATGAGGTTTGTAGACTGCCAACAGTTCCAAGTATATCATCTTATCTTACCAATTATATAATAATTTAGAAAAGATTAACCTTCTTGTGTTCTAGAAATAGTACACAAGAGGAGAGCTGGTTTCTGAGAGGGAGTGTTCAACAGATTATTTTAGGTGTATGTTAATTACTCTGCCAGTCTGTGGCTGAGCACCCTTCTGATATAAAGCTGCTTCATCAGGTCTGTATATATCTGGCCACCAGCCTTCCACTTCTCTCTTTAAGCTCTGTCTGTCCAGCCTCTGGCGTGGCTTTGGACCCTGTGCCAATCACTGTAGGCAGTTCCAGCTCGGGGTCTGGGAAAGCTAAATATTCCAGTTTAGTTTCAAGGCTGTCCAAAAATGCGGGTATGCGGCAAAGACCCTTTGAGATGTGTTTTCATTCAACACGGTCCATCCAAAACACAGCAAATCTGTATGGAGTAAATATCCTGTATGTTCAGTGGATCTGGGAACTTCAAAGAAAACTGGCTTCCTGAGGCAGCAGAAGGGTAACTTCATTAATTGCCTACTAATACTACAAAGTTATTCTTGTTCTCTGAAAAATATCAAAACAGCAGCATCAGGAAACTGCAACCCTCCTGGTCATCAACACATTCCAAACCATAACAAAACTTTCCATACCATATTGAGCAGATGTTGCCTGCATATAAACCATTATATGAGTGCAGGAGTTTATGCATGTGTACTTGAAAGGGGTGGTAACAACATAACCATCTTCTCAGCAGTATATTGTATTC
Source organism: Echiichthys vipera (assembly GCF_963691815.1). Classification (NCBI taxonomy): domain Eukaryota; kingdom Metazoa; phylum Chordata; class Actinopteri; order Perciformes; family Trachinidae; genus Echiichthys; species Echiichthys vipera. The sequence continues at coordinate 15,952,933 of NC_139840.1, forward strand.
ATCTCGACTAGAGCCACATATTGAGAATGGCATGTGAGTTAGCAGGGCAATTATACAGTGGTAGAGTTTCTCCACTCAGGAGTTGTGCAGTGAAGGGCACTGAGGTGTTGTTGAAGGGATTGTGACTAACAAGTCAAGACCCCTGAGCCGTAGCTTTAATACGGCAAATTACTCCAGAGGTATTTGTCACCTGAGGACGATTAAGGGAATTAGGATTCAGAGATGACATCCATTCTGGAGAGAAAGTGTAAGGTTTAGCCAGGCAGGATGAGTACCTTACACATTGGGCAATAATACAAAGGATATGTAGCTTTTAGTCCTCTTGGCCGTTTGGAGTCTATATTAAGTCCCATTGAAGGAATTAGTTGGAGTTTTTGAAGTGCGATTGCATGCGATACTTATCAATAGTCAGCATATTACCTACAATAGATGACGGTTATATTAAGCTATATTAAGATTATTTACATTTACCCTGCCCCCAGACAGCCCTTTCCTTTGGCCCAAACTTGCCATGTACTGTATTATGCTGCAGACCAGCTGTTTGAGTCAAACTTTCCGTGGTTTATGGAATAAACAATTACAAGAAAAAAAGTGGTCATTATGATAGTTACAACAAAATACCTTCAGTGTGGAGACAAGAAAATACCTTTATTATCAAGAGTACAAAAGAACTTTTGCAGAGGAAGACTGAACGGCCAAAAGATCGAGAAACACTTTTGAAACATGATTTTGGCAGACCTCCGATTCTCCTTTCCATGGGGACTTCCGCCGCTGAGGGAAGTCAGACACTGTTCATCTCTACACATTGCCCACACTGCCATGACACAGAACTTGATTTAAATCATCAAAATACCTCTTTAAGTGGCGTAATGGTTGGAAAGATCATGGGTAAGTAATCAAGGTGTATTTACAGTGAAATGCACCAGTATCTGGAATACACAATATAAAACACTACAGCATGAACTACACAACAGGGTTATTTAATAATACCAGTTACATGATGTATAAAAGAAAATGTACGAGTTTCAGTAAGCTCAACCTAAAAAATAATAGTTTACAACTACATTTACATAAGTTGTCTGTGTGAGCAGGGCATCATTCCAATCCATCAAATCAAAATTGTTGTTGAGTCATGGTCCCCCCCAAGCAATTGCGCTTGAGTGGTTATACAAAAAATAATGGGAAATTATTGTCCAGATGTCCAAAATGGTTACTGTTCCCTACTAAAGTTTGACTAGAAAAATTGATGCAAAGATTATTTTTTTTTTACATTAACTTTAATCTAAACACCATTTGAAACTCTCATTACACAAGATGCCTTATTTTCATTAAACAAAACATTAAAAAGTCAACAATTTTTATAGGTTTGTATGGTCTTTATTCTTTATACTGATAATATAAATGGATTATGGATTAAATAGTACACATTGCTAAAAGACAAGGCGGTCAGATATTAATAGATATGTGGCTGATGTGTTCTCAATACATATTTTAGTTTACCCCTCAGGCCACTAAAACGCTGTTTGTTAATTACTTTACATAAAATATATAAACTAAAAAAAAGCAGACTAAGCAATACGTTTGCTGTTGGACTTACAAATAGTGACATGGCTTCTAATGATTCCAGAAAGTGGCACGGTATATTGGTGACACGGTCAGCCTGTCCTCACTGCTGCTGTGGTGGCTTTAACAGCCGAAGTCTTTCTGAGTATCACTTACTCCATGCAGCTACTCGCAAGGGACGGAGAGGCCAGGCTGGATTCCGCTGTGAGTCCCTGGATATTAGTTTCATATCACAGATAACACACAAACACAAAGGAGAGAAAGAGCTGGCCAGTGAGGAGAACAGGGTCAGGGACATAAGGTGAGAGAGGGTACACACCAAATATGGTGAAATGACAACCTTAAAACAGATTTAAAACAGTATATTGTGCTTTCAAAAGGCAACATATATTTGACAAGTGGCGCACATTTCCCATCTGGCCTACAGCTTTCCAGGAGCTGAATTCATAAAACATTAAGCTTTACAGAGGGCTCTAATAAAATGGCTCTTAAAATGTCACACGTTTCATATTAAGACCTAATCACTCTACTGAGAGAGCAGGTTGAGCTTGTTGTAAATAATATGTCGGATTAATCATCTTATTTGAAATATGATGAGGTCCCACTAGACACTGATATTGAATGATTGATTGACAAACATGATTTATAGATATCTAAATAATACGAATGTTGGACAATATAGCTTCTTGACAAGGCATTTATGGATGATTGTTGCGTGTAATTCTACCAAGAGAACCAATCTCTTATACCTACTAGAAGTAGTGAAAATGTGTTTTAGGATTGCTTCTCTTGGTTTTGTAAGCGTGGTGTCACTAAATCAAATGGTCAAGTTATGACATTTAACCTCAGGGGGAGGCTGACTCCTCCTGGAGGCCTAGACCCTGCATTGGGGATTCTAATAAATATATTCATTTATGAGTTCATGTTAATGTGTTTTAGACTGTAAATATTCATGTTTTTTATGCCTAAACTGTTTTGGTTTCTCATTTATATCCCACCCAACAATCAAATTTGGAAAAGAGCTCTATTAAGCATGGTAGGAGGTACATATGAATAGTAGCAGATGTGAGCCCAAAACAAAGGCATAACATTGAAACAGAACGAGTGGCATTCCTCAATACACACACAAAAAACAAGAAATGATTTTGCAGGAGCAGTGTCAACAGGGAGACGGTGTCAACATAAAAAGACTGGACTGCTACAGAGATGGAGATAATGAGCTGTAAGGGGCAGGGCAGCCAGTTATGACTTCACTCGTCTGGCTCTGGGATGGGAACAAATGGAGCCTCACTAGGTAATTAAGAGACACCCAGGCCTCACTAGGATATGCCAGGCAAATGGGAGAGAGGGAGCAGAAAGGGAAAGAGGGATTGAGAATGCAACCCTATTGTGTTTCATGGAGGGATTTGGACAGTGAGGCACTGGTCTTGCGGTCTGTCCTAAGGCCATGCTTTAGGCTCTGGTTACAACACCTGCCTCCAGCCACCCCCGTCCAGCCCTTCCCCCTGTAAAATGAGTTATCAAATCAGACTTCTGTCCCTGTGCAAGGGAATGTGTGGGAAAGAACCATTTTAATAGCCCATGCTAATTGTGACCAGTCTCAGTGATGTCATTACAGTGTTTATATTTGTAGCAATGGTGAGAAGCAGGTGACACTGGCAGGACAGGGTGGACTCTTGTTTCCGCTGATGTAATTGTGCCTGATTGAGCTGTTCTTTGGATTATAGTATTTGCAGTTAGGTCATTGCTTTCATGTGGTTGTTCTGAACTGCAGTATTATGGCTAATGACTGTCTAGTTCTAGAAATTATTTCACACAGATAACTCTGTGTGTGTGTGTGTGTGTGTGTGTGCATGCATGCATGTGTATCAGTGGCAGTAAGTTTAGCATGTTTACATTGCAAAATTCAAGTGCATATGTATATTTATGTTTTTTTTTACAAATGTATGTCTTTATGACATGTGCTCAATTGAATGAGCCAAAGATATTTATATATTGAGCAGAGACAGTATTTTTAGCAGGAAACGTGGATGAATTCTTGGTCTACTTTCTCACCCTCCCATGGTGCCTCCTCTGTCTCCCAATGGAGTTATGGCCTGTCTATCTATGTGCATACTCAGGACACTATACATATACTCACACATATTTGCACAGTGTAGAATCATATATCTATGTCACAGGATAAACGACTTTATCTTATCTCATCCACACTGAGATACCTCAATTCTTCTGCTCTTCCATTTTGTGTGATATTGTATATGTTACCACTCAAAATGTGTTACCACTCAAAAAATAAAAATGCATTTTGATAATTAAAAAATTAAAGAAATGTATGTCCTTTCACTTTCCTAGATGTGGATCTGTTGGTCTGCAAGCACCAGGGTCCGTCCTGCTGCACCCGGAAGATGGAGGAAAGCTACCAGTTCGCTGTAAAAAGAGAAACCCTCCACAACATTCACTCCTACAGCTATGAGCTTGAGCACCTCATCTCTGGCCACTCGGATGCCTTCCAGGGTGAGTGCTGGGACAAAGGGGCCAGGCTTGGGTTGGATTGGCCTGAGACACTGGGTTGTTGATGGATGGGACATAGATGTTGTGATTGAGTGATTGGTTAGTTGTCAGCTATCTGGTACTGTACCTACCACTACATTGTACTAACCACTAGAATACCCCATAATTTGATCATATTCAAAAGTATTTAATTCAAAAACTTGACTCAGCTTATTGCTGACCTGACACTGAACTTATGCCTCTTATTTGAATCCAAATTCAGCATAAAAACAAAACAACTTTGTGTTTATTTTCTTGCTTCCAAAGAATATTTATTTGTCCAGTATTTGGTGAAAAAAGTTTTTACTCAGTTCCCCAGGGTCACGGTAGCTAGCGTGCAGGCAAGTGTGCAGCTCAGAAAATTCCCCCCTCCTCTTCCTTTCTTCTGTGGGTTTGGCAGTAGCAGAACTGTGGAGAGGGATCACTGAGGGCAAACGGGAAAAAGAGGGTATAGAGGCCTTTTTCTCAGCATTTAGTGTTCACGGAAGATGGTCTGCTTTGTCATTATCTGAGCCTGCTGTCAGGACAGCAAGACAATTACCGGAACCCTTGAACAAATTACAGTAGAGTTGGAGAGTGAAATAGTCTGTGCACAGTAATTATTTTAGTTTGTTTGTTTGGTGTTTTATTTTTGGGTGTATCTTTTGGTTGCAATGCTTCTTTGGAAGCCTGGTCAGTTCAGAAGTCTGAGTTCCGGATAAACAAGGCCCTTCTGTACATACAAAGCCTTTTTCAGTTGGGATTGCCTGCCAACAGGTTTTGTGTTTTGCCCAACTGAATCAAGCAGTGCACTAGTTGCCCAAGCTTGTCCTTCCTCTTCCTCTAGTGATTGCAGTCATTTAAATTAAAACAATTCCGAAATAGACCAGTTTTTCCTCCCCAAAACCTCAAAACACAATCCAACAGGGTGGGAAACATGCTTTGGATGTTTTTAGTGTTACAGGAATGTACGGTACCATGCAATTAGTTTTTATAAGACAATGGACTGCTTAAACGCCATGTTTGCTAAGTCCTGTTTTATGAAGGATGTGGATGTTGCCGTACTAATGGTGTAATGGAGAAGGAGACTGTGTAGGGAACATTCATGGAGAATGTTTTATTTTCATACACTGTTGTCATGGAAATGACTACTGTTATGTTCAACTTGCGTCATCCGGACAGAATATATTACTGTCAAATGGCGTTCAACATAATCAAAATATGAAATTCTAGTCCCTTCAAACATATAACTATGTAGGTGCACACAGAGTGCAAAAGATAAGCCCCTCTTACAGTTCTTTTATACAATAAGTAGGTTACATGACTAGAAATAAACCATCTTCGAATAGTCTTCCCGTTATTTGTCTGTTTCATCATCATTTTCATCTTTTCCTTCTGACCTCATGTCTGAGCCTGTCCAAAGAATGAAGATCAGGTGTTTCACATATCCAGAAAAGGCCAAGATGGAAAATAACAATGGAATAACAATAGAAACGGGAGCATAGTGGTGCCGAAAATGATGATGTCACTAGCCCTCAATTTACAAGGCCTTCTAAGGACAGTCTCTGTGCCGTCTGAGTGCCTCAAGTGGAATGTAAAATAGCAAGTGGCTCATATACCGCATGAAGCAATGAGAATATGATTTTGGCTGATACCCTTGGTACTGTTATTAACACGCTGGATGGTGGAAAATTGTTTGTGGGTAGCTCCTATCCCTTTTTGTTTGTACTGTGTCTGTCCAATTGCACCACATTCAATTCACCACTGAGCCAGTTGTCTGAAGGCTAAAAACTCTGCTCTTCAGCGTTTAATCTGTTTATCTAATAATTCTTTCATGTGGCAACAGTTTTAGCTACAGCTTTCCATCTATCTGTCATGCTAGTCATACTGCAAATCTTATAACTACCGTCTTTTGTGCGTGTTTGCTGTAGCTTTTGTTTCAACTCAAAAAATCACTCCTGCTGATTGCTGAAGTTTAGCAAAAAGGACAAGCCCATTAGAAAGGAGATGGTGTGTATGTGTGTAAGGAGTGTGTCTGCGTCTGTGTGTGCGTGTCTCAGTGTGTTTGTTGGCCTGCCTGTGTTTTGACAGGCCTAAAGGCCCTACTGTGCTTTGTCATGTGTGGGAGTTGTCATGTCATGAGTATGACCCCATAAACACAGACCACATTTATGAATGCTGAGAGGTTTGTTTTGCTTAAATGTTTCTGATACCGTATTATCATAAAGAAACAGGTTCAATCGTCTGCTGTTATAACAAAGCCTTCTTGAAACAGAACCAATAATCTTTTGGGATTGTTCAGATATTGCCATACACTTTTACCCTGTGACTGCCACGCTAGGTCATGAGTGTTTTGGCCTGATGGTCGGTAGGTGTCATCACAGAGCCCAGTCTAAGCTGGGCCAGCTTAGAGCTGCCATCTAAGACTAATCAGATCTGGAGTAATCTTACTGGCTGGGAACCCTCCGTGGTCTCCTGATTGGCTGTGAGAAGGTTGAACAGATGGATTGGCCACTAAATAATTTTCTTTTTGTATGTTTGCCCATGCTAATCGCTAATCAGATCGGATCTGTTGGTTCAGAGCAGTGGTTCTCTAAAAACTGTGGACCTAACCTAAGACAAAGTTTTACTTGCTTGTTTCTGGCAATTCCTGGATGCCTATGGGATTATGATTATGTTATTTGATCCGATAGACACTCACCAATTGAGCCACAGTTGCCTACTATCGCTTTTTGACATAACGTCAGACTACACCAAATACATAAAAAAGGTCTGTCCTGGGAAATGTATTTGTTTTTGACTCTGGGCAAGTGGGAAAAAAATAACATCTTCCCGAACTACGAGGGCTAGACCTGAATATTTGACTAATTGGATATTCATTCATTGGTTAGGTATTCAGTTTTCAATTTTGATAATCAGATATTCATTCTTTTTATTCCAAAACTGTAGAATAACAGAATTCTTATAATAATTTCCTTAAATAAACTGAAAGCCCGATGTTACCCCACAGTGTTTCCATTTAAGCTCAGTGTGAGTATTTGCTGCGTTTCGCTCCTCTCCTCACGTGGGGCTGGGTGCACAGCAGGGAGCTGCAGAAGTGGCCTAGTTGCTCTCCATACCAATATTTGCTGCTCTGTTGCAAAAGTGCTGGGCTCAAAAAACGTGCATACAGGCTGAAATTCACTGTAGTGTTCTGAGCAGAGTACGTCCTCTAGCCATTGAGCTAATTTCTGTATGATGATTCCTGGTAACCAGGTGTCTCCTTAATAAATAAGCAGAATATCAAATTATAACCCAGCAGTCTGATGTGTGTAGAGGTCAGAGCTATCTTTTTAACAAATCATATACATTTAGGCTATTCTTTGTGATCTTTGTTTAATAGCTTTTGTAATTCTTTTTTGCTTCCATTTATTGAGCCTCCCCTTAAACTGTTAGGAGGGTTAGGGTTAGCAATCTCCTGTTGGCAAATTGATGTGCAGGTAATTGAATTTGGGATGTGTGTGTGTGTGTGTGTGTGTGTGTGTGTGTGTGTGTGTGTGTGTGTGTGTGTGTGTGTGTGTGTGTGTGTGTGTGTGTGTTTGTGTGTGTGTGTGTGTGTGTGTGTGTGTGTGTGTGTGTGTGTGTGTGTGTGTGTGTGTGTGTGTGTGCATGACAGGTGGGATTGATGGGCAGGAGAGTAAGTATCTGGATATACTATATACTCACTGCTGGGGAGCAGATGTCAAGAAAATGCTGACACTTTTGATCGCTAGTGTCACCGATATGAGGGGGACCTGGCCCACAGCTAAAGGCCATGACATCTGTGTGTGTGTGTGTGTGTGTGTGTGTGTGTGTGTGTGTGTGTGTGTGTGTGTGCGCGTATGTGTGTGTGTGTGTGTGTGCTGGAGAATTTTGTACGTGTGTCATTGTGTGTGTGTGTGTGTGCATACATGTGTACCAGTGTGTGTGTGTGTGTGTGTGTGTGTGCATACATGTGTAGCAAAGACATGTGAGCATGTACGATATTTACCACCCTTGCAAGTCATCATGACCACCTCAGGGCTCAAGTTGTCCTCACAGGAGATGACAAATGCTTTTCACAGAGATGTATTCTGCTGGCCTAGATAGTTCTCTATCATCAATGGAAGTGCATCACATTTAAAACCTTAGTGAAGGGACAAGGAGTTCATTTGAGAAAGAGAGAGACAGAGAGAGAGAGAGAAGAGAGAGAGAGAGAGGCCATGGCAAGGACATTGCCTTTCCTCATTGAGGCGACATAATTAGCTGATCCTTGTCTCATCATCCAGGAACTCTCCAGACCCCCTCTGTCCTGGGAGACAGCATGTGCATGAGTGCGTGCAAGAGACAAAGTGATCAAAACCATAACCTGAGAATCAGGGATACTCGAGGGCCTCAGCTGTTAATGGTAGAATGCAGAATAAGAGGACTCTGAGACGTGAGAATGAATAAGGAAAGACAAGTCTGACCCCCCCCCCCCCTGGGCTTTTCAAAAGGTGGCTGAGTTCAACTTACTGTAATTATCTCTCTGCCCCTTTCAGAATTTGAAGCTTGGCTTTGCCTGCTTCGATGCAGTAGACATTATTCTCCATGTTTCTCCAATTTGCACCCCCCCAGTGTTTCTCATTTCCCCTCTGGGCATAGACAGACAGACAATATATATATCTAGCCTTAAGCCTTATTGTTCATAAACCATCCCAGATTAAATTGTTTTGAAAATTCCTCAGCTGCCGTCACTTCTACTGTCAACATCACCCTGGGTGGGTTATACAAAACACCCTATGTAAAGGCAACTGTCTTATTAATTAAATAGTGATGATTTATGTGTGTTTGCATGGGCATGTGTTTGTGTGCATGTCTATGTAAGTGCAAGTGAAAGGAATGATGAATCACTTGGCTGTGGTGTTCATCTTCATTCTTTCATTAGACAAAAAATCCTCTATCTATATTACAATCTCTCTGTATTTGTCTGGAACTTCTCTCACTTATTTTGCTTGTGATCTTTTTAGCCCGTCCTCTCTCACATCATTATTTTTTTCCCCCTCTCACTTCATGTCTGCATGTATTTTTCTCTGCAGATGTTTTGAACGACAGGGTTATTGCTCTAGAGGCTGAGACGCTGCACCATGAGCTCATGCTCAAATTAGGGAGGATATCCGGAATCCATCCCTACACGTCTCATTTAATCACACAGGGTGGAGGGGAAACGTGTTTATGGACCTAATAGTGGGAGCGAATATATTGCGTATTTGAGTGTGTGTGTGTGTGTGTGTGTCCTAAGCATGTTTGTTTTTTATCTACGCCTCTCTAGTCTCCCGAGTAGACATGACACATAAGGGCAGGATGTATAAGCCCCCAAGTTTGCAGGGGAAAAGGGGGAAAGAACAAAGGGTAGTAGGGTGGAGAGAGGGGAAAAGCTCAAAGCATTTTACAGTCATAAAGTCACACTCAAAGCTTCCCTATTACCTCTGCTTTTCATCTGTCCCTCTCACCTCAGCATGATTATGTGAGAACCAAGAGGAGTTTTGAGTTGGATCTATCGAGAGAGAGAGACAGAGACAGAGAGAGAGACAGAGAACAGAACAATGAGGGGGATGTTTAAGTAAAGGTTCAGTGAAAGTGTGCACAGGTGCGTTTGAATGTGATTCCGTCAGGTGTGTGTGCAATGTGGTCTGCCTTTTTTAAAGAACGTTGAATCAACAGGCTTTTGCCCTGTGGATTCACTGTTGTACTGCTGCTCTCTGACAACTCTGTCTCTTTCTTCCTGGACGTCTCTCCCTTTCTGTGTTCCATGCTTTACCAGCATAAATTGCTTAACAAGAGCATGCTGGTTCTATGTGGGCACCATGCCAACAGCTTGCGTACTGGCATGTGCGCTGCAGGGAGCCCTCGTGTCTCAAAGATATTCCAGCCAAGGGTGCGTTCCACAGAATGAAAGCATAAACATAAAATTCTTGTCCATCTTCTTCTTCTTCACCCCTAAAAGTCTCTTCATCATTGTTATTCTGCTCCCAAACAGCCCCAGTCTTCTTCACCAATCGGCCATGCTCCCCAATATTACATCCAAAGCCTAAACAAATAGGAGGTCTGTGTGGATTAGCCTGCCGCCAGTCTCCACAGCCATAATTTGACATACGAGCATAAAATGAAACTGAGATAAATGCCCCTTTTATTTCTTGCCAACACCATCTCTTATATCATGGAATGATTTTCTGTCAGTACTTTACAAACGATATTTCTGACTCTGCCTTCCAGCGTGCCTCAACAAACACTGTTGTTGTAGAATAAACTTCATCAGTCTCACTACTATCGGAGCACAATAAGCTTGATGTCCTGGAAGTTTCTTGGTAATCAGACAAAGTCGCATCTCCCGGGGCTTGTTCTCTGTCCAAGAGAATTTGGCTTTTCTGGAACACAATCTGTCTGTCTGGCTGATGGGATTTGTACTCTACCATTGCTGATTGGTCCAGCCTGGCCTTTCCCTGTGTCCTGTCTGACTATGCTAAACCCGTCCTTCCCAGAATGATCCCACAAGCAATAAAATGTGTGTGTGTGTGTGTGTGTGTGTGTGTGTGTGTGTGTGTGTGTGTGTGTGGTCGTGTGTGTGTTTGCACAAGTATGAAATAAAGATCTGCTTGTGCACAAGTATCCGTGTATTGCAGCTCTTTATCAGAAAATGTCTGATAACCCACACAGTTGACTACCTTTGTTCAGTTTAATGAAGGAGATATTGTTAAGGGACATTATGGGGGATTTTGATCAAAATAAGGACTAGCTAGGGGAAATGAGGGAGTATTGGTAAGACATAGCGCAAGGGAAAGAGGGGTTGAACATTCAAAATTGGCCTGCATGTCTGTGAGAGAGAGCTGCTTCCATCCATTGCCTCTGGGATATCAGGGTGTGTGCTTAATATGTGCTTTAAGTGGATGAGACACGTAAGGTACAGTACATATCTCTGCATTGTGACTCACACTGTAACTACAGCCCAAAGAAGGTTGGAGTTGGCTTTCCATCTCCCATCTCTCACCACCAACTCACTTCATCACTCCCCCATTCAAGTCAACCCACTTTCCTCATTACACCCTATGTTGGACACTCCTCTGCTTCCTATCCTTCTTCCTCCTCGCCTCTATGGCTCCTAGCGCACCATTAAGCAGTCCCCACGGTCGGCTTTATTCTGTGAGCCTACAGTCATTCAACCATTGTACTCCAGAGGAGGAGATATGGTAAATGAGAGAAATGGACAAAATATACATTGTTCTGATCCTGCCCAGCCGTGTCCTGTTTGTATGATCTGTAATGGATTATGATGTCTGCTGTATTGTTTGCCAAAATGATCAACCACAACACAGTCTATCACTGGCTAGCTCTTAATACTGAGCTAATGACTAGATTTGTTCTTCACAAATATTTTCATACATTTATCTTGATTACTTAGTATTTTCTTTTCATTTATTTCAGCCCACAAAATAGATGGAAGCATTTTTTTTGTTCTTGATAGCATATGGGCCTTATCAAAGATTAGTTTTGGCTCATAATTAAAACAATGCATAAGTAACCCAATGTGAGCTGAAAAATGAAAACACGGGCCACACCTGCTAAGAAAAGTGGAAAATTTTTCATAGACTCCCTTTCATCTTGGATTCCCTTTACACCTCAGAGTCAGTCCAAGGGTCTGTTCCATGTTAATCTCATGTTAGCCTAAATGTTTCCTTTCCTTTTTCATGAAAATCTGGAGTCCAGTCTCTGTCTCCGGCCGTCTAGTCATCATCAGTTTCCACTTATATAATGGGTCATTACCTTGACAAGGCTTTATTGTTTATCACTAAAGCACAGGCTGTCATTAATGTGGCCAGTTTTTTTGGGAGAAAATGCTTCTATTCAATTAGATTCACTCAATTATGTTCCAGTCTGCAGAGTTATAAGCCATTGGCAGCTGATTTGCTGTTAAAGGGAATCTAACTTTTTATTCAAGTTCTTTCTTTCCTGCATTTGAGTCTGGTTTTGGATGAGCATGTTCTACTTTCCTTCACAATACAGATTGAAACAATATTTCACAACTAAATCTCTGGAGTAAAATGTATGTAGCAGTGTCTCTAGGTTGTTATAAGAATAAGAATTTACATAATATCTTTGCAGTAAGGCTGTTCAGATGTCATTCCTTCTTCTGTCACTGGCATACGTTTTGTTGTAGATGTAAGTAGTTAGTTTTAAATAGTTTTTGTGGTCTGCTCCTTAGTGCTACACTATATCAAAAGAGACTCTGTGATTTATATACCAATAAACAAAAGAGAAATGGGGTGTCACTATAGACCTGTGGCCCCCTTAATGAGTAGGACCAGAGGTGCTGTCCATCAGCCTGTCATCAGTCTGCCCTCATGCTGGCCCTCTATATCTCCCCTTTATGGCATTAGCCATTTGAACAACCCTCCCTCCCTCCCCTTCTCCTCCCTCAGCTCCTGTGCTCTGTCTCCTCTGTCCCTGTCCTGTTCTCGTCTGCTCATTCCCCTGCCTTCGATCATGTTTCCCTACTTTGGCCATAGCAGTGACCCCCCACCCCCCCCTCCTGTCCAAGCCCTACCGCTACTCCTCCTCCCACACCACATTATAGCCCAGTGCACCCCGTATGCCCCTGGCATCTGTGGAATTGTTTATGTTACCGAGTTTGCATATAGCTGGGATGCCTTCTTAATTACCCACTTCACCCACCCCCTCTCAAGCTCATTATCCCACCTGTTAGCCCCCTGATAGGACAAGACAAGCAAATTAGGATTCGGGGCCAGGGTTCGCTGAAATTTGTGCACGCATTTGTTATTGCATATGTGAGGTTTCTTACGACACTTGTGGAGTCCCAGTGGTTTTGGCAGGAGTGGAGCACCACCAACCTCACCCCCCACCCTCCGTGCAGCTCAAATTTGCGTGAGCAGTACGTCTGCGTCTTTTGTTTGACAGATGAGTCATGCTCCCACTTTAGACTTTAGACATGTGATTTTATCACCCAAGTATGATGAATCAACCAATTGATTCATTGAATTATTAATAGTTTATTACCATTAAACTGTTTGCTGAAAGGTTAGAAGCCGGGAGATTATATGACACAGCAGCTCCCCCCCTGTAACCTAAGATGACCAGTGCTGAGTGGGAAATTGCCCTATGTACTGTATTTCTACTAATTAAAACAAGGATATGTAATCTACACATGTGTCACTATGTCATATATCTGTGTGGTGACCTGTCTGAAACTCAAGCCTGTGGTAGGATTAAAATGCTTTGCCTGAGAAGATGGTTGGTGAGGTCCAGTAAGGACTGATAGGAAGGGCCCACAGCTCCATAGTATGAGAACAGTCTCCTTCCTCATTATCACAATATTACCGCATCTTTAAGCATGCAGATATGCACACCCACCTCAACGGGCCGACATGCTCATGCTTAAAAATACAGACCTACTGTACATGCACTCATACTTATACATACATGCACTTATTTACAGATGTAGTCTCACTTATCACACAAATAAAGTTAAACCCCCTAACCCAGGGCTATACAACTGGTTTAGGTTCACACACGATCAGTTTCCCAATCAAATATTTTAACATGTGAAATCAAAAACTCAACACCTTGCTTTTACAGTTTACCCATCAATGTATGCATTTGAGTGTTTGATTGTTAATGATAATATTATCATTGTATGGTATATTAAAAAGTGTAGGATTATTTCCAATAAGAACTTGGTGGGCCATTTCATTAAGCAAAAGTCATAGAACACCGTTCTGATCCCACAACAGGCCCTTATCTAATGAGACAATATATTTCCAGGATTTCACAGGAGTTAAGATGGACTCATATTTGTCAGTGCAATGCACACAAGACATGTTATGATTACTTTTGGTTAAACATTAAATAAAGAAAATACATATACGATAAGGTTTGCTGTTTAACAATTTGTTTGCAATTGGACATAACATTGACTTTCTATGACAGGGATTTTTGAAATGCTGCATTCTTAAACTTCAGAAAAATACTTTGTCAAGTAAAATGTTCTAAATATATAATATTCTCTTAAAGTCATTATATTTCTCTGTGAAGCTTAGTCACACTTTGTAGATCTGGCTGGCCAAACTGTAAAGATGTGTAACTGAGGTAACTGCTTAGTAGCTTTCCAGCATGCCTTGCTTATTGCTAAGGCATTTTTTTATGATACCACCACTAGGAGTCACTAAAGTCAGAAATTGCTATGCATAATAATTTACAAACAACTTACCACAGCTACAACACTAACTACTATTATTACTAGAACTACTACTACTACTGCTACTGATCATACCGTAGGGCTATAAACACTCTCTCCACTTAACATGCTGTCTGTGATAGCTATCTGGGGCCACATGTCTGTGCTGAGATTTGGCATCTCAGCTTTGATGCCTTGGCCTTAAATACCTACTCAGACTTAAACAATACTGCTCATTCTGACACGCGTGAATAAATGCAGGAGTAGTTTTGAAAACAGGGCCTAGCATTGCTGTGTAGGCGAAGAACACATCATAGAGCTGTCACCATGCTTATTTTGACTCATTTATTGTGGAAGCTTCACCATGGTGACACCAATTGTGCCAGTAAAACACTCGGTTGCCATGCAGAATGTAAAGTGGAAATAGCTTCTTATGATTAAAGCCAATGATCTCAGAGAGTTGCCTTGGCATAGCATTGGTGGAAAGTAGGGCCTGAGCAATATGGGATTTTTGAGGCCAATACCGATACTGGTACGATATGGCGACCGATATAGTGAATTTCAAGCTGGAATGAAAATAGATCCCTCTATGTGGATTATGCACCGACTCTGCAAAGGTATTCAAAACCTATATAGTATACATACGGTACGTACAATATATTACATTCAGAATACCAATAAATTAAAGATTTAATAGAAAACATAGTTAAATAAACATCATTTCCACCAGCTAAACAGTACCGTATGTTCAGTATCAGTCAATTGATGCCCAGTTAAATGTAGAATAAATAGATCAAAAATGTAAATGGCTATATGACTCTATTTATAATTTGCCCTAAGCATAATTTTCTGCAGTTTATGTTCTGTAAAAGGTTTTCACAGAGATATCAGCATCTATCGGTATCAGCATATATGTTCTCCGATATGTGCTGATATCTCTGTGACAGGCCAGTATCAAGTGATAATATCGTCCGGCCAATATATCTGTCTGGCTCTAGAGGAAAGATATGGTATAATTTTCCATCCCAAAGTCATAATACATACTCAGTTTAGGCCACTGCAGGACAAATGCCTTCTCCACTTTACTGCTGCTGCTTTATTTATCCATTTAAGACCTTATTTATTCTGAGCAGAGAGCATGTCAGATTGGCCCCACAGGACCACAGACAAAGCAAGCCTGTTCATTTATTCCTGTATAGTTAGCGTGACAATTTTTGTGTTTTGAGTTTTTGAGTTTTTAGGACTTCCTTGGAAATGAAAGATAATTGCTCCATGCAAAATAGTCTCGATCTAGCCAGACTTCATTTCCCAGGAGGCTCACTGATGGGAGTGTATGACATGGTAATGATAGCCACCCACGACTGCGTGTCTGAATGGAGTGTGGTCAAATCGAAATTCAGACACTGCGGTCTGCCAGAACAATCAAACTCAACTGACTATCATGCAATGGCAGTTAGGACTTAAAAAGCTGCTGGTTTCTTGTTTTTTGTTATCACTCCTGTTTCCCAGTACTGGAAAGTGCAGAGAAACCCACAATAACTGCACTTGATTTACCACAGAATAAGAAACCAGATACATTTGAGCATGGGAGAGGATCAACTGATGTTGAAAATGAACGCATTATGGAGTCCAGTTTCTTGTTTGTTTGTGTGAAGGGGAAGAAAGGTGGACTCTTGTCCTAACTTCTGTATACTCAGAGAAGGACATGTTTGAAGTAACGGCCATGGAGAGACAGGGAAGTGCCCAGGACCCAGGGGCCAAATGAATCCAGATGTCAGAGCATGTTCACAAGGTGGAGTCCACTTGTACAGTAGTTGTTTTTGCTTGTTCAAAACTTCAGTCGCTTCTCTTTATTCCATTTTTCCTGGCGGGCTCCCACTCTTTTTCCTTTTTTTCCCTCTTTCGTGTTCTCTCTCGGTGTCACACTCTTGGCAAATAAAAATATGATTTTTTAACAAGTATGGAATGTCTTAAGGATTTAATGATCCTGTCAGAAACCCTTTGAAATATGTGCATCCAGGCATGGTGCTCTTAAGCAGTACAAGACGGATTTTTTTTCGTGTCCTCTTCGTGTATTTTTGCACAGAACAGGGCCTAGGTTCATTTTTTCCCCCTTTACTGCTCATAGAGAATAAGATTAAACCATGGTCTTTCTGAGCGTGATCATTTTATAATAACATTATGTAATGTCATGTAATCTAAGCCTGTGGGTACATCTTGTGGTGTAAATGTCTGACTGGCAGGCAAGCAGACAGACCCCCCACTGCTACCAACTCTGCAGCCCCACAGGCTTAGGAGACACCGAGGTGTAACTGTAAATTATCTTCAAATCTAATGCTATTTTTGCTCATTCCTCTTTCTTGTTGTCTCTCATTTTGTTCCCCTCTTTGATCCGTTTCTAGCTGGTCATCTCGTGAGGTCTTTCTGACTGCTTTCAACCTACAGTCAGACTACAACACGTCACCCTTTACTTTACAGTAATCATCCCAAACTTGTCATGTCTGTCTGGTTTAATTCTGTTGCAAATCTAATAGGCTATGTTTTTAAATATATTGCGTGCAGCAGCTCTGATCGTGATAATGAGGCCTTCTTGTACATTACAACTGAGTTGTGCCTTTTACCGGCCAGTGGGGAGTCCCCGTGTGTCACAGGCAGCGGTCATATTAGTGCAGCTGTTGAGGAGGACATGACTGTTGTTATCCTTCTGTCTGTGAGCAGGGAGGGGCAGGACACACACAGGCACACACACAAACACGCACATACTCATTTGGTAACAATCACTGTGTTGAGATAGATTTATTACGCGAAGGGTATTCTTATGAATGAATGTGTTAATGTCAAGCAAACATAGTTTTAACTAGAGACCATCTTGCAAAACACCCGTCTTTGACTTTGACCTCCATTTTGATCTAAACACAACCTTGACATCGACACCAGCATTGTTTTCATCTTGTGTGTGTGTGTGTGTGTGTGTGTGTGTGTGTGTGTGTGTGTGTGTGTGGTGTTATAATGGCAACAATGTGGTTTAAGTTGCTTATATGACGTCTGTGACCAGATTTTGTCACAAAATGTTACAGGTGTGTAGTTTAGAAAATGAAGGCCGAGTTCAAAGATGGGTGGGGTCCGAACAAGGGCGCCAGAATTAGGGGGATAGAAAGCAGGGAAGGGCCATCGCCCCAACACTTTATGCCCCTGGCCCAATTTGGCGGCATGGCTGGTATGATCCCATTGAGATGGTCTCTAGTTTTTTTTCATTTTATTTGTGTGTGTGTGTGTGTGTGTGTGTGTGGTGTGGTTATGGGGTCTCAATTTCTGTACAGTTGCTATTGCTCCTTCATGTCCTGTCATGCTTTTAAGCTTACATCACACCCCAGAGAAGAGTGTTATGTCCAGGACACACACACACACACACACACACACACACACACACACACACACACACACACACACACACACACACACACACACACACACACACACACGCGCGCGCGCACATACACACACACACACACACACACACACACACACACACACACACACACACACACACACACACACACACACACACAAACACACATACACACACACACACACACACACACACACACACACACACACACACACACACACACACACACTCACACAAATCAAGTTAATATTTACATGATTTTCTAATAGACTTTTATTCAACTATAAACAATATCAATTAACAGTGAAATGATGATTAGTGAGGAGGTATGTTGGAGAAAAAGGAGAGAAAATGACCAGGGAAAAAAAGTCAATCTTTTTTTTTTTTACCCTACTCTTGCTTTACCTTCTGTCATTCAGTCTCTCTACTCTGTTACAGTACCTTGCAAAGCAAGAAGTGGCACTCCATTGGCACTAATCAGCCTCTGCACTGACATCATTGATTGCTTTACAGCCTCCCTTTTTTACAAGGAAATTACAAAAGAACTGGATGACTCAACAGTTGGTGGCATATCAAACACCACTGCAGAATCTGGAATATACAGTATTCTCCAAAGAAAATGCAAACTGATTGCGGTTGCTGCTCATATCAGGATGCTGTTCGAATCTCTCTCTCTTTCTCTCTCTCACTCTCTCTCTCCGTCTCTGTCTTTGTATGTGTATGTGTATGTGTATTTGTGTGTGTGTGTGTGTGTGTGTGTGTGTCTGACTGTGTATACAGGCAGAGACTGTCTCCTTAAGACATACTTATTGGGGTGGTGACTTCATACACAATGATATCCAACAGCATTATAGGGAAACTTGACACTGGTTTCTCAACCCAACTTACTGATGCACACAAGCCAAGCTTAGCTGGTTATGAGCCAGGGTTCTGATATGTGTTTGAATTTTGGATGCCTTACCCATTTCATGGAGAGCTTGTAAATCATATCATCAATTATTTCTAAATAAGACTTTATACTCTACTCTAATACTCTAATACTATAAAATGTCACCTGCCCTTGTCTTCCCTTCTATCTCATATCTCTGTGTTTCTCTTTTGCTCTCCTTACAGACATGTTCCAGTACCTTCTATCCTTCTCTCAGGGCCATCTGAGTTCTCTGTTGGAGGGAACCTACTCATCTCTGTCCCGCCATGCCCTACCCCATGTTAACCAACTCTTCTCCTCACTTTCCCTCTACCTCCGTGGGGCCAACGTGTCTGTGGAGGCGTCAGTTCACCAATTTTTTAATAACCTCTTCCCACTCGCCTACACAAGACTCATCAATCCAGGCATTGAAGGCAGCATGACAATGGGCAGTGAAATGGGTGACTGTCTCCGTATGATCAGGCTGGATGTCAACCCTTTTGGGCCTCATCCAGCCGTCATGGCCCAGGAGCTGGCCGGGGCACTGGGAGCCGGGAGACAACTGGGCCTGGCCCTGGACGAGGGTCTGGAGGTGATGAATGCCACCGAAAATGTCAGCATGACCAAAGAGTGTGTGAAGGGCCTAGTGAAGATGGTGTACTGCTCCCACTGCAGAGGCTTGACGCTCATTAAGCCGTGCGTGGGATACTGTCTGAATGTAATGCGAGGTTGCTTGGCTAGTGTATCGGAGCTGGATCAGCCTTGGAGGAGGTATACCAGCCTGCTGGAGCAACTAACCCATGCCATGGCTGGCCACCACAGTCTGGAACTAGCCCTGCTGGGGGTTAGGGGTCACGTTAATGAAGCCTTGCTCTTTGCACAGCTCCATGGTCCACTCGTCACCGCCACGGTGAGTACACACTAGATCAGTAGTTTTTAATGGCATGTGCGAAAGGCCTACAAACCTTTTTGTTTAACTTTTTTTGTTTTAAACATATACCTTGGCAATGTTAGATGTATTGATTGGAAAGGTTTTGCAGGCTACTTGTGGTTCGTGAGCTATTTTTTCCACCAATGCAACAAAGAAGCATGCACAGTGTTGAAACTATTCAGAAAAAAAATAATGTTTATACAAAAGGGTTCAGCCTTCTCCGAAAAAATGCAGGCTAAGCAGAGGCTAGAGAAGGGCTTATTTTCCACAATGGCAAGGCAACTAAAAGTCATTGTTGTTGTTTAGGGTCAGACTATAGGAGGATATTATAAATTCTTTATTTTTGATAAAAAATTATTAAAAGAAATGTAGTGTTTAACATGGGGGATTGGGTGCTCTTGCATGCTGAGTACTAACATATGTCTTATGTTATATGTGGCTTTAAGTTGGATGTTCACAACACAAAGACAGTTTCATGGATGACTGCCAGACATTTCTCGAACTGAATGTACTGTGTCTTGAGATCTTGAGATCAATTCTCTATAGCAGTTTCCTCATCTTACACATATTGCTGTATACACAGTATTATATAGTACACATACTGTAAGATGTGATACACTGAGTATTGGTTCTGTTTGTATTTAATATGCTTTTGAGAAACCGTCTAGAATAAGCTTTTTTAATACATTACCCTATGATCTTTATCTTCACATTTTAAGCAATACCCTACTTTCTCTACATAAGGTGGGGTCGTGCATGTGGGTTTAAGGTAATGTGAGTCATATACCAGAAAGAGAAGAGAAGAGATTAGAAGAGATTTATGTACATCAAGAGGAAAATATAACATACACATTTTCACTTGCATTCAGTCCCCATTGCATATCCCCCTCTCCTCTACATTTCAGGCACTGTTGTCAACGCAGTGCATGTGTATTTAATGTTTTTAAATCAATCTATAAGAGCACTTATACATATCTCTCCCCAGGCATGAGCTGGAGACTTCTGGGCGTCATAATGTTGCTGCCTTTAGTGGCCCCCCTTTACTGGGTAGATGGCTGGACTTGACATCCCTGAGTTGTGAAAATAGCCTGTGTCTCTGTTATCCTCATCCCTAGTGGGTTATGTCGGATGTAGTTGTTGGCTTATATTGGAAATGGGACCACTTTTGGACAAGCCTGCACTGGAACTGTTGCCAGAAGTGGACAGAAACTGCAAGACAAAACTTGTGTTCCCCCAAAATATTACAATTGTATCATTATATAATTCAATTGACTCACCGAAAACTTAAACATTGGGATTTTTATTTTTTGTTTATTTTTAACATGAGTTTTAACCTCAAATGTGTTAAACAAGTAAAACTCCTTTAAGGAATAACTCAATGCATATTCATGCAGAGAAAGAGAGAGAGTTCCACACTCACAGACAGTGACAGTGAGAGAGAGCATGTGTCACAGAGAGTATGCAGTTACCTTGCTGTAACGTTAATGTATTAGTACGTACAGTTTTTGTCGGTGAATAAACGCTACAACCCCTCAAGACCCTAGCCAAGTGCCTGTGTCTCTCTTGCTACCAGCAGATTTAGGTAAAGGTAGTTAACCCAGAAGCTAGAAACAACCGCCCAGCTTACCAATCTTAAAGGTGTATCAGTTGTAGTTTTAGTTTCAAGCTCTTCCCCTGAGTTTTGCTCAGCACCCCCACAGTCCACCTTAAGGCTAAGGCGAGTTAAGGTTGTTTTTTCCCCCCCCTTTTTTAAAAAACATATTATTTGTCCTTGTAGGTGGACCGGCTACTCTCATTATACTCTCAATACTACTGACTGTAATTTAATTATTGAATTTTGTTTTAGTCATCACTGAAAAAAGTAATCACAGTATTGTAGTGTGCTTGTCTGTCTAACATTGTACATTACTGCCAGACATCTCAATACGTTTCAAACTGAAACCAACGTCTGTCTAGAAAGTGGAAAAACACATTTTAAGATGCGTATCAGTTCGGAAAATGGTGGGCAGGGGAGTAATATAAAATGTGAGCAATTTGTAGTTAATGGTCTTAAACGTGCAAAAGCATTGATTTGATGTTTTTTTAAAGTTGTGAAGGAACATCATACACCCCGAAAGACACATGCATGTGCACACAGAGGAGGATTGGTTGCCAGGCTTAAATACTGACCTAATACAACTATGCAGAGAGAGATTGAACTTGTATTTAGTGTGTGTGTTTGTGTGTGTGTGTGTGTGTGTGTGTGTGTGTGCGTGCGTGCGTGCGTGCACATGTGCGCGTGCATGAGTGTGTCTGCTTGGTATTCATGGGGTGGCAGGCAAGCCTAGAGCAGGGAGCCCAGCACGGGGACAAGTGGGACAGAATTGAAAGGGTTCCAGCTAGGCCATACAGACTAGACCCAGCCAGCTGGGAAAAAAAGGGCCAAGAGAATTGTTGCTGGAAGGAGGTGGCCCCCAGTCAGACACTGGTGGCTCCCATTTTCTGTGCTCTTATTGCTTCATGCAGGCTGAAGAGTAAACTCGAACACCAATTCATTCACTTACACACTCATACACACACATTTAGCCACACACAGAATAACACAGTTCTATCGCCTTGTTTTACCTAGAACCCATGGCCTTTTTAAATCACAGTATGTTTTTATAAAGCCACACTGGCCTTTCAAGGAAAACTGTTAAGTCTCCAGTGCACAACTACTGTGTCAGTGTAGCCACCTTCACACTTACACCTCCATATAACCGCCTTCTCCGATGAAGACTCCATTTAAAACACTTATTTTCTTACAATAACCTTAATATCAAACTGCAAAGCAAATAAAGTGCAAATACCTTGCTTAACCTGCTGTTGATTTTGAATGCTGTACGTGTAAAGTCAAGCACAAAGAAGTAACTCTAAGTTGACTACGTTTTTTGCTGAGTCAGAATATTATATAGAGTTGTTATTAAAGGAATTATTGTGACTGTGTGGTTTTACACTGGGATATTATCCCGAAACCATTTTGTGGTTGCCCTTTTTCTCACTTAGAGAGCTGCAGACTACACAGAGTCTGCACTATATGTTGCAACACGTCATAGGGTAGCACCTGGGTCATAACATATATACTGTACATATGCACACACATCACCACGCCGCTTGCAGGTATCAGGTTTTAAGAAGTCCTGTAAGGAGCCTAGATGTGCGGCCCACCCTGTGACAATACTAGCAGCATGCTTGAGTCTGAAAGGCAGCTATTGATGGTTATGTGGGGCAACAGAAGGATAGATTCTGTTTTAACACATTCCTGCTCTTATTGAGATGGAGCGTGAATGTGGCTCGAAGGGAAGTGGTTATGGTTATGGATATTGGAGAAGCCTGGGGTTGGATTATGTTGAGTTGACACAATTAAGAGAAAATTGGAAAATATCCAATAATCTTATTGGGCCCCCAGTGCAAGTGGTAGCTGTAGTGTTTAGTGAGGTTTTCTTCCTCTGAATGCTGCCCTGTTGAATTCATATAAGAGTTTCTCCCTCCAGAGTCAACCGTGCTCGAGAGGCCACAGGCTGCTGTTTATTGACATGGCCATAAAAATGATATGGCTCATATGACCTCGAAGGGGACTTTAAATCTTGTAATTGTTAAAGATGAGTTGACTTTAATCTCAAGCATATTTTCACTCACACCTTCATACACGTAATTGCTCACTGAGAGCTTCATAGTCTGCTTATGAAAAAATAGTGCCAGTGGTCCATATTAAAGCAGTTTATATGCAGGTCTACCTTATCCGCTTGTTGGTTTTATCCCAGCTTTTCATTACAGTCGTATGGAGGAATGATAATAGCAGCCTGGGCTTTTAGATAATGGAAACAAGGGCCAGCGGGATGACTGGAAGGTTTCCATTCACCACGGCGGCACC
Source organism: Echiichthys vipera (assembly GCF_963691815.1). Lineage (NCBI taxonomy): Eukaryota > Metazoa > Chordata > Actinopteri > Perciformes > Trachinidae > Echiichthys > Echiichthys vipera. The sequence goes on from NC_139840.1 coordinate 15,976,389, forward strand.
TCAACAGACAGCAGTGGCTAACATTGCCATCCCTTTTTTCTTTTACTCTATCCTACAATAAAATGAAGGAATATTATCGGTGTGAAAACAAACTTTGCTGTTGTCACAGTTTCTTATTTTACTTTTCCTTTCCCATTCTCCACAATGTATTTTTATGGTTTTTAGCATAGGAATGGGCTATGGTATGATGATAAATACCATGTGTGCCACCAGATATATGCCCTACTGTGAATACTGTGGTATTAGTCTAGGTCACTGTGGGCTAAGTAGAAAATAAACAGTTAGCCAATATTTTTTTACAGAAATATATATATATATACAAGGCTAGAAAATTGGAGACTATTGAGAATATTGGAAATAGTTAATACTGTATGCTTGAAATATATGATAAAAGTGGTACATATTTCCGATGGTCATAAAGTTTGCTGGCACTGTAAAGAGCAAAGTTAATTGTAAAGTGCTGTAAAGTGATTAGACATTACATGCCTGTATAGATACAGTATACAGAGTGATGATGATTGATCTAACTGACATGCCCAAAATAAACAAACAAATAAATAAATAAATAAGTATATCAAGTGTGGCTTTTATATCTTGAGTCATCGAGTTCTCCCCAGATAATTTAAGTGAGGAAGACCAGAGGAAATAGAGAACTAGAGAGAGAAGTAAGCAGAGCTGAGCTGTACTTGTGTTATTTTAAGGTTTACTGACAATATAATTGAATGTCAATTATCTTATCAGTTGTCAGTGTGAGAACTCAATGACATTTTAGATTTAGGGCTTTATGTAAGTGGGCAGGTTATAAAAAGGAGAAATATAATGTATGTATATATATATGTGTACTATATTTCACTAATGTAGTATAATGTTTTAAGGTACACTCTAATATGCTGCTGAGGTCACCTTATATAAAAGGGTTCGCTACACAGGCTCAGGCCTTTGTATATGGTTTCTATATCTAATATTTGAGACTGTTAGCAGAATGGCAGCTGACGCAAAATGTTCTCATGGCCAATCTATACGCCTAACCCATCTTTCTAAATTGGGTGTGCGCCTTTGGCACTTGGTCTAACCCTGAAGCTTACTGACTTACTCAGCAGTCCATTAGCTAATGATGGTGACTGCAGCCTCTCCTCTCCTCAGGCTACCCCGCTCATCTTTACCCGCCCTTCTCCTCTTCTGTCTTTTAGTGTTTGCCATGCTGCTGCTTACATGCTGCAGCCCTCAACACCATGATCCTGTATTTCTTCTCCTCTGTATGAAAAACACAATTGTACGAGTGAGCAATGGCCATGTGATTGATTGCTGGGCCATTAAATTTGGATCTGAACATAAAACAGTGGTCTTTAGTATATTATTTTTCTCTGTGACCCATGACTTGGATCGGGGGATGCATATAATTATAGATATCAAACCATGTCATTTCTCAGATATGTAGTTGATTATAAGTTGATGATAAGTTCACAGAGGGGAGACTAAATGATGTGGGGGTTTTCTTCAGAACTTGAGGTCTGCTACTCAAATAGACTGTTTCACACAGAATAAGAAATGACAGGAAGGAGAGACAGGAAAAGAGCCGTGATGGGCATGCAAATATGTTGATGTTGTCGTTTATTATACCAATAAATATCAATAACAAAGCTCCTATCCATAAGTCTTCGCTACACTGGTCACAGTCTGTCACTAGACAAATCAAACATTTCATTTGGGCAATACATGAGAAAAATGCTTACGCAGAGTTTATTCTTCTACCTTTGTCTTTATCTTGTAAAGTGGCAACTGTTGCTGTCGAGTCCTGCAGTGTCTCAATCCATTGTGTCACCACCTCTCACAACATGGCCTTTTTTCCCTTTTGTAAGGGCTAAGTCTCCTTCCTACCTCTCCATGTGTCTCCCACTCCCTGTCTGTTTCCCTTTAAATAGCCCTTGCCATCCCTGTGCGTCTACATATTCCCAACATCCTCACCTGATGCCTGGGTGCCCACTGGCCTGGTGTTTTAGCACCTTTAAACTTGAGCATGATAATATCATGCAGCTGCTTCTGTGAAGTTAACACAAATGCCGACTGCATCTGTGTTATGATTTTAGTGGTAATTGCTGGTTCACTGAAAAGCTTCAAATGGGCACATGGACTCACAAAGTTTCTATTCACCAGCTTATTTTTCTTTTCTTGTGAATGTTCCGCCATATCGCAGACACAGACGAGATGAACTCATTTGACCTTCCTCTGTCTCTTTTCCCTCCTTTTCTGTGGTATAACACCACTTGAAACCTCTGAGACATGTTGCCACATTTTGTGTCTGCACTTCTCGTAAATGTGTTTACAACGATGGACAAACGTCAACAAAGTAACACCCATATTTATAAGGAAAAACTGAGAGCTTCTCATTTTTAGATCATCTGTGTGTGATTTAATCAGGGTAAACAAGCCTCAGTGTGGAGAGAGAAACTCAACGATCTCTTTACTGATTGGAATCTCAAGGACTTTTTCCCGTGATATACGAGTGACTGAGTCACTCTTTAATTAGCACTGACATCATTCGGATAAGAGGGGGAGAAAAAGACAGGGGGCCGGGGGGGTACTGATTGACAGAGACTACAGAGTGAAGACTAAAGAGGAAGATGCAGACAAAGTAATTAGGAGAGAATGAAGAGAGACCTTAAAAAGATGGCAAAGAGAGGCGGGCAGAGAGAGAAGGGAAGGCACAAGGAGAAGAGTTATATTGTAAATCATCTATACTCGCTTGCTCAAGGCTCTCTTGAGCAGAGGCCAAGTGGAAGGCTGTCACTTTTAGCTTACAAGTGGCTCAGGGGGTGTTATACATGTATCTGCTGAATGTTTTTTACAGTTTCTTCACACATTATTATATCCAGAATACGTACTGTTTATAACATATCCAATCCCATAACATGATGATGTTTGCCTTCTTTTGTATTCAGTAGGTCATTAATGAATTGTACTGATTGCAATTTTAGAGTCTAACCTGCTGATAAAGACTTTTGCCGATTTGGTGTCTGCTTCAAAATAAAGGTAAACTCACGTTTGGCCAGTTAAAAGCTTTTAATGTAAATCTGCAGCTATAGGAAATGTTCAGTTTACATTAGCAGTAACTTTACTGCACAATAAAAATAGTGTTTTCTACATGTAAAAAAGGTTTACAGGTATTGGTAGAGAAGTCCAGCTGAGCACCGATCATGGCAGAATAAGCCAATTGGCGCCGGGCGATAGACCGGCCGGTCTTTGATGCAACCGTAATTAGGATTTTCTTTTTATTATATTTCTTTGAGAACAATACATGTATTACAATAAGTCATCACACAAATGCTTTCTGTCTGTCACTCAAGACTAGCAATGATGAAGATTACCGTGTGTATAGTTGGTTATTTACATACATTATAATAAACAAATTAACAGATGAGTTTCTTCTATTTAGCTACATGTCTAAGGTTTAGAATTATGAATAAATGTCATCTATGATGGATTGGTGGTTGTGTTATTCGACCGGTTTATGATATCTCATTGTATATAATCAGCATTTGATAGAATCTCTGCCTGCTCAACCCAGAGCCACTTTAGATCATCCTTGGAAAACCATGTTATTATTTCTGAGTAGACTCTGCAGTTACTGTACCTTGCTGTCTATTTAAAGATGAAAAATGGAAGTCTCCTCTCCTGGGTTGACCGCTGTTTTAGGCCATAATTGTCTGATTAAACTCAACACCTTAAAGCCTACATCTGTCTCTTTGTGTGGTTGAACGTAAAACACAGGCTAACAGTGTCGAGGGAGGAGAAAGACTTACTTATTCCCCTAACCCACCCAGATTTTCCCAGATGGTCCAGGGTTTGAACTGGCAACTTTCCAGGCTCAAGCTTGCTTCCTTTACCTTAAGGCCTCCACCACAACACTGCTAATCCTGCGAAATTCAAGTAGTCACCTTAATGCGTAAATAAAGGGGAAAAGTGTATTTATCTGGCTGGATACTTGCTATACATATACATATAGTTATTCTTGGATGACAGTATATTGTGATAACAAACTGTTACACACAGTGTCCACTATTGATACTAGTCAAGTCAGTTAATCGTGATCCTTTTTTTTTTTGGTTATGTGGATGGGACAGAAGCAGATATACCTGAGTTCCTCTAAGGTTGTTGATGATTATTCTTTGTCTTATTTTAACACAATGATAATTTGACATAGTGGCCAAACTTTGGAATTACAACTTCCCCATCGGTCACGTGATGACATTGGGGACAAAAATACTTTGAAAATTTGTGGATTAATTTTTTCAAGCATCACAACCCCAGCAAAATTACTTGTGTTAATATCAGAATTTGATCTATTCCGACCAATACAATTTTGAATGTGTAGAGTCCATCAAATCATTTAATTCCCATTCAAATTAGCCAGCTCAGCCGGGAGAAGTCTCTCACCTGCTCAATGGAACCAACAGTGCAGAAGTTTGACAGAAGTAGAGTAAATTATCCAGGTATTTTTAGATGCGGTAGTTGAACTTTTTTGATTCATGCGCCACTGAGCAGCTTTCATAGGAACAAACGGGGCGCCGCCTTGATGATGCATCCATTTTTCTTAATACGGATGGTGAAAATATAAATATAAACCCATTCTCCTACTCATGTAGCAGGCCATCGCCTTCCCTTTCTATGTTCATGTCTTGCAATTAGGAATGGAAATTGTTACTGGTTTTTACATAATTATCATGATACTCAACAGCAAAACTCCAGTCTTTTGAAATAAAATTGATGCTTTGGGTTTTCTTTGGAAAAGACATCATAAACAACCATGTTGCCAAAGTAACCAGTAGCTTCCCGTGCTGTAGAATAGACAGCCCACCAGTGTATGTATGGCCACTACTCACGTTGCTACTTGGCAAATTATTGCATTTTTTTCTTCTGCCTTTTCCCTCCTTTAGTTTGTAACCACAATTAAGTAAATACAAAATAAAGATAATTGTGTTTGCTTCTGCTCTTTTTTTCTCTTTCTAATTTGCTCTCATTTGCTTACTTTTTTTAGTCTGGTTATTGTACATAACTCTCATGGAAAGAATTATACTGAATGAAATTCCTATTCCAAAGGTGGTCCACTTTGGTACTCAAAAGGCACTTCTGTTTTGTGGTATGTCTCTTCTCTGACTCTGTCCATACATCATGTATCTTAACCCACATAGAGGGAGGGCATGTTGACACTTGATTTTTGTGTTTGAGGGCAGTATATTATACAGTCACTTACGGGAATGGGATTTTATTTCCTGATTTTTACTGGTTAGTGAATATTTCATGGTTATGAGGAAAAAATGGCCCAATGTCTTGAGATGACAGTGGTTTGGATAATGGATGTTAGTAGAAATCCCAAGAGCTATTCCCAGGGATGTGAATGAAAACAGACACAATTTGCGGTTTTGAGCTTTTTGCTATTGTGAATTCATAAAATGCATGTTTTCACATATGCATGCACACTTGACCTACACACTAACACAAATTTACATCACTGATACAGTGCCCTATGATACATAACTATGATAAATTAAAACAATCCCTAAAGCTTGGTTGAAAAGTAGATTTTGTTTTAGCTAAGGTCCAAAACTGTTAATATATACCACAATCTCAGTATATGACTGTTCTAATGTGTGTACGTTTTTGCAAATGTTAAAATCTTTTGTGCAAATAGAGCTGACAAATATTACTATTCCTATAGGTAAACAGTGGATAGCATAAGGTGACCATATTCTATATGTGTCTGCACATTGCACACAAAGTATGTAAAGTGGAGGCAACAACTGCGTCAGCCTACTTATTTTCCACAAAGAAAATTAATCAGGAATAGATAAATAATTGGGCCAATAAGATAAATCAATAATAACATTGGTATCAATAAAACCGTATCGATGCCCATTCCTATCCCAGCCTGGGCCCATCTCTCTCCCCTACCTTTCCTGTCTCTCTCCAAGCTATCACTATCCTATAAAGCAGAAGTGCAGGGAAAAATATCTGGAAAAGTGGAAGAGAGGGGTCTTCACTGACCAAACAGCCCTCTTAATCCCCTGAGGTGAGAGGGGCTGAGAAAGTTCTCTTAGCTTTACTGGGTAATCCCTTGATAAATAAACTGGGAAGACAAGACCACCGCTGCTATCTGTAAGTCAATACTCCCCTAGAGGAGGGATGGCCTTGGGCTTGGCTTGCTTCGAGCTAATTCTCTTGCTGCTGCACTCTTCTTACACTCTCTTGCCTCGGCATGATATGTGCTTAAGGCACAGATACACACACATGTCAATTAAATTTTGGGCTAAACAAATTGAAACAGAAACACAAATTTGTAAGGTAAGAGGGGGAATAATGTCTATTCTGTAAATATGCAAACTGTATGTAGTTGTCAAAACACTGATCCATCCTGCTTCCAGCAGCAGAAATCAAATTTCATTGGCTAGCTCCAATGCACATAGAATACATGCCTTGTGTTCTCCTGAAGTCTTCCCATGTGTAATACATGCATCCCACCAATCTGCCCCCTGCATCAGACTCTGTCCTCAGGCAGTCATATGAGAAATGCTCCAAATAGCTGAAATTGTGAAGGACAAACAGGTGTCCCCACACACATACATAACCAAGTAAGCTACTCATGCTGTGCCCGTATGGGATTTTCATTCTCACGCCATCATCACGTCAGGAGATAATTGATTCATGGCCACTTTCTAGCCCATGTTATTATTCAACCTGTCGTCTGATTGGCCATCAGGATTATGTTGTCATAAGAGCCAAACTATAAGAGCATTTCTCCAATTCACAAGAGGATCCCAAAATGAGGATACTGTTTATTTTCACTATGATGACTTTGTGTTCTGTTTACACTGTTGTCTGCTTAGTTAGGCATAAGAGAGATTTGTGTGTCAGCGTTTTTGTTTAGAAATGTCGGCCTTTCTCCAATCTTTTCTGGCCTCCCCAAAAGAAGCTTTGTGGTTTAAAAAAAACAATAGGGTAATACAAACAGAACTGTGAGTGACCTCCTCTTGATGTTCATATTTTACACGGATGTTTATATTTTTGTCTTGGAGAATAGCAAAATGTCACACAAAGGCAGGTGAGAAATGGCACTGGATTTAGAACTTTAGTCTTCCTCCTGAAAAGTTCACAGGATTAGGTCCTTTTGTAATCCTGCATTTAGCACCAATGCAGAGAAATGATAACTTGAAGGTCTGAACTTTCTGTGTTTTTTTTTTCATTTGCCAAATTAAAATACAACCTAATGTTAAACTTTTGAGCGGTACAGTACAAGCCTGTCCTTTAGTTGCAATAAACATTACAGCCCATTATTTATTGGAGAGTATTTTGACTCCTCTTTTAAACTATTTACATCATACTATAACAATGTCCCAATGGATTTTTTGATTATATTTGAAATTGAAATTGTTTTTCTGTATACTGCTTGGGCATGTTATGATATATATTAAATAATCTGCCCAGTTCTTTGCACACCTGCCCCTTGCACAGCCTACCAGCATCACCGCTTTCACACACACACACACACACACACACAAACACACACGCACACACACACTCACTCACTCACTCACTCACTCACTCACTCACTCACTCACTTACTCTCTCTTTCACACACACTGTAGACCTCCCAAACACTATACTGTCTGGACATGATGTCATGGGACTGTACTGTATGATGTCTCAAATATGTATATATATTTATTTTATAGAAATGTGTTTTTTGCTAAATAAGGAAGAGGCATATGGTTAACATAACTCTTCCCTATTGGCTAGGTACTTACAGTAACATATTGATTTTTTTTAACATATTGATTGAACCATTTAGTTTTAAAATAGATTCAAGCATGTGTGCATGCTAAAATGAATTAGCCTTGCCATTAATAGCTTTGAAATTAACAGTAGTTTACTGAGTCATTTGATTTTGTTACCTCAAACAGCGCTTGCCCATGATGATGATACTGGATTGAGCCATGTTGAAAGTTCTGGCCTAATCAAAAAACTATAAACTTAACTGTACTATTGTCAGAAAAATCCTTGTTTTCCATTACCTGTACTCATATACTCTAATTCATCTCATCTCATCTTCAACCGCTTATCTGGGTTCGGGTCGCGGGGGCAGCAGCTCTAGCAGGGGACCCCAAACTTCCCTTTACCTGGCCTATACTCTAATTTGGCAATTGAAATTAGAAACCAACAAACTAAAACAATCAATTTTACAGTTCTCAAATGTATTTTAATATATGTCTGAACACGTCATTATGGATCATCAATCTGCAGACGGTATGCAAAAGCATATGCAAAGAGCTTTTGGCTTAGTATGTTGATGGGCTACATGACCAAAACAGTTGCTGTGTTCTATCTTTTCTCACCACAACAATGTAATGTAATGTGTGTGTGTGTGTGTGTGTGTGTGTGTGTGGGTGTGTGTGCATGTGCGTGTGTGTGTGTGTGTGTGTGTCTGTGTGTGTGGTATGTTTCCATGTGCTATGTGCATGTGTGGCTTTTAGCCACTCTACCACATGTGAGCATGTTTTATTGGTCTGGAGGGAGTTAAGGTTAATGCAATAAAACAACCTTCCCCGTGCCCAACGTCTGCCTTAAGAGAGGATTTAAGACCAGAATGCAGTTGAAAAAGTAGGAAAGAAAGGCCTGAGTGAAGAGTGAATGAGAAATGTTCAGGTGGTTTGTAATGCTGCTGAAAAGCATCACATGAACTTCCTGAGCCATTGACAATCCCACTGCCCAGGAATAGTTAGCTGTCATTTGAAAATTTTCATTTAAACTCTATTTATAAGGTGCATGAGATGCCTCACCCTGGAGGAAAAGTGTATTTTTAGCAGGCTGGCAAGAAACATTTTGTGACTGTTAACACATATTTCAGCTGCTTATCCAAACTCTTCCCAGCATGTTGAAATACCCCTTCAAACAACCATTTAAACACAGATGTTCTTCACCAATTGAAGTTTGTCTATTTGTTCGTCCATTCCATTGTTTTAGGCCCCTCACAGGCCATCCTTAACACTTGCATTGCTGTGGCAGTTTATCTAAACAGTCTGATGAATTTGATGTTTTTGGGGATGTCCAGAGTAAATTGGCAGGATTAGTATTCTGAGTTAATCACTGTATTGTTTATTATGTAAGGGATAATTTAGAACAAGCAGGTCATTATTGCAAGATGATCCTGTTTCAAGTCAAGGTCCTGCATCACGTGTCAGGTTTTCATTCACAGTCTGTCTGTCTGTCTGTCTGTCTATCTAATAATAACAATTGTGTGTGTGTGTGTGGGGGGGGGGGGGGTCCATGATGATGCCGAGGTTTCTGACCAGGGGGGAGGGAGTGACAGAGTTCCATCAATGCAGAGGGAGAAGTTCCGGAAGGTGGGGAGGATAGATTTTAGGCAGAAGATGATGATTTCCATTTTATTGCTGTTGAGTTTCAGGAAGTTGTGGTTCATCCAGGTTTTGATGTTGGTGAGGCAGTTGGTGAGGGTAGGGAGTAAAGGCTTTGGTGGGTGGTGATGTACAGCTGGGTATCGTCGGCATAACAGTGAAAGTGAAGACCATAGCGGCAGATGATGTGACCTTGTGGGAGCATGTTCAGAATGAAGAGGACTGGACCAAGCACCGAGCCTTGAGGGACTCCGTGTGAGACAGGGAGGATGTGGGATTTATGGTTGTTGATGGAGATTTAGTGGAATCTATCTATCTATAAATTCCTGATCCTTTGTTCATTGTAACTCATTGTACTCTGTTCTGTATACCCACAAAACACTGAAAAATTGCACTTTTTCAAACTTTATAATAATCATCACTCATCCCTTAATTAAAAAAGTCAAGTAAATGATAAAACAAATTCTTAGTCAAGGAAGCAATCTGATCATCCGTCTGTTCTGGGAAAAGTCTTGGTGTGCTTATGAAAAAGTCACTCAAAATGAGGAGGCAACCTTCCTTACATGAGTATTGAATCAGTAGTGCCGCTAAATATTACTTTCTCTGGTTGGATGCTCTTACATGGTAAAATGAGTCATGCCTCTAGACAAAGCAGCACATACATTGGTCAATATACTCAGTCCAAGAGGCATTACACTCTGTCTCTCTTACTAATTGAGGACCACTTAATAACACTGGCCAGAGGCTTTTAAGCCAATGAGATGTCATTGATTTTACCTCTTGGTATAAGGCCCACGCCCCTTCTTCCTCACAACCCCGCTGTATCCACTGCTGGCTTTAATAGCCCACTAGAGATACTCGCCATCACTGCCAACTGTGCGCGTGTGCATTCACCTCCCTGAGGTAGTGGAATGTTCTACATTTACTGTTAGCCCTCCTGGCAATAACTCACTCATCGCACCATTTTCTTTCATCACACCCCCTCACTTCACGCCCACCGTTTTCCCAAGTTGTTCGTTGTTCTCTGCTCCATAATTCATCTCACCTCCTTTCACCCCGCCGTCATTCAACTGAAACGCAGGCATTCCTCATTTCAAATGGGTGGCATCATTCTGAAAAGTGTTCACATTGAATAACTTATTTTAGTCTATATGCTTTCAACTGTGCAGGTGTCAATTGCCTGTTTATAGCAGTCACCCTTCAGCTCCACCCATACTGTTATATGTTGCTAGCTTAACAGGTGTGTGTCTTTTTGCTCTATCCTCCCCACAGGTGGACAAGGTGTGTGGCCTGTCTACTGGGGAACCCACAAGCATGCAACCTAATAGACTAGAGGTCACAACCTCTACCGTGACCTCATCTTTTCTTCCTCCATCTGCCGCCCCCTCCCAACCTCTACCAGAGCAGTGGCTGGGGCAGTTAGCCCACTTGAGGAGGTAAGACAAAGCAAATAACAGAATTGTGAACTGTAGTTCAGTCTGTGTCAGCAGTTTAAAACTGTCTGTTGTAAATTGAAAAGCCTCTTTTATTCTTGCAAATATTCAGTTCACAAATGTTCTACTTGTTAATTAGTTATACTACTAGATGGTCAGCCAGATGGAAAGTAAATTTAAATGAAATGAAAACTGATCAGGTCTGTATGACATAGCCTGAGGGGTTGGCCAATGTCTGTTCCCAGCTGCCATCACTTCTCTTCTTCATATGGTTAGTTGGACACAACACACACACACACCCAACTCACACACACATAGTATGTAAATGTAGTGCCTGGCACCAAAGTCCATGCCCTCCACCTGGCCTCTGAGGCAGCCATCCCATGCCCACAGCAGCTGGCAGCGATGTGCCAAGAGAGGGGGGAGTGTGGGTAAGATTAATCTTGACAGACCAACAATTTCCTGTTTACCCAGACAGCCATACCACCAACTTTGGAACCAGGCAGCCTCAGCTTAAATAGCACCACTCACGGAAACACACATGCAGTTGCAGCGTTGCCTGCCTGACCTTGTCCCAAACCATGAATCACTGCACTGATGCCAGACTAGCTGACAGGTCCGTCCTGGCACTGCCACCACCATTCATGGCAACACAATCCAGCTCCCCTCCTGTTACCAACCCTGACCAGAGCACATGTGAGCAGTGACCACTTCAGAGACATGGCAGCACTCACTGCAGTAAATGGAGAATAGTCCACTGCTGAAAAATATGAAACGTGATAGAGCAGAGGCAACATTTATTTTTTGTTTTAATGGGAACAAATTTGAAGTTGAGCAGAACTTTCTTTTTGGATATTGAACTATTAGCACGTGCAGATATTTGTTTGTGTGTTTGTTTGCTGATTTAACATATACATTACATACAAGTATCTGTTTCAATTGTTGGTGTGGTGTGGGGAGATATGGTTATTGATTTATGTTTATTGTGGCTAGTCTCTGCATGTGCATGATTAATCACTCTCTTCCAGGGTCAACTGACTATCTTTTCTCCCTCCTCCCCCATGTGTCTTGTCTTGTCATCCCTTTATTTCTTTTTTGTTCTTTCTCTCACACCCCACCTCACACCCCACCACATCCCTGCATCCTTCTTGCTTGCAACAATCTCCCCCGGACTCCAACTCCCATCATTCCCAGCTCGTTCCCCCTGAAACCCTCCAAGAACAATAAACATAGTCTGAGAACACTCTCTAGGTAAGCATGAACCCAAGGGACTTATTTCTCTCACTCTCTCACACACTTTATCTAGCAATGACAGCTCATTTTGGCTACATTGACACTGCAGTTACAAGTGACTTGAATCTGATTTTTTCCTCATATGTGACCCATATCTGATTTGCTTTTGACAGTGTGAACAGCACAAGTTGCATTGGATCTGAAATTTTCAGAATCAGAATTAGGCCACTTTTAAATGTGGTACTGAATCGGATACTTTTCTTAAAAAAAATGTATGATTTTTTTGAATGCGACCGCAATCTGAACAGCCAGGTCGCATTTAATGCAACTTTAATTGTGCTTCACTGTTTTGTAAATGAATGACAAATGAAGTTGAAAAGTGTGCCACTGATGGGAGCCAGGATCAGAATCAAAACAAACATGGAGGACTGCAGTGAAGCAGGCGGCAAGTGGAGGGATAGTGAATTTTTAGACTGCATTAGTATTTGGGGTGACACTCATAAATTTGCCGGCTGCCGCCCCACACTGTTTTTAGCATTAAGCCATAAAGTCCTGCAATACACGAGCGTGAGCAATCCTTAGAAAGGCCACATTTGAAGAGGTAATGTGAACAGCCAATCAAAAAATTGGATTTGAGCAATAAATCGGAATTGTGCTTTAAGACCTGCAGTGTGAACATAGCCTATATGACTTGTATAGAGAAACCTGTGACTGTTCGTGTATTTTAATAGTTAATTGTCTTTTGGGTGAGGGATGCATTTTATTTGTCTTACAAAACCATTCATATTTATGTCTTCTGTTGAACAGCGATTCCCAACACTGACTGACTCAGCACATAACCTCTCATGACCCTCCGCTGTTTTCATGCTCTGCTTCATGGGTGGCAACAATGTGTGTCAAAAACAGTATGCCATTGTTTCACTCGAGATGACTGTCTGTATTGATAACATCTGTTAGTAGATATGATGAAGCAAGCACTGTACCGCAAAGCATAATTGAGAAAAATGTGCTGACTTAGTGAAGTGGTCACATTCTTAGCCATTTTCTGCCACCATCAAAACGTCACGTGTTTTCATCCCATGCATGTATTGTTGAATGGAATTCAGATACCATTTGTTGTCGCAGGTATGGTTCGAAAGTACTGTGAAGTGTGTCCACCAACCACAACACGCATTCTTTGAGTGTATATTTCTAACCTGACTTGTGATTTAGGAAGATACATATGTGGTACATATTAAAACTTCCTTTCCTCCAATGTTTTCCTTAGGGAGTTCTTGATGTACCTGCAGCGCTACAAGTCTTTCTTTGCAGCGTTGCCGGAGATGCTGTGCGAAGGGGAGAATGTAGTGGACGACTCCATGTGCTGGAGCGGAGATGAAGTGGTGGAGAGGTAATGCTACTATACAAATAGACAAATAGAATCTTTACTGTTATTTACTTTGTATTTTGCAAACTATTATTGTAAGATTTTCAATACCATCCCCTTCAGTTGACCCCTTACTGACTTATACCCACATAATCCATTGTTCTTTTCAAATTTAATAAGAGCAGCGGACATGGATTAAAGATTAATTTTGGTATTTAGACTTGTAATGCTGTGAGAGCAGTTCATTCCTTGTGATTAGGCAACATGTTGCATCTTGTTACTGTACTTTGCCATAGCCAGTTGTTGCAAAAACACATTTTTGGCAGCACTCGGGGTGAGAATTTTCATTTTCTCCAAATGACAGTATTGTAGATGCCGGCATGTATAAAATTATTTTGAACAGGTCACCCAATTTCGTCTGAGATTTATATATTAACTGCAAGTTTTTAAGAGTTTTGAATACATTAAAATTTCAGTAACAGACCCTCTGTGTTTTTGTGCTTGTGTAGGATAATGTGAGTCTGTGAGTCAGTGTGGCTGACTGTTGTTAATCAATGTGGATATAAGGAAGTCATTAAATCCATCTCCACACTGAGTGAATGCAGGCAGAACAAATATTTGCTCCACTCTTCCCTCCTTTGTATTAGAGTCAGTTAATGAGTTGTTATATGTCCCTTTCTCTCTTTTTCTACTCCATTCTGTTTCTTTCTGATATTTAGGTTTTTATTTTGTGCTGATTTTTAGGTGTGGCCTTGGAACACTTTTCCTGCTTATGGTTTTGGGTGCATCTCAGAGACTGAAGTACTCACTCTCGTCTGTCTGTCTCTGTGTGTGTGTGTGTGTGTGTGGGTGTGTGTGTGTGTGTGTGTGTGTGTGTGTGTGTGGTTATGTGTGTGGTTATTTACTTACTCAGTCAGCATGAGAAGAACAGAGAATTGATGCAGATTACAGAGCCAATGCAAGTCTGTATCTGATTCCCCCTGTTGGATCTGTTTCTTAAACCCTTTAGAAACTGTCCACAATTATGACAGGGTTATGCTCTCCTTCTGTGGTGGCCCTAAAGTGGCTCCCATTGCCATGGCAACCACAGCTTTTGGCACTGCCAGTATTGGCCATTACAGAGGAAAATCAGCCTAGTCGCCAGAAAAAAATGTTGGCATTGTACGTTTCTACAAATCACATAGATGTTGATATTAAATGTTTTTGGCACCCTCTAGCGTCTGTATGACAAGTTTTGAGCTGACAGCAAATGATATGAAAGTCAGGTGACGTAGTATTACAAGCCTCAAACTCCGCTTAGGGAGGAAGTTGGGGTGCATTTTTGGGTCAGACACACGCTGTACTTTCATCCAGTAGACTGCAGTTTGTGTCCTGTTCGTGTCCTGTTCGTGTCCCATCCATGTCCCGTCTAATGTGAAAGTGAAACTTAATTACATATCAGACCCTGTAGTTTCAATGCCTATCCCTGAATAACATTAATAGGTTTGTTTGAATTGACATTAACCACATGTTTAAAAGTGTGAGGGGGAGGTAATGAGAACTGCTTACAAAGGTTCAGAAAAGTTGAGATTCAATGATTCAAATGTTGAGATTCAACGTTTTCAACAGTTGAAATCCACCATATCTGTGGTTTGCAGAAATGTAAGTGAAGAATTTTCCCCATGATCAACCCTGACTGTTTGTCAGATCCTTTGGCCTGTGTCCGTTTTGCTTGATTGAGCCATACATTATGCTTTCATGAGTACATGGGAAAACATAAGGCAAATGAACAGATGTATCTGATTCAAAAAGGACCTTTTTATTATCCTCTGTGTTTGGCAAAAGCATTTTGTCAGAGATGGTCATGAATAAGTTTACTTTAATTAGATCAGCAATAGTTAGCTTTCAAAATGTCATTCTCTTCTGTTCTGTTCTGTTCTGTTCTCTTTTCTTCTCGTATTTACTTGTCTCTTCTCTTCTCTTCTCTTATTCTTCTTGTCCTGGCCCGATACTCTCCTGAGTGACTGAGAAATGTTGAGCAGACTACCCATTTGTCAGGGGCTGTCACAGTGTCAGCACACAATACAGTATGCAGGGGCGTTGACTGGGGTGAAAATGGGGACTGAGGCTTTATTCACACGACTACGATTTTGTTTAAAAAGGCACATCTTTTGCTACATTTACGCCTCGCGTCCACGTTACTCCAGCATTTCCAAGCCCCTCAAACTGAGACATTTGGAAACGCTGCTGTCCAGTTCAGACTAGAAGCACCAACAGACACTTGCACGTCCACGCGACCAGTACATGTCTGCAGCTGTCCACGGAGCATATGTCCGAGCCATCTCCAATGCATTCACCTAAAAGATTGTCAGTTATTTGTCTGCCTGGCACACTCTGTGTGTAAGGTGACCTACCACCAGTCACCATCATTATAGTGGCATGTAGCCCTTGCTACTGCACCTGCAAGTTGTTTTTTTAGGTTGGTTTTTTTCTGCTTAGTTTGTGGCTCTTACAGCCAACTGCTTGACAGTGCTGACAGCGGAGAGCTATGGAGTAACACAGTATACAATTTTTAATTGTCTGTAAATGGTTAAAGGGTTGATTAGTTAACATCCCTAGTTCCACTTCGTCATTGGTCCAAACAAAGAGATCTCTGGTCTTACTTTTTGCCATTGCTGTTCTTCCTCCAAAGGATTTTGTATATTTTCAATTAAAACCATAAAGAATACCTCTATAAGGGGTTTAAAATGTAAAAACACAGGGCAGAGCAACCATTCAGGGCCTAAAACAGAAGATATCTACAATCTTGTCAAGATATAGCTTCTGTGTCTGTATTTAAAGCCAGTTCTTTATTTCTACACCGTGTAAGTGAGTGTGTGTCACTTTTACTACCAAGGGCACTGTTTTTTCAAGAACAGTGCTAATGGGTTGTAACGGTGTGTTATCACACACTCCCTGGTGAGAGCCAGGCCTTTGCTTGTGGTGTCAAGTGTGCTTGGGTTGAATAAGAAAACAATACCCTACTGAGACATTTGGCACCACTCATAAACTGCTCAGATTGGCCTGTGACTATACAACAAACCCCTCCCACTGTATATGACTCTGTTGGCATGTATTAGAGAGAGAGGGACAGGACAGGGCATGAAAAGGGTTGGCGTTTTGGTGCCGTGGTGCCCCCTGTGCCTCCCTGTGCCCCTGATGAGGGAAGCATGATGAAGAGATGTGGGGGAGGAGGGCCTTGGCAGCATAAAGACCCATTGTGGAGTCAGTGGAGTGGGGCACAGCCCTGCCGTGGGGACCCCCAAAGCCTGGAGTTGGAACAAAGACCCTCCTATGAGGCTGCATGGGAAAGACTTGGACATCACTGCCACTACTACTGCCACTGGCCGCGCCGTGCCTGGGAAAGTAGCACGAGAACAGCAGAGGAGATGAGAGAAGGGTAGATGGTGAGAAAATATGAGAAGAGAAGAGAGAACGTATGTGAAAAAGATGTGATGTCGGAAATGGACATGATAAGCTGCTATGGCGTAAGTCCATGTTGTGGTCTGATTTCCTGCATGGTGGGCGCACAAAGCCTCTGAGGGCTTGGTGGGTTTTCCCCACACACAGGACGACATACACACACAAAAGCACACACACTCACATATCAATCCACACAGGATCCATGTGCTGGTCAACAGCTGGAGGGTTTATTCATTCAGACACAATAATACTATGCTTAGGAAAGGAGACACACATCCACATGTGAGAACACACACACACACACACTTGTTGTAATACTTCAAAGCACATCAAAGGCATTAGGGATTGAAATTCCCTTCTTCTCTCTATTCAGCATCTGATGACAGAGGGGCAAGTGTGGGGCACGCAGTTGTACTTACAACTAAAAATGTGTGTTGGCATGTGTTCAAACATCTCTGAACATTTACAGCATCACATGTGTGAATACTTTGCACCATCTTTTCCGGAAAGATAAGCTCAATCAAAGTTACCACATTCTTTATATAGATTAACCAGTTACTGTATAGCGATTATACTGTAGTAGTCTTAATACATTATAAACAATAAATCATCGCCATCTTTCTTCACTATAATTATTCTAATTACCATTTCTGTTTTCTCTTTTGACAGATACTTAGAGATAGTGTGTGCAGGTTGTGAAACAACGCTGCAGGCTATAACCGCTGTCATGGCATCATAGGGACCTTTATTAGCCCCTTGACTGAAAACACATGGGGAGGTAACCTCAATGAGGGTTTCATTAGACAAAAACTAATTATTAAAATTCTCCCAGACTTATAATAACCTAATAAATAATTGGGTATGGATGGCAGATCAAGGGGTAATAATATGGTAATTCAGGAGAGTTTTCGAACATAAAGAATTTACACCTGCTGTAAGTGCTCACTTTTGAACATGAGCTTCATAATCAGTCCGTAACAAAATCCCTCTGACCATCACAAATCTGATTTAAGAGATTCTTGATCCAGGTTGTAGGAAACATAGGGAATAGATGTCAGGATCCTTCAGCGCTTTAGGTCAAGCCAAATGAACTCACTCAAGGGTAAAGTCAAACAGAACACAGCAAGCTTGATGTAGCCAGTTCTGTACATTTTTGTTTATTTTTTCATGAAAATTAGCATATGATGTGCATAACAGGGTCACGGGTGGCAAAAGAAAGCCATGGAGTGGAGGCCACGGTACATATGAGTAAAATGTGACCTGGAAAGAGTGAAAAATCATGGCTTGTTCACAGCAAAGATCTCCTGTGTGTAGCATGTGATTTTATCTCAGACGCAGCTTTTGCAGCTGTATATAATCCTGACATTTTTTTAATTATGTAAAAACTACTCTGCTATGATTAATGTTTTGTTTAACATGGTTTTCCCACATTGAAAGTTTAAATTAAAAAAAATCAGAGAAGGGGCTGAAAGCACATCTACTCTTTCTCCCTTTCAGGTTTCTTTGCCGGTGTTGTGTCACAGTTGCTCCCCAATCAAATAATGTTTCACATATTACACAGCGACTGGTTTATATAGTTATGTACCAACCATAGCCTGATGCGTACCGTTATGCATTTGAATACATTTGAATCGTAGATTGAAGAGAACTGCACAGACATCTCCCCCGTCGGCAAAGGGGTAAAAAACCCTCTAGTGACAAACTTTACTCAGATACAAGTCAGTACAGTCAATGTCAAGCATTTTAGAGGCCAAAACATAAGAAAAATACCTAATACTTTGACTGTGAGAACACTTGGTTCTGGGGAAATGGTTCTGGGGAACGTGCATCCGGTCTTGCTGTAGTCTTGGACTTACTTGATTAAATTATATGAACCAGCAGGGAGTTACCTCTTACATTCAAAGCTGATTTTATAATAGAAAGAAGTAAAATAATTATAGAAGAGTGAATCAAGAAGCCTTCCTGTTTTAACAGCCTAACTCTATACGCACTGCATATGTTAGGAGGAGATATAGATGGCCTTTGGCACTTCATCAGAATTCTCTGACTGACAAACTCTTGTGGGATTCACTTTATGGAGCTGATTTACACACAGTATACAGGCAGAGTGCATATTCTGTAGAGGGGAAAATAAACAATCTTCTTCTATAAGCAAGTCATCAGTTAGAGATCATAAGGCTTACTGGACAGCTCACTACCCTCTTTCTTTATTGACCTATATGAGGGGAGAAATGACTTCCAACCCCAAGGTGAAACCCCTCAATACCACCAGGGCCTGAAAAATGCATGACTTTCATTTAATTAGATTTTATACTACAGTATATTTGAAAAACTTATTAATTCAAAATAATTCAACACTGAAGCCCTATTGTGCAAGAATGCGTTAAATTGGGTTCAGATATAGGGATGAGTAACCTGACAGATGGTTTGTTGTACAGAACCATCTGAGAAGGCCTTATTGGGAACTGAGTGGAAAAGGGCAGGCACCCTCAAAACATCCCTGGCAGGTGATTAGATGAACCACCTGTCTATCAAACTCTCACTAAAGTCATTTAGGAGAAGAGTGAAAACATCCTTTCCATCATGAAAGTGCTGTTCTCTTCTTTCAGTGAAGAAATACTCTCAAGTTCTGATAAAACTGATGCTATTGCAGCTTCGAGGCTAACCTCTTTAGGAACAGCCATTGTTGTTTTGAATGAGCGGTCGTCACCCAACGCTGCCTCCTCAACTGCATGTAGCATCTCACAGGAAGCTGAATGGTTGCATGATCTTGTGTAATCAGGAGGATTAAGCTGCTGTACATACAGTATGTTTAGCTCATCACTATACTGGGAATTCTAAAGTTTTGGATTAGCTCAAGGGGACGGACCAAACAATACAGCCGTGTAAGTGCTTCTGAATGCCTTGCATTTTTATAAGGTTATGACAATCCATTTTGTTTATCATTTTGACATCTGGAATCCATTCTGTTATTGCGGGGGGAAACAGGGAGAAACAGGAAGAGCGCTTCACCGGGAAGAGCCCTCACCCCTCTCACTCACTTTTTCTCTGTCTTTCAGTCCCATCAAGTCTAATTTTTTTTGTTCTTCCCTGCTGTGTCTGTGTCAGTCTCTTGGGTCATGCAAGGTGATTGGATAATGAAACTCTAGCAAAGGGAACAATAGATTAATTACTATATCCAGAGGAAGGACTTTCCTGTGTGTGCTGTGTTTTGTGCTATGGGCAGAAGTATTCAGTATTCTTGTTTTTTAAATGTAAACATGGAGACAGACATGATGGAGTGGTGGCACAGTAGAGCCATGAGAACAGTTGACATCAGAGAAATAATGAAGAGTTATGGAAATAAAGACTGCATATCCTTTCATTTGTTTTCTTGCCCCTACTCTTTCACCTCTGCCATTTGCAGTCTGCATCTGCGTCAAACCTCTCAGTCCTTCCTCCGTTCCTCCCACAATCCCTTTTTCCTATTTCTCCCTAATTCTGATTCAGTGGCCCATCCCTTTCCCATAACCCTGGGCTCCTGCCTGGGACCTCAGCATGACACGCTCTACATTTCTACATTGCTTAGACTTTTCTCTCTTTGGGCCTGCATCCTTGGGCCGTGTATGTGTGTGTGTGCATGTGAGAGAAAGCGAAAACAGTGATCATATTGCAGTAACTGTGAGTTATTTATTCTTTCTGGTGAAATGTCTGGATTGTGAGAGTTATTGTATTTCTAAATCTGTAGCTGTGCACAAGAAAATATGGGGAGGAAATTGTTAGACGATAGTTTGTGTAGTTGGTGTTTGAGCAAATGTGATTTTCTTGGCCTCACTGTATAATTATTTGCCAATTTGGGACTTAACATGCCTCTGAGTGAAGGGTGTTTATGTGTTTCGGCCTCCTCAAGTTTAAGTTTTATGGTGTGCCTTGTGGACGTTGTTTGTGAAATTTCCTTCCAACTCCTTCCAGTCGCCTCTTCATCACTTTTATAGAAGGAACACAGTTTTACAGCTCATGTCTTCTGTAGTGTGTCCAGCCGGTGGATTGGGTTTAGCTAATATAATTAAAATTCCACAATAGACTGGCATGTTTTACTGGAGCAGTTCCTACTGGGCGAGTTAGACATAGTGCACCCACTAACCTCTGTACTTACCGATTGGCAAGGCATCAAACTCATAGTAGGAGAGGAGGATGAGAAATACAGGGAGAGACGTGCTGGGGGATGGGGAAAGGAAGTGTGGGTGAGAAAACAATGGTTAGAAGGAGAGACTGACAAACCGATGGATGGATAAACGAAGAAAATGAGAGATGTAGGTCAGTGGCAGCAGGAAGCAGTGGCTTTAGGAGAGCCCTCAGTCTTTGTGGCTTAATTGCCTCTATGCGCCTGTTTGAAGTCCTCACTGTTGCGTGTCTGGGTGCCAGCCAATCGTGGTCTGTGTGGTCTGCGTGTGTTTGAGTGGGTTGCGTTAGCCTCTTGAGCATCTCTGCATTTCAGTTAGACACGAATTTCTGACGCACAATGCCAGCGAACAAAGAACAAAACCCTAAAAAAACGTTTCCTTCTCGATGTCAGCACCAGTGATTATATGAAAATTGCGCACATAAACACCACACCGCCCAAACTGTTTAGTGTTACACAAAACAGTCAACGATCAGTCCTCCACGACAAACCCTGCATTTTAGAGGCAATTTAATGTTGTGTCATAAAATTGCTCCTAGAATACGCCACAGCTATGCAATGAAGTGCTCATTGTTTATGGGCATAGGCTCTGTGATGCTTATCATGGGGTTGTAATGCTAGAGCCATCTCTGCCTGTGTCAACAGTCAAGTACTCAATGGTATTTGTATTTCAGTTTGATATCTACTTTTTCTAAACATATCAAATCAAAGGTTGCAGTCATACATCTCAGTTCTATACTGGTAGCCTGTTGTGAATTTAATTTAAGTCTTAAGTGGGATTTGGGTACATAACCCAGACCTCAATGTGCCTACCAAAGGAAACCACACATTTGCCACTTGTTGAAGTGGTTAAGTGTGACTAGACCTAAAACAAAGAAAAAATTTCTTCTCAGGAAATAAATCACATGGTATGAGCAAGGCTTCATATATTTGACTATTCACCGTATCAATAGTATACGCTTACTGTTTTCTGTGCTTTTTAACTCTCTTCAAAGGAAGAGAAAAGCCACATTCCAACTTGTTGCAACTGTTGCTTTGATCCAAGCTTGTACTGTAGCTTTCTGTATGGACTTATAGACCATCACACTATTTCTGTGTGCCACAGACAGCGCACACACACAACACGTTCACACACCCAACACATATCAACACTCACACAGCGTGTTCAGACTTACAGAGCTGGACCTCTCTCTTTCGTGACTATTTTTAGGGAAGCTGTTATCCTTTTTCCCAGGGGATACAGCAGACTTTACAAATGGCAGTTTGAGCTAGATTGAATGCAACTTTTGAGCTGAATTTAAAGTGATGCAATGTATGCCTGTAAGTCTGAATTTGACCATGATGAGCTTTGGCGTGATTCCCCGTAGAGTTTTAGTGCGAATGTGTATACCGGTTTAAGTTTTTAATGTGTGGTATTTAACATTGTAGTGAGATTCCAAACAAGACGTCTGGTTTGAATCCAATTGCAAGTTTAGGTGCTTGTCCAAGTTGTTGTCCAACTCCATGCATAGGTATGTGAGTTTAAAATGAAAGTGAATGACAGGCACTGGAGGAAAGAGGGAGAGCTAACAAAACCAACTCTGTACAAACAACAAAAGTACAGTACACTACTGTAGAGGGTGTGTGTGTGTTTGTGTGTGTGTGTGTGTGTGTGTGTGTGTGTGTGTGTGTGTGTGTGTGTGTGTGTGTGTGTGTGTGTGTGTGTGTGTGTGTGTGTGTGTGTGTGCGCACGCGCTTGTGATCTGTGCTCAGTGTGTGTATGTGGTAACCTGAAACCACAGGGAAAACGTTCCTAGAATTCCGGGTGGGTTTGGTGTCGTGGCTCGCTTACTGGAGCCCCCTGAGTGGTGCTGGGAATGCGGCCTCTGCACGGAAGAGCTACAGGATAAAGGGAGGGTACCCTGTATGTTTGAGCCAGAGCAGCTCTACACAACAGGTAGTTGAATAGTTTGTTTCCTGAACTGTAGGTGAACTGACAAAGTTTGAATGTACTTTATAAAAGGCACCAGAATGAGATAAGAAGAAGAATCAAATCATTTTTCAGTGTGTGTATACAGTATTTGAGGGAGAAAGGGACACAGAGTTTCATGACACAGATGAAAGGACATCTGAATTGAACGATTGTGTATGAAAGCTGTATTTCTCTCAGGACTACCCAGTGAAAGAGATGTTTTTTGGACGATTTATTGATGACACTAATCTGTTTAATCTAACAATGCCACCCGGGGGTGTAGCGATTACAGTAAAATGCAGTTGTTCATTTAACAGTTATATATATATATAACTATATACATATATATAGTATGGTGTCATTGCCGTTTTACAATTCATTCACAAAGATGATGTGCACCACAGAATGCCAATAAATAAACACTCAAATAAAATGTTTCCCAATCAAATTTATTGCTGTTTGTTTTTTGTACATGAAAGGAAACAGCAAGTGGAGAGCAGTAGTCCACATTTGAAACAACTACAAATGTAACTTCAGATTTGAATCAGTAAAGATAAAGCAAAGGACAGCAGGGGAGTGCTAAAAATTGGTTGATGGTTACTTGGAGGTGTTGACAAGGCCACCAACATAAGTGCCACCTACTGTACATAGTTATACATTGAAGACTGTGACTTTCCTACAGCTTATAACTGTCACCAGCTTAATAAATAACCTGTTTAGATGAGAGCCCTGGCAAAATTACAAATGCTTTGTAATTTAGTGGAACAGTATAGGACTTAAACACATAAAACGCCAGGGAATAACTGATCTTATGAAAAAAAGTGATACTGTCAATGACTTTGCACTCAAGGGACAAATTTGCTCAGCTATGGTCATTCCAAACCTCTTAACCCAAACCCATACATCTCAGTTTCAGCTTACTGAGTGACTTATGATGATGGGTCCAATTTCCAACTTGTGGCTGATTGACAGATAAGCCTAATCATGACAAACATAATAGTAATGACTGGGACCTCTGCCAGGAAAGCCATTTTGGTCATGTTTGTCACTGCTACCATCTGCCTGACTTTATTTGGATAATATCTCCCTGACCTTTGCCCTTCTTCTCTCTGTCTACAGTACAGTCACTCTCACTCCTTGACCTTAACAGAGGTTTGCACAACATTGCAATATATAACCCTATATATGTTATTCTGGTGTCAAGTAGCTCTAGTTAGAGCTGCCTCCATATCTCTTTATCTACAATATGCTCTCAAATGTCGATCTTACTGAGTGCCTGGGGGATCATTTCTTGTGTGTGGGTGTGCGGGTGTAATGCCGATAATCAGATCATATATAAGCTTTAAAAATGTACTGCGTGGTTGTCTGTGTGTGTGTGTCCTGCCTGGCCATGGCAGAGGATGGGTGTGAGTTGTGCTCCCACGTGCCCTTTGCAGCAGCCGAGAGTCTGATCCCTGACCCTCTCACTCAACACCCTTGCAAGCCCTCTCCACTCTCTATGACGGTTTGTCTGACTATGTGGATGCCAGTGTATGTTTGTTGCCTTGACTCAAATCTACTGTATGTTTGAGTAGAAACGGGACTGTTTGCACTCAGCGCTCTTTTGCTTACACAGGCAGCATATACAGTACAGTCCAGATGTGACATTATTTTTCCCCCTTTCTGTGTTTGTCCATGTTTATGATACACTGAGCCGTTCTTTGATTGCAAAACCTGCAAAAATCACGACATATGTTATATTTAGTCTTCCATCCATGGTGAAAACCCCCTTGACTAGTTTTGAGTTTACACTGGAGCTGTCAACCTTAAGTACTAGATCACGCCACTCTGGCCTGGATCAGACAGACAAACAGGTGGTCGTACCACACCAGAGGATCATGGTCCGTTCTCCTGGCTCTGCCCCTGCCTGCCCTTGTCTGCCTTCCACACACCAACTGCCCCTCCAGCTCCCCCACAGACCTCTAACCTCAGTTATCTATGCCCTCCTCGGCATGTGGGCATGTGGCTCCAAGGGGGATAGATTTGTCACTCTAGGTCTTGTCATGTTATTTCTTTCTTTCTACCTCATTTTTTTCTGTATCTCTATTTTTTTAAATTCCTTTTGATATTCACATGTTTCATGTGCCACTTTTCTATCTTTGTAACAAAATTTGAGTCGGTTCTGTCGTCCTTTCTCTGTCACTTTATTCTACATAAATCCTTTATCCTTTTTGTTTTTAATGTATATACACACAATATCATTGAAATCAGTGAGTTGTCTGGTGGAACTTTGTTGAATTGAAATTGGCTAATGCTGCCCCCTACTGGGAAATCAATGTAATTGAAGTAGGTCTCCACTTCATTGGACACATTTCCTCACGGACATCTTTCCGGCTCAAAAATCGCTTCTAGTTTTAACCTCTATTTACAGAAGAAGATATGAGTTTTCAAAATGTGTTATAGGTATAGAAATTAATGCAATTCAGTGATGTTGATGCTACGCAGTTTTTTGTTGTTGATGATGGAAATCTGTGAATTTTACTTGGGTTGTTTGTGCTAGTTGTATAGGTGCTGTATATTGGTAATTCACATACATTTGAAGCTGCAAGATGTGGCACTTGATGATAGTGCAGTATTTAATCATTTTACATTAAGTCAGGCCCAGACAGCATCTTTTGGGCTTAGGTCGAAAAAGGTTAACTAGTTTTAAAGTAATATCCAGGGCAGCTGTGTGCTCTAATTAAATTTAGCTCTAACAATGGGTTCACTGTCAGCCATGATCATTGCAAAGAGTGGCAGAAAATTACACCTCCTCTTCTAACCCCACCCCACCCCCCTTTTTCTTTTACATTTTAGAGATACGCCTGTGTAATTTAAATCTGCGGGTTCAAACGCAGAAGAGAGTTTGTTTGCATGTTTGTGAGGAATACAGTGAAGAGAAAGTGCGTGTGTATGGTCATATGCACAAGAGAAAAAGTGTTGTCTTTGTCAGGAAATGATGTTTGTCTGCATGTGATTTGCGGCTGTGGGCAAGACGGACACGACTTGTTCTTGTTCCTCCAATCTAATGGAGCTGCATAGTCTTTTCCCAGAAGTCTGTGTGGTCTGTTGAGTCAGCTCACAGTACGTCTGTTGGTACATCAGAGCAGACGACACACAGAGGTGGGGAACTGTTACACCCAGTGACAAACACAGTCGGGAAAGTCAGGCCTGGGAATGCCCTCAAAGCAAACCACGGGCCAATTTCAGCTATAATCTATGTAACTGCAACCTATTAAAGCTTGCATATAAACCTTTAAGCACTATAGCTATATTGTACATTTCTTTGTCTGTCTCTAGCACTAGAGTGTCTCTAGCACTAGAGACAGACAAATGGAAGCTCTTTGTAATTTGTTTAACTTCCATGTTACTAAGAAATCCCAGTGATTTGTAGTTGTGAAGGGGGAGCATGATTATTTGCATGGTTATCTGCTAACCCTCACTTCCTCTGAGGAAAGTGTATTCATCCAGCTGAACATAGCAGTTGTGAATTACAGTTGCAGAAGTTTAATGTTCATGACTTGATGTAATGTAGCCTCAGTGTACCTGCAAAGTGACAATACACTTCAGATACACTTGAATGAGGGTGCATACCTTTTTTTGTGGCGAAAAGCAGATTACCATTTAATTATTTAATTTCACTTTATGAATTCATGCATCAGAGCATTTGCCCTTACTGTATGAGTTAGAAAGTAAAGCATTGCATCCTTTTCTTGAAAAATATTAGATCACTATCTGATATAACAGCTCTACAAATGTGCTTTCAGTGAACTGATTTGAGTTGAGGTTAACTGCTACTAGTTCCAATGCCACAAGTGATTCGGAAAACTACCAGAACCCAGGAATGAGATTGAGATTATAAAGGAGGTTTACTGATCTCAACTTTCTTACAATTGAAAGGTATAAACAGTCAAGTTCTGCTTGAGACTAATATCAGAAAGTTCTGCCTGTAAGCCTCGTGAGAGCCATGCCTAACACACTTAAAATGAACTAATGAATGCCTGGAGGCATTTTCAGACTCGCAGCTCATTCTAAAAATCCAAGTTCAGAAAGGCCCCGATGATGCTGTTGGCTTTCAGTACATAATTTTGGCCACACGGGTGCAGTGTGGAAGCATATTTTGCTCCCCCGTCAGACCAGCAACTGACTCTAATGTAGTCCAATTAGCAATTTATATTTTTGCTTTTTCTGCATGAGGAATGATCTTATCCCTTCATCATTATGTCCGTATTTAGAGGCAGAACTAAGTACAGAGAGTACATGTTGGATCGAGTAGGAGTGGGAGAGAGTAGGAGAGTATACATATTAAACTGTGCTGCAGCTTTTGATTAGCTAATGTCAGGGTTTGTTTACACTGCCACAGGGATAGGTAGAAAAGAAAGAGAGAGAGAGAGATAATGTGAGGAAGAAAGCAGGGGCATGAGCAGTTTGTTGGCAAGAGCGAGTCACTTACACCAAATTAATTCAGCTCTTTGCAGTTGCTGCGATTGTTAGATAAATCGATACTTGTTCATTAGCCTGGAGTAGCATTGAAATGAAACATGCTTGGCTGTGTGTAGGCCTATAATGGGCTAATGATGAACCAAAGTGGATATTGTAGATGTCACCTAGCCTGCAGACATAACTAGAAGTAGAAGGACAGAATTGCCCTAATGATTAGCATCAAACACCTCCTTGGTACAAGGTAATCACAATGTGTGATTACCTGTAAGTGAATCACTATGCCTAATCATTGATCATTTTCCCATCGCTGTTTGTCTCTCTTTAACCTCATTGCTCTCCCTCTTGCTAAGTCTCCACCCCAGCTCTCTGACTCTTCTCAGCGTTGGCGCAGGTCACATTGACCTAGAGTGCATACCAAGGCAGGGCCAGACTAGGGCTGAGCCCACAAGAAAGAGTTCTTGTTGAGGTAGCCTTTACAACTGGGCTTTAGCTCCCACAAACAGGGACTCGGGCGACTCCTAAATTTGTGTCATCTTGGTCAGTAGTGCACACCCAAAACCAAATTTTCTAAAAAAACTGCTCAATGACAGCGTTGTTGCCCTCTGGGAATTATTACTGTAATTTGGCACCGGGCATTTTGAAAATCCCAATTCTGAAGAGAGGTCCAACCTGCTGTAAGCAATGGGCCACATCTCCACCAGACCATGGTCTACTGGCTCAGAGAGCACCAGGGTCAGCTTTCATCTCCGTTCACCCAACAATCTGATAAGACACTTCCAGTCAACAGCTACCACGCTACCGTGCTGATTACAAAAGCAAAAACACAGAGACAAGCAAACATTCAGACAGGCTGCTTTGATTCTGCGCATGAAGCTCTGGTCACTGTAAAAAGAGAGAAATGTGCATGACACGAATGAAAGGAAATCTGAATTTAATGATTGTGTATGAAAGCTGTATTCCTCTCTGGACTACCCAGTGAAAGAGATATGGCAGTAAAGGGCAATTGACAACAGTAGAGAGGAGAGGTATTGATTGAATACTTGACCTGGCCCAATAAAGGCCACATACGTGTATTTGATAGCACTAAAAAGGATATAGAAAACAAACATACAGCATGAAGTGAGCCATTTATAAGTGCAGTAACACATTTTATTGCACTGTAGAGGAAAGGCTTTCAGGAAGTAATAGCCATGAGTAATTTGAGCCATTGGACCTTCAACCATATAGCTGTTACAGTGCAACCACTCAATAAACCAGCCTGGTCTTGGTAAAATCACCCTGGGACCTCTTAAGAAGTGGCAAAGCAGTTTAGACCAACTTCGTGGTGTGTAATTCCACCCCAACCACACAGCCATAAACAGCCATATTTCACTGGTCCACCACCAAGACAGATATACAGCCAGCTCAGCAGGTGTCGTGCCCCAGGTGAAGTCCAAGACAAAAAGCTGTAAAGATTCATTAATGTAAATGTCCCTAACTAAAATGTTTCATCTTGGCTGAGATGACATAACCCCGGCAGTTAGTGTAACTGGAGTTAGAAGCAGCCTGTGGACTGTTTGTGTTGTGAGTGTGGAGCCCCATCATTAATCTTAAAAGGACATGTTATGACAATTACTCTAGGTCAGATGTTCCCTACTGTAAGGGGCCTGGACCCCCAAGGAGGTCGCAAGATTATTAATAGGATCTGAGAGCACAAAAACAACGGCTGCACAAAATGAAATTCATTTTTTTTCCGTAACTCTTCTAATCTTTGCTTTTTTGTCTTGTGAATAACTTTGAATGAAACAACTTCTAAATGCAACCTGTGACAAGGCTTGCAAATACACATTGCTTTGTAACAGGTAAAAAAAATTGGCAGACGTAGCTCTAGGTAACATGCTCTTGGCATGACATCAGCATTCCCATCTAGAGAAGGACACAGCGTGCTGAACCAAAGATGAGCAATTATGTCGGACAAACAAGTTTAAAGAGTTCAACATCATTTCATGATTAGTCATGCACACACTTCCCAAACACAAGGAGCAGCTAGTCAGTATGAAATCATCAAAACAGTTTCTAACTAACTTCAAAACAAGAGAGATGAGATTGCTGGGTTCAGCAGCTGACTATGTTTTTGATCTTGTTTGGAGTTGCCAACATCACCGCTGTGCTGCTTTATATTTCTGACCCTCCCTGCCTACATGTCTGACTCATCACCCAATACAGAAGCTTGCCAGGCTGCAAAGAAACATGAGAGAGGGTCCACAGGGGTACCGGCCAGATCTACAAAATCACACTGCACCCTCGACTCTGCTCTCAGAGTAACTGGGAGCTTCACGGAATTCAGAAGACTCATTGCCTGGAACCACAGTCAAAAGCTCAATCTGTGGAAAACACAAATTAAACCCTTATTTAAACAGAACAGTTCCAGCTAATTTGACCTGCCTTTTTTTGAGTTTTTCTAGTGGTTGAACTTGGGATATCTTCGATCTTCTCAAAGTTGGCCTCATTATCCACCGTGTAATAGTATTTCTCAACATTCATTAGGTCTCTGTCTCACTGGGACAATACTGGCCATAGAACTATGTTGTTTTTTCCTCCAGATCCCCAGGCTGCCAGCTGGAACTAGGTAGAGGTGAGGTCAAATTAGGAGGAGACAGATAAAGAGAGGAAAAACACAGAGCTGTTGTGAATAGAGCGTGAGTAAAATTTAGCCAAGACTGCACGCCCCGGGTTCTGCTGAGACTTCCAAGTGACTGCAGCTACTGGTGGCTGTCAGCGTGTTCATGTGGTTACCAGCTGGGTTACAAAAGACAGCAATGAGAGCAAAGAAAGACAAAGCAGGATTTAATGGAGTGTTTGGTAGTGGGCAGAGGAATCAAGAGGAGGAAGAAATATGACTTGAACCGAGGAGATGGGTTCTTGGTGGACTTACAGAGATGGTTTAAGAATGCAAAATAGTAGGTGGTGGGGAGGGAAGAGAGAGAAATGGAGCATAGAAAGAAAAACACACTGTTAGAGCTTGCCTGCCCTGCAGATGCCCTCTCTTGATTTGCTTTCTGTATCTCCTTGGACATTTTATGATCTGAGTATTTCCTCTCTAATAAAATTGTCTTTGAATCACAGCAAGCTCCAATACATAATGCAGGCTGGACGTCTTCTATAAAGGCAGCCAACATCTTTGCCAATGCTTAATTTTGTATATATGTAGCTTGATGTTTTAAATGTTTATTTTCACTGTGTTTATCATTGGGAACCTACAGTAAACTCAGACCTACCACAAGGGTTTGTGGTCAGTCTCAGTATGCTGTGTATCTTCACATTTCATTAAGGGGGAGCAGGCTTGCGAAACATTTGTATGTTTGCACATGTTCATGTTTACCGTTCAATGGACAGCATGTGCACATATGTCACGTTGATGAAATGTTTGCAAAGTGACTTTTGACCAGTTGCCTGTTCATGAGCTTAGTGTTAGTACAGTGAATGGCTGCTAATGGCACCCAGTGTGTGAGAACAGGCTGGCCTTTCAGAACAAAACCTCCTGTTCAGAGTATTTCAACATGTCCAAGCCCCTGCTCGTAAAGTCAGCTGGCTACATACATCTACTCAACCCCTCCCATGTGCTCATTACTGGCCTCACCCGTGACTTCAGGTCTCTCTTGTTCCAGGAAGAGAAAGTTGTAATGCCATATTTTACAATGTCATGGGCTTAGTGCTGTGTTGAGTTGTATGTTTTCATCTTGAGTAGACTTATGTCACTTAATAAAATCAGCAACAGAAAAGCACGTCTGAAAAATACAGGAATCTAATGAAAGAACCTGAATAAACATAATAATGCATCCCCACAGGTTAGACTCTATTGCTGCTCTGTTGATGGGTGTGTGTGCATGCGTGTATGCGTGTGTGTGTGATGAAAGTCCCTTAGATGTTATCTAAATTGCAGGAGAAATTGATATTTTACTGATAATGTAGTAATGTTGTTTTCCACCTTGTTGGAACAGACACCAAAAGTGTAACAATGACACTTGTTGAATGTAGAAGCAGTAAGAGACTGAAGACAAAGAGTACCAAGACTCAAAGATGACATCTTTAAAAACTAAAGCTGGCACACCAAGTGTGTATTAATCACAGGACTCAACACATGTTCAATCTTGTATATCTACAACAGCCGCGAGGGTGGGGGAGAGGTTTTATTAATCATGATGATCCAACAATTTGCTGTTTACCGTGACAGCAGTAGTACCAGCTCTAATCCAATGCCCTCCTCAGCTGAAATAGTACCACCCACAGTCACAAAAATACACACGCTCACTCAGATGAAAGCAGTCTCATCGCCTCTTAATCATCCCTCATTGACACTCTTCCCCTCCTCAGTTTGCTGTGATCAAGCCTGATGTTGGTTTCAGACGAATCATTCATCTAAATCCATTTACATGTGGAAATGTGTCCACCACATGTGAAGCCTTAGTCCTATGTATCGAACACATATAAATCATTCAGTATAGCGCTGTATTTTTTTTCAAAGATCAATAATTAGTTTGTTTTTTAAAAACTCAATGGGAATATTTAGTTCTGGTGTAAATTTGAAAGAAGCATGATGACATGGCTTGTATTTTCAGTCACTTGCAATAAGTAGTTCGGCTACAAGCTTTTTTGTTTTTTAATGATTTTTAATTGGAATGAAACCTTACTGACACACGCAAACAGTCTCCGCTAGACAGGTACTGCAATTTGTCTCTCCTGCCTCCTCATAATGTCACTGTAACATGCAGAATCTTCACAGATCCAAAAGGGCCTGTACAGTTCAGTTTTTACATGCTGTCAAAATATTAGTGTCTGCAAGATTGACTTTAATAACTTCAGAGATAAAAACGTATTTGCATAATATATTTCTTAACTTGAGGATTTCATTAACTACGCTTCTTTTGAGCTAGTACAAGGTTATTATTGATTCTAATAACTGAAGCAAAGATTCAGATAAACCAAATATAAAGCCTTGAGCCCTTCATGTAAGTTTAATGTGTTTTATAATAATCCCACAAACAATGTTTATTAGTTTTCTTTTTTTAAATACAGATGAAAGGGACAATATTTCCAATCCCTTCACCTGACCTCTCCAGACCCTACCCCCATAACACAAAAGCAAAACATTCCCCTCACATTACTAATGAAAGACCAACACAGCAATACCCAACTTAATATAGAAACAAAAAACAAAAAAGACACGCTCATGTCCTTCCACCATGCTACCAATTTCCCCTCTGAGGACTCTTGGGAACCAGAAATTAAGAAGTCGTAGAAAATAAAAAATCAAACCTTAACTTTAACAGTCCTTTGTGACCTGTTCCTCCAGTGATGAGAGTGTTGAAACATCATATTTTCTGCATAATTGCAACCATTTAAATAACTGTTTTCTTGCTATGTCAATATTTTCTCTTATCTCCTGAAAGACAACAAGCAACGCTCTCTTTGAATTGATCGCCAATTTTCTTTGGTCCCCTCTGCCAAGCCTCCATCCACTCTTCCAGGCTTTAACTCGGCATTGCCCTAGATCAGACAGAAATATGACAAAGGCTGGGAAATTTTCAAATCTTTTTTGGGGGGATGTCATACCACACATTTATCATATTCAGTATAATAGGGTTATTTGTTGCTAAATTTAAAGTTTTCACTTTCTATTAGTACATGT